>NC_059184.1:4479259-4794759 GCF_020631705.1 Daphnia magna
AATCGAATCGATTCGCCAGTATATAGCTCTGTTCATCAAAACGTATCATTTGTCACAGACTGTCAACGCACTACAGACCGCTCCACCCAATTAGCAAAAAGTAGGAAGGGGGGGAGAGAAAAGTAGAGAGAAAAAAAGAAAAATACTTGTTTCATCATTTTTTGATTAACCAGACTGACAAAATTCTCTTATTCCGTGTTTTTGCTCGTTGAAAAATCTTGAAACACGAATCGAATCAATAGTAAAGAAAGAGAGGAGACAAAGTAGACAATGTTATCGCTACTGCAAATAAAGCCGACTCAAATTGCATCACGAATATTCCGACCTCTAGAAATGAATTTTCGAAGGCATTTGATTTTAAATGAAATTTCCCATTTTTTTTTTAAACATGAGGTGGGCCTTGGTTGTTATTTTTGTTTCTCGCAACAAATTCACGTGTGGGGTCTTTTGTTTCCGTGATGGAAACAAAACATGCCAGGTCGTTTTTTTATATTTTTGTTTTGTTTTATTGTTTTTTTTTCTTTTTTACTTCTTCTCTTCTTCATGACCGTTCGTTGCCTACAGGGAAATTACAGACATTTTAAGAACCTTGTTTTCTTTCTCACCGTAGGCCTTAAGCAAAATATAAATATATATATGTATAAGTAAAGGGAATGAAAACATTCAGAAAATACTGAACTTGGTAAGTTGATGTTAGAATTGAATGCAACGGACGCAAGATCTATAGGCGGACAGCAATTGGCGCTCACATTGCCGGGCACCGAATCATTGATTCAAACCAGCTAACCGTGACGGTTCGGCGGAAGCGAGCTTTTTTCTTTGCTTGTCTCATTTCCTTTTATTTTGAGTTTGGCCTTTCCTACTTCCTACGCCTCTGTGTCTTTGTATAGATATATATATACGTACCTACTGTATGTATATATATCTGTATTTTACCCCCTAATTTTTCATCTTTTCATTCTCCCATCTCACTTCGTCGAGTGTTTTGTTTACCGTTTCAATCTTGGCTTAAGAGTTTTTATGTTTTCTTCCCTTGTCTCTTCGTCGTACCCGACGCTCTGTCAATCCACATTTCTTGCTTCTACGCTCTAAATTGAAGGAGAAAGAAGAGAGAAAAAAAAAAACGAGACAAACACGCCCTTGTTTATCAAGCCTTTAAAAGCTTCCATCCCAACGATAAACAACATTAACAAGAGGTTAAAAAGAAACGACGCAATTCCCCCCCCCCACCCCCCAGAAAAAAATAATAAATAAAATGAAAATAGAAAACCAATTAGTAAGTCCGAATAAAAGATATAAACAGAAAAAAAAATTTAAGGTTTACTGCATTTCCCGCTGTCGCTGTGTGACGTACAGAGAAGCAAGTCGTGCGTACGAAATTTTCAATTTCAAGATTTTTCCGCAAAACTATTCTTATTGTCATTTTTATTCTTTTAATTGTTGGCCTTTTTTTTTTTTTTTTTTGCTCTAACCCTTTCCTCTCTTGATTTCATCTATTCATCCGCCATCCGCCATCCAAAGAATTCCAGATACCACAATCAAATTTCAAGATGGAAGGATGAAATTAAATGCGCACCAAACCCACGCTTATCGTCTTTCATCCGTCGAAGGAATGCTTCTGCTGAGGCTCTTCATATCAGATATAAAAAGAGCAGAAGGCGGTCCAGAAGCTGAAAAACAAAATGAATTAAAGCCAGGAGAAGAAGGAGACGAAAGAAAAGGGCTCCGACGCGTGTCCGTGAGGGCTGTCATAAAAATTCAACTGGATTGTTTCCCTCTGATTATTTCGTTCGTTTTTTTGTTTTTTTCTCTCTCTCTACATTCCGTTTTAATTTGAGTTTCACACGAGTCAACAACAACGGCTTGACGTCTTGATTGCTTAGATACCAGCTGGTTCCTGCGCACACTCCAATGTCTACCGACTCTTCGCATTCCCATTTTTTTTTGGTATCCCCTGCGAGCGCTTCAAACAATGTCAAGACAAATTAGTTGTGCGCGACTATGCAAGCGCATCGATTTCTCAATCAAAACAAAGAACAAACAAACAAAGAAAAGACAGAACGAACTAACAAACACACGTGTCATTCTCGATATTAAAAAATAACAAAGGAGGCAAGGAGGTGGGGACAGTGTGGAATACGAAAGTAAATCAGGCTAGAAGTGTGTTCAGTATAACGACGCGATCGTTATCCATACCGCAACAAGGTGCTGTCGTGCCAGTTGGCTGGCCGTATTTTCAAAAAGAGTTGAAACGAGCGAAAATCCCCTGAAAGAGCCACGAATGCTCATTTTCGCTAGTCGTCCAATCCAGCCACGACTTGATCCTCTTGCTTTTCAAATTCTGCAGATGTATATCGTCATCAGCTGAGAAAGACACAAAAGACGTTTGATGAGAAGATCCGACTTTGGGCCAAGCTTAAAGTCTTTTCCTCCTTTTTTAGTCCCGTTGAGTCGGCCGTCTCCCATTCTTCGCCTGAAAATCAGTGAATGCGACGTAACTGCTTGATTGTGCGCGAATATCCTCGCAATCTCCATAGTTTCTCTTCTAGCTATTCGTCCTATTGTCTCTTGGTTAAAGAGACAAGTTGATTATAAAACGACACGACGGATGAGATGAACTGACTCCATGTCGAACTCGCGTAGCTCATCAACTTTCTCTCTTGATTTCTTCCCTCTGCTTTTCCTATTTCAACCACTTCCTCGACACGAAGCAACAAAAGAGCAGTAAACTTAAACTTGATGGCGTTCTGCGTTATCGAATAGTTCTAGCCTTACACGCCGGTGCAGGAAAAGGCAAACAAGCGCGTCGGGGACAAAAGGGCAAAAGAAAGAAGAGGGGGGAAGACTTGTGTTTTCTTGGCTCCGTCTGTAAACGACACATCCGGCTTCACGCTCTAGTCGACGATAGATGGATGGAGTTTCGATATACCGCTGATCGACACGGAAGCTCGCATTGAGGCAATCCTCTCGGTCGGAGGACCGTAAAAAAAAAAAAGAAAAGGTTCAGCCGAATGGGCACCAAACAACAACTGCAGGCAGCGAAGAAGCCCGCGGGACAGCAAATACAAGGGACACAAAAGAAAGAGAAGGAAAAAATGAAAAAAAAAAAGATGGAACACGCGGGATTGGCGTGCCGAGAGGAAAAAAAATTGGGCTTCTATGTGCTTAGAGCCACAACAACAACAAAAAAAAGGGAATTTATATAACCCCAGACGACGAGGACATGACGTTGGCATCGTTAACGTTTTGTCGGCTGGCTTTGACGCAAGTTCGTACATTTTCTTTCCTGCTGGAATCAAAGGCAAAAAAAAAAAAAAAAAAGAAAAACGCATTTACTTTCTTTCCCTCTTTTGTCCTTTTCACTAAATCTCTTTTTGTGTGCATTTGTCTTTATTCTAATATGTTGAACGAAGATGATTTAGATTTGGCATTAAACACGCAAAATTCCCGTCATCGCAAAAGTGCTTGCACATCTGTCTGATAGCGGAATCACAGACCGTAACGGAATAATACATCCAAATCAGCTGATTTAAAAGAATGACTAAATTAGGAGAAATTGAAAATGCAGGCCACCAGAACACTTGAACTTCTGCATTCCTGAAAGTGCTGAAACTACACCGTTTTGATTCTGTTAACACTGTTTTACCTTCGTAAAAAGGAATGTCGGGTGGATAACGGATCAGTGCCACTGGGCCATTGCCTTAACGGACGGCCAGGTACCGGACGATGAGTAATTCCGCCATTGCTCCCTATATTGCGTGTTGCCAGAAGCGCATTCATAAAATAAAAAAAGCCAATTGAACCGACACTAAAAAATTTGTCACGGCACTTTAATTCACAATAGCGAACAGACGCATCAGACGTGAGAGAGCTGGGTATAATCCGACATCGCCTCTCGCTATAGTAGTCTGTCAACGATTATTTGTTTTGTTTTGTTTTTAGTCGTTCACTCGTTTCCGTTTTGGCACTGAACCAACACTCGCGGAGAGCCTGTCACCTCCTGCCTTACTCGGGCGCTTTCTCTGCCAGAAAGAAAAAAGCTCCTGCCAAATCCCCCATGTAAAAGAATATCGGATACACAGAGGCCGGGGAAACAAAAAAAAAAAAAAAAATCCCGTTATCCGTATAGTATGTATATATATGCGAACGTAGATAACCAGCACAACTGGAAGTGAATGAACCAGCAGAGAGAAGAGTCAACAATTAAATACAACCGGTTCAAGTCTGATGAGGCCAGACTGGTCGTGTAAAAATCGTTATCCCTTTTTTTCTTTCTTTCTCGTCGGAGAATGCGACAAATGTGCATCTCATTGCACCCAATTTTATGTTTTTTTTTACATTTGTTTTTTTTCTCCGCTTTTTCTCTTTGCAACGATTACCGCTGTCTTTTTAACGTCGTAAAAATTCTTTTATTTTTTTGTGTGTGTGCTCATTTTCTTTCATTTTTCTTCTTGCTTTTTGTGGAGGAAGAATAAGAGAATAGGAGGAGCTGCGCTTGGTTTGTTTTACAATATCAGCGGAACAAAAACACGTCGCTGATAGTTGCGGTTCAACAAGAAAAATTAAATAATGAATTAATTAGAGTAGGAGAAGAAAAAAAAAATCCAAAAGCATACAAAATATGTAAAGCCGGAATTCGTAGAAATCCCTGGGAATACGAAAATAACTATTAGTAGACAAAACCAAAAATCGTAAGGGTATTATTACAAAAGAATTTTCGTTTTGTACGGTCGCTATTTTGGCTCGCGCTTTCACGCCGGCTCCGTTACACAAGAGGAACGGCACTGCCATGTAGGAAAACTGATGCCATTCAACAAAGGAAAGATGAAAGTCAGCTACGCACAATCAACGCTATTATTGAATAAGCGTATACATTTCATCTCCAACAGCAGTTCACGTTTCCTTCTTGGTCGACTGACGATCCTGTTGCAAAGATTTTTCAACCTCACAAACCACTAAAGATACAGTCATAACATTAGTACATTTGACATTCTGATAATGCTTGAATGAAAAACAAAAACGCATCCCTTTGTGACTCGTCTGCACGTTGCTGTTTAGTCAGTATACGGAATTCAAACGCAAAAGGCTACGGGGACTGTAACACAATTCCATTGATTTCAACGTTAGCTGTTGATCGGCCAATGGGCGTCTGTTTTCTTTGTTGACCGGGAGATTGTGGGGCTTACAACATTCGATATCAAGAAACTACGTTAAGAAATCGACAAGGAAAGGCTCATTGAATTCGGCTGTGATTGAAACAGAGAATGAGAACGGCAGAGGATAGCTCGATGTTTGGCTACGTTTCAATTAAGGCGGAGCATCAAGGCCTTACTAGGCGGCATTGTCGAGTACGATGCCGTTTATCAGTGGAGAGAGCAAACGAGAACGGATACAAAACCAACGGATCTCTTCCTGTACATGCCGGAAACAAAATGTTAGAAATAAACAAGAAAAGAAAAGCTAGTAGCCATCCATCACTAGCAAAGACATGGGAGATGCACAGAAAAAAAACAACAAAAAAGAAACGGATTGATTGATATCGACCATTACTTGGCGAACCTTCGCTTCTAGATAACATTTTCCCGTTGATTATAACTGAACCAACCGATCGCCTCGTTTCCCGCCACTGTGCACACCCTTGGATGCGATCAGATCGTTGAGACTATAGGTTAACTCATTTTAAAAGAAAACGGGCCAAAGATTTGTCAATAAAGACGTCCGTCCCTGGAAAACAAAAGCCAAACTCAATGCCGATGCATAATCGAATTCAAGTTGTGTTGGCAGGAGCTCACCGTAGCCTTAAATGTAGGACAAACTAACATTCTAGACGATGGCTGCCAAACAGGGAAAAGAAAATTGATTTGAATGAGGCGTTACCGTTATCGTGTGTGTGTGTACTATGTGATGCTTGTAGATACAAGACGGACGATAGGGCGGGTCCCGAATTCCGACTTGATGGAGAGCCCCTTGGTCTGTCGAGCCAAAGTCTTGATGGGGGGATCAAGACAACGTCAACGCGACCTGCCTCTGTAATTGCAAAAGTGAAAGAGCGTCAGTTAAGTTAGTTTGGTGAACTGCCAGTCCATCGAAAACCGGTAGAAGAATAATGGCACAACGGGAGTCGAGGCTAACGCCACACACATTTAGTCCGCACATCGGTGGTCGGGGAAAAAAAGAAGAAAAGACAAAAGCTACCGACTAACAGAAGAACGGCGGCAAGCAAGCGTGAGCAAGCTAGCCAGCCCCACACACACAGACACACAATATTGGACTTGCATCTGTGTTAGGGCATCGGGCCGTTTTGTGTGTGTGAACTGTGTGTGTGCCAAAGCTCCGCCGAAGCGGATACTAACGACTGTAGTTCTCTGCGGACGGGGGGGACGTTCAGAAACCGCGGGAGCAGCCAACGTTGGTATTTAACGACAGGTAATTGAGCGCGTTAACTGGGGCCGACAAGCCATTTGAGGCGTTCGTTCGACTCTTGAGTTCGTTAGAACTAAGAAAATGGGGGACCCGAAAAAAAAAACAACAGACGGAACACGGAGACACAAGAAAATAGAAGAAGAAAAGTGCTAGAGGAGAAGCGTGGACAAGGAGAAGGCAAAAAAACGGGTCGTCCGGAAGGGCACGGTGTACTGCGTAACGGTGGAAATCGGAACTTGTGTGTGAGTCTGCGTGTGATGGCAGAAACGGTCGGTTGAGTTTCTTCTTTCTCCGCTTATCTAGAAAGGTTTATACATCTTGTCATCGCTACATGATCGACTTATATTTTTGTCTGTTTCTTCCAATTTCCCTCTCTTTCTTACAATGTAAAAAAAAACATTGCCAATCATCTCCGCGCTGTACTCGGAAAGACAATCTTTAAAAAACCAAAAAAACTGGAACGTGACGGGTAACATTTGCGGGTACGTTTTCTCGATCAAGTTGATTCAAAAAGAATGCTAGGTACCGATATGGGGAAGTCACAAGAGTGCTACTTCACACGATCGTGACTCTAGGACTTTGCCTCCAAGACATTTCCTGTAAAAGTTTTTTTTGTTTTGTTTTTCTAAATGAGTAACGTGTATGAAAGTTCACGCTGTTGCTTTTGTGTGTGTGTGTGTGTTGGTTCTGCGAACGTCTGAACGTCCGTTCGCAGACACAACGAAAATGCACCCGCCGTTCGATGAACTTCGACGTGTCACTCAGTACGCCACATCACGCATCAATTGCATTAAGTCACGGAACAGGGACACAAAGCAACATCGTCTTTTACCGCGATAACACATTCTCTCCGCTAAATAACGCCGAAGTTTCGAAAGTGAGGTGTAGAAAACCAAATTCGCAGACAATAGTTCGTCTTTGTTATTTATAACAACCCGTAAGAAAAGTTGGAGAATAAAAAGGAAATATCCTTCATATTTGGGTGGGGTGAGAGATCCCCTGTTGACCCCATTGGCCCACAGCATCATCTTTGATGACGATCTCGACAAAAGGCTTAGCGGTCCCAGGGTTAACTCATTTCTCGAGCATTTCAGTAAATTAAACATATTTTTTAAAACTTGTGTAGCACATGCCTGACGCAAAGGCCTTTTCAATTAGGGGACTATAAAACACGCATTTGCCTGTCTACATTGCTCGACGTAAATACTCACTCTAGAACTCATTTCATCAGCTGGCAGTAGGAGCGGAAATGAGGCTCGTCGGACATTTCATATGCATTTTCTGCGCGGGCTGTTTTTATTTAAAATTCCGAGTTTTACAACCAACTGTTTTGTTTCCCAACATACTGTTAGACAGAGATGCATTCCAACTGCGAAGTATGTACGTAAAAGAGAGTGACAAGATAATCCCCACTTTGGCATTCATTTTTCAGCTCACGGCTACGGGCTGGAACGTAACTGTATGCACCAAATACAGACACACACCAACACACACGAAACCTATTTCATAGATCAGCATGAAATGGACTTGTCACGGGAATATACCGGTACCGGTGTATACCGTCATAAAATCTGCAATGTACACTCCATAGACGGCCTATATACCGAAGCTAAAATCTCATTCCCCCCCCCCTCCCTTTCTATCCATCAAACGCAACGAAGGGAACAACTAGAAAAATAGGAAATCAGCGAAATAAAACAGTCGTAACTGTGAAGTATTTTTCTTATTTAAGACTTTTCTTTTTCGCTCCTAAAAGCTCTCTCTTGGCCAACACGCAACCGACAAAGTACGTAAAGAAATGGCAACAACAACAACAACAAGAGCAAAAAAAAAAAAAAGCCAACTGAAATGAAACTAGAAAAAAAAGAAAAAGATGCGTAGAAGCAAAAGGAAGATGAAAGGGCCAACGAAAGGAAGTAAAGAAAAGACAAGAGGGAAATATATATATAAAAAAAAAAGGGGGGAGGGGGAAAGGAAAAGGAAACGGAACCCCCAAAAGAGGACATTTGCTAGATTAAATTCCTTGTTATTATCAAGACAGAAAAGAAGGAAAGAAAATGCAATTCGGAAATGTCATCATCGTGACTAAGTGTATACAGTATACCATCACAGTTGTCAAGGAATGATCAAAGGTGCGAATGACATCTTGTAAACGCGACCGACCAAGAAGAGAGCTGGCCTGTCGTAGATAAAAATCTCGAGTCGAATCAAAGCTGAGATGGAACAGAAATTCTTTGGGAAAAAAAAAAAAATTCGTACGCCACTCGACGGATCGAACCGTCGATAAAAGAAAGTGCGCGCTGAATGCCACGGGAGTTGCACGACGGTTGGAGCGCTGAATGAGATTGAAGACGGAATCAAATATATTGACTAAACAAGAAAAATTGTGAGGCATTTCACGATGGCTTTACGACGTTATAGGTCGTGATAGATTCGTGATGGCAAATAATGGCAAGGATAAAGACGAGACGGTGAGACGACATTGAGCTTTTCAACATCGGAAATTCTCCCAAATCCTAACAGACGAATAACAATGGAAGCCGAAATAGAGAGCAAACAAAAATGCACAAAAGAGTCATGGGAGATATGTTGTGTGTTAAACCCCTTGAGGTGTTAAAGGGGTGCAAGGATTTGAGAGGCTGTAGGTGACGTGCATTTGCGGAAATCGGATCGTGAGATTCACAGCCTCGTCGACACAACAAACACGCACACATTTAATAGTCGTACGCGCACCTTTCTGTCGGAGAGCTCAGCTTTTTGCGTGGGCACTTGAGCAGATCCCAGCCGTGTCACGTAGTTTTGTAAACGACGCACGAAATGAAGAGCTGGCCGCGTGTGCGGGTGGTTAGTGTAGGAGAGAACGACCCAAGCCATCAACACAAAGAAAACAAACAACAAGCGTCGCGACAGGCAACTAATGATAATGATACTGCCCCTGCCGACATGACTGGAACGTGGGCCATAACCAACGTCGTTGGCATCGGTCGCGAGCAAGTGAGAGCTCAACGGAACGACACGAGATTCTGTCCGTCCATCGAACGAGCTACCGGAATAGGAGAAGCCAAGAGAGAAATGAAGGACATCATCGTTCCTCCCCCCCTCCTCCAAAAAAAAAAAAATAGAAAAAAAAAATAAATAAATGAACGAGAAAACGAGAAGCCCTAAGAAGTGGAAAAGGAGGAAAAAGCTCGAGTCATTTAATGAGCGGCAGGCAACATCAATAGGCTGTTGATGGGACGCATATCGATATATTACTATTTTGTAGAGTGAACAAGAAATGACAAGGATGTTGTATTAAAGGCCAGAAATCGATACAGAGTGGAATGTAATAGAAGCCTTTTATCTCTTTCACGTTGCCCTATTTCTCCTCGACGTCGCAAGCAACGAAAGGTCAGAGATCACGGCATTTGGCACGGCGAGAGAGAGCAGAAAACAGTGTCTCCATAAATAGCCATTTGCAACGGTACGGTGGATCGAATCGAGACATTAAGGGACATAATCAAAGACATAATAAATACTCGTGTTTCATTTCTATGGGCCGTGGAGAAAAACTGACACCGAGGACCAACCAAATCTCGCAGTCCATTGAAAAGAAACACGAGCGATAAAGCATTGACTGCATCATTATTCACGCACTGGTGGTATATATAGTAGGCACCAAAAGACGAAACCCCCCCCAGCCCCCAAATTATGGAATCAAGTTGGGCATTATTCCTACAGTTTTTTCATCCATAAACGCATTTTTTGTGTGTGTTAAATTCCTTTCCAAGCTGTAAATTTTGTTGCTAAAAGTGGTATACGCAGAAAGACGTACATTGCATGGCCTTAAAGTTCCCAGCAATCTTCCATCGATTTCCGCTTCCAGGTGTCGAAACTTGCTCGTCTATTATAAACGAGTTGCTCCAACACGGAGGATAGGCCACATTCATATTTCCCTCCAAAAAATAAAATAATGAATCAGTATATAACGTTGGGTGCTATATAGTTAATGCCGCGCTGTCAATGGAACTGCATTAGGTAGGTCCTTTTGAAATACGTGGGGGGAGACGTGCCAATCGAATGGCGTCTTTTCTTCCAGCCACATTTCTCGCTGGAAATAACACGCAGAAAAAGGAGACAGGCAAGATAAAGGAGAAACGTCGACTGTCGTGTTAGCGTAGGTGGTGAAAATCCGCTAGATGAAACCAGAAACCCAAGATAGAAAATTCAGCGGACGAAAGTTTTCCTTCCCCCCCGTGGTGAATAAAGAAGACGGGGCTGAATAAAGGTGGCATCACGTGATATGTCCCTCACTCTTCCTTGCTTTTCCGGCTCACTTTCTTTGCGATGGTCTCGTTTCTTTTTCTTTTTTTGTCGTTCACAACTAGCAGTTATCAATGTGGACGCATACAGACAGGATGTAGCAAAGATATGTGTGTCTGAATGTAGACAGCATTGCCAGAGGAAAGCAGGCCCTTGCCGTGTATAACATCAAAAGAAGACGAAGATTTTGAGTTATCTCGCTGCGAAAGAGCCGATGTTGCATCTGGCGCAAAAACTACATACGAATGCACGCGTACAGCAGCAGGCAGTGTGCACACCCTATTTCGGCTGTATGGAAATGAAGACGAAGATTGGGAAAGAAAAGGGAGAGCGTCGACCGAACGAGATAGTTTTCACGGCGTGCGGTAGACCCGAAAATCAGGGCGGCTGTCGACGTTCGTCGCTGTGGGGAAAACACGAGGTATCTTCGACGTGTTCAACGTTCCAATCAAACGCACACGGTTTCGGAGGCCAGATGCTCAAATGAGAAATCAAAAGACAAGATCAAAATTGCGAGTCGCTTCGTTGTTCAAATGTCATCGAACATGAAACAAAAGAGCCTTTTCTATATATGCTACTCCATCGACAATTGACTAATTTATCAATCTACGTCTAAAAACAGTGACATCCGGATACGAAATAAGAAGATTCAGGTTTGGAATATACACATGGAACGCTTTTAATGAAACAACAGATGGAACTATTTCCTTTATCGTTTGTCGTTATTAGGGAGGCAAACATCGGAGACGAAATCATTGTGGAAAACTTTAGTGAAACTTGAAATCCTCTCGTCATGGCACAACTAATTAAGAGCTCGTCTTTATTGATAAAGTACAGGACAATCATCATCACATGCAGAGGGGTTTCACAGCAAACTTCTTAAGACTGCTTTCATAATATAGTATCCATCCGTCATCCTTTAGCTACTAAAGAGATATGTTCCATCTTTGGCCAGTAACGAGAAATGAACCTATGTTATTTGCGCTGTTTCGTCAATCCCATTTCAATTGAAAACCATGAAACCATTCAATTGTTTTATGAAAAAGAAAAATGTGTGATTCCAGGAAAGGAGATTTATCATACGTTCGAAGCAGAAGCCAAAAGGTATACGATGTACAATCCCCACTGATTTAAGCAACATATCAGTGGGTAAGTTTACTCGCTAATGGCGGAAATGGAAAAACTGATGATAAAGTTGATAAATCTGTTGACAAATGAAAAGTGAAATAGCCTGTTAGACTTGGGTGCTTTCTTTTGAATTCTGTTTATTTCAATCCGGTGTCGATTATGCCCCCCCCCCCTCTCGTACGTTGACAGCACTCTACTTCCATCAACCAATATTATATCACTCAATTCACTTATTTCTCGTTATTGATGTTGCTTTCTTACACGTATCCCATTGTGATGTAAAAGTTCGGTGAAGAGACAAAGCCCAAGACTCGGTACCATCATTGGACTGTATTTGATCGATGGCTCACGGCTGAAAGGCATTGCGTGATTGCCAGCCGAAATGTCAGCAGTGGCATTACCGCACTAATTCTGTCGCTCACGATTCATAGACGTTTCCCAACATTCCCAAGTCGAAAAGCAAAACAAAACTTGTTTTTTGAACTTGCCGCCCTTGCAGGCAAATGGAAAAGTCAAATCAACAACAATCTTTTCTCGCTTCTATTGATGTTCTAGTGTTGGCTCTATCGCCTTCCTTTCCAGAATGTTGGCAATAGTTTCGGCTTCGGCGGTCAAAGTCGAACTAGAAATAAAAAAGGGGCAAACCAGTTTGCGATCAAACAACGGATAATGTTGACGCAAGTATGTCCGTAATGTATTTCGCCCTTACTTCGCGCGTGTAGCCAACAGTGAAAAAAAAAAAAACAAGCCAATAAAGAATAATTGTGGACTTTTGGAAGAAGACGTGATTGGAAGGCGTTGGCGATTGTATGAAAAGCGAAAAGCAATTCATCATCGCCTGCTGGCCATACGCTGAAAAGCCCCTGGCTTTCATTCTCTCACAATTTGCTCGCCCTAACATCAACATGGCCACCATCGCGGGCAAAAGTAGAAGAAAGCCAAAGCGCAAACGAATGCGAATCATAAAAACAACAAACGTGTGGTGTTTTTATTCGTTTTGTTTAGTTTTTTTTTCGCTGCGTTTCTATTTTCTTAGCGAGTTCTACCGCGGCCAACGGCGCAATTGACGATAGACTCCGGACCAACCCCGGCTTGAACTGAAGCCAATTTTGTTTCGGCTGAGTTAAACAATGTTGCTCCTCTTTCTTTCTTTCTTTCTTTCTTTTTTCGAAAATGAATGACTTGCACACGCTATTCTATGCAGCCTGCTGATTGTTGTCGGTTGGTCGTATAGGTTATCCCCGCCAAAAAGGCGTAATAATGGCCACCACGAGAAACTGAAGCAAAAAAGTAAGGAAGAAAACAAACTACTATAATCAATTTCACGTATTCCGGTCGAGTTCTGTTGGTCATCAGTCACTACGCACCGCAAAAGCCGCGCCGTACAGTTCACATTTATGCCCTAACGTGCAGCGTGTATGCCAGTGCTTGCTGTTTATTTACTAGCAGTAGTCGTGCTACATCTTACAAGAAAATTGCTGGCACTGTGGTGGAAAGAAAAAATAAAAATAAAAAGCTCGTCGGCTCCTCCTTATTTTTGTGGCCGCTATCCCTTCCGAGCCGGATTGATCAATCGATAAGGTTGGACTACGTCAATGTATGTATGTCCTCTCTATTGGCCGCGGCGTGCCATCAGCGCCGGATGTATCCATAACATCATACAAATACGTCGTCGTAGAGACATGCGATCGATCAAATGGAGGAGTTTAAAAAAAGAACGAGAGAGAATTTTAATAACAAATGCGAAAAGAGAGGGAAATCAAAATAAACGTAAGAGGATAATCCTCGGATCGTCTATCGAAAACTCAAATTAATCCCGGCCGATAGATTTTCGTGAAACGGAAACCACGTGGGAAAAGGAGGAAGGAAACAGGAGTACAGCAGACAGTACGTGCCATCATTAGACCGAGGGTTTCCTCGCTTAATTGGAACTCGCTGGCCAAATGCGACGTTGAATTTGTGCGAGACGGACGCGCGGATCTTTTATCCTTGACATCGTTATAATAATGTTTGCTTAACGAAGTGCTGATGGTTTTTATTTGTTTAGAAGCTTCTGCAGAAACAGTAGCACTCAGCCAGCTAAAACTTGCCACTATTGTCGGCAACTAACATCCAATAATACACACCTACCGACTCCTAAACCACTTAGTTTTTTGTTTGTTTGCGTCCGCAAAAATAAAAAAAAAAATGCCTCACAGAGGACGCAGCAAGTTGGGGAGCCATCGCACATGCCTCTGTTTCAAAACGAAAAGAAAAGAGAAGAAGAAGGACGAGTTTACAGTCTCCCATTTCCATATGAGGTATCGTTCATATCGACCGCTTGCCCGAAAGCCCCCCCCCCCTCCCCTCTACAAAATAAAAATAAAAAAAAGGAAAGTCAAAGTAGTGTGCGTCCCTTCCTGGTTTCAACATCCTCTTGCCGGAAATAGCAAACTACTTGCAACTACCCCCTTCTGCGCATAACGAGCAACAGCGCACACACGTGAATCGAAATAAGAAACCCTTTGACAGTACAACGTCGAACGGCTGTCTTCATAGTGGGGGTTGTGCATCCATCACTTTTAGGCCTTTCCACATGCACAGGGTCAGTAATGTATCCGAACCCCCATTTTTTTTTCTTTTACCTTCTAACTTTTACTAATACCTTTGTTCATGCCCACCAACTTCGCCGAACGATGTGAAAATAAGTGAAAAACTATAGCTGACTTTGTGTCGATGCTCTATTTCTCCCACTAACCAACTTGTACGACTTCCCTCTCCGTTGATCTTATACGTCGGAAAGAACGGCAACAGGAAGAAAGAAAAAAAAAATTGGGGGGGCGAATGTTGAAAACGCACAAGTTTTAGTTTCCTATATGAGACCTAGTATAAGGAATTTTCGTCCCTTTAAACGTCTGCTTGGTTCTTCTCCTTCCTGTCGTCCATATTCTTATCCGCTTCTCGCAGAATTTTGAGACCGGCTTATCTTTCACATCTTTTTCCTTTCTTTCTTTATTTGCGACTTTAGGCTTGCGTGTGTATGTGTGATGCTGAAAGGTGGGGATCATCACGGACAGTCGCAACGGGAGGGAAAGAAATTATTTATACGTATCTTGAAAGAAAAAAAAAAGGGAAATGGTACAGCACGTGCCGATTGAAAGAGATCTCTCTCTATTTCTTTTCCTTTCTACTTAAACAGTCTAAAAAGCGAGTCTTCTTTTAGGTTTTATTTTGAAGTATCTATTTAGCTGTTTCGCATTTTTACGTCATATGACGTGTGTTTTGTCTACGAACTGTTTCCAACTTGAGATGATGCGCTTTCGTTTGCGTTAGCGTAGGACGGGGGGGCGTCAGCAGCTATTTTTGTTTTCGTTGTTACATATTGCAGAGCAAACATAAATGCACGTACCTAAACAGAACGTCCGGAATGAAATAAAAACAAAAACAAGAAAAATTCGAAATGGAGATGGATGGATGGATGGAAAGATTTTAAGGTTTTTAAACAAATATTATGTCGGGTAAACCGAAAGTGTGCCCACGTCTTTGCTTTCTCCAGTTGTAGAGTGATGCCCTTTCTTTTGCCTCCATCCACAAAGGAGACGCTATATTATACAAGTTATGTATAGACGTTTATGATGGAAAAGCAGAGAAGAGAAGCGAAGAGCCCGACGAGTGCGAATGAACGTGAGCGTTAACGAGAAGTTCGTGACAGCTGGTAATAGAGAGAAACAGCAAGGCATTGGTCGACGACGGCAGTTATTCAGGAGGCAATTAAGTACAAAGAATGAAAGATGAACGAGATGGCAACAATGTCCTCCAGCATGCGTTATAAACGCCACCTTTTTTCTTTTCTCCGTTACGCAATAATTACGGTAATAGCGTAACAACTGCGAGTGTTGATTCGAGCTACCGCCAGCTGTGACCGCCATCATTTCGTTTGTAAGAAAAATACAATAAACCAAATAATAATTTAAAAAAAGGCTGTCCTTTTCGACACATTTCGTTATTGAGGTGGAAGAAAAATGAGGCCAAAATTTGTTTCTCTTATCGTCGATCGATGCTTGCCCAACATTTATTTTTCCTATTCCACCTTCAATCGGATTAGATGGCTCGATAAGGGACAAGAGCATTCGTCCGTCCGATGACAACATGACGAGGAAATGAGTACAACAGTAGCAAATAGTGTAACGCACGTCCGAAAATACCTTTGCTTTCCCTCGGGCAGACCTTCTTTTTTTCTTACTTTTTCAGTTACATAACAAATCTAGCAGCCCTGCTGTCAATTTTTTTGTTTTAAATATACATCTATACGTGTATTTCTTCTTTCGACAAGAATGCCGTGAACAGACAAAAGTAACGTGAATCCCCTTGTCGACATTTGTATACATACACACCGAAGCAGACCCATCAGCTGCATGGCGATTTCTAAATATTTGTATAAAAGAGAGGGGAAAAAAAAGACTATACGCGGGCATTAGCCGCAACGCAGACTGACTGCGAGGCTATATTTGGGGGGCCGTTGCATACACCGACGGGCAAGACGGCCCGCTCTAAATCTGTGGGGTATATACACACGCTCTGGAAAATAAACTTGGGTATATACACACAGTGCAAGACGATGACGAGAAAGGGCCACGCTTGTCCGACCGAAAGAAATGTCAACAGAAATTTGCAGCGCGTGTACACACAAAATGGGCAAGAGGCTCCTGCTGTACGAATCCAAATCGAAATGTTTTGTCGTGTTTTTGTTTTTGTTTTTGTTTTTTTTTACTTTGATTTTATTCGTGTAAAACAAAGAGAGAAGTTTTAGGGCATCGCCTATTGTTTTCTCCTTTTTTCTTTCTTTATAGTGTTTTGGCAACGCAGCTGAGAGGAAAGAGAAAGTAGGCGTCGAATTTCACACATGTGAAAAACAAATGTGCGTTCCATTGCGTCCTCTTGTTTCACTTCTTTGAGAGGAGAACACACAACAAAACCCAAAAAAAGCGGAAGAAAATGAAAAAGAAGCTGATGAAATCAAGGAAAGGGCGTGGTAACACCACGCACAATTTTTCCCTTTCTTCTTCTTTTTTTTTTTTTTTTGTTTTCCGCCCATATCAGTGACAAATACCGTAAGGTAAAAATTCCATTCTCCAAAAAATTTCGTTTATTCCTCTATTTTTTTTTCACTATTTCTTTCTTGTTTTATTAATTTTGTTCCAATTAAATTTTTTAAGATTCAGTTTAGGTTTGCCGCTATATTTTTCATTCCTCGTCCAATCCATTTTTGCTCATTATACAAGAATGCGACTGAAGGGAGTGAGAAGCGCAGAGATAGAAATCTCCGAAAAGCGGCAAAATGAAACGACAACCGTGTTTTGTTTTGTTTTTTTCCTCCTCCTTTTGTGTCAAGTTCTTTTTTTCTTTATCAAATAAAATCAATCAAAGTCATTGTAGAGGAAGATGACTGTGAGCGAACGTATTGGTTCGTTTCTTGTAGTTCGAGAGCCCCCGACTTGAAAATAAATGAAAAGAAGAGAACCAATTGGCGCATCACTTCGATCGATCATTTCTATTACGTAACACAACTTTTATGATATACATTTATTTCCCGCTTCTCCTATCGCTCATCCTTACCATCTTTCCGAAGAAAAAGAAAAAACCTTTCTCTAGTCCTGGGGCTTCGAGTATCATCTGTAGCTATGACGTACATCTTCTCTTTCTTCCACTAAGACTGGCGGCTATGTAGACCCAGTCCAGTTGGGATCCTATACCATTCTCCCTTCTTCCTACGTTGTCATTTCTCCTTTTCTTTTTTTTCCTCCCCGTTAGCGAAGATGTGGGATCAATTCGGCCAGTATTAGAGTACATAAAAGGCCTTTCAAAAAATGGGATCGTTACACAGACGCTTCGTAAAACCTTTCCACAGTTGCGGGGTGAAAGGGAAAATAGCCAACACAAACACATAGAAAGGATTGGTTGTCGATTGGGTTCCATGGGGTGCGGTCTACACAGCGCGTAGGAATAAGAAAAAAAAATGAAGAACTTAACCGCCTTCGACGCCCATAGACTGTATTGGTATCTTGGTAACGTTCTCTCTCATTTTCTTTTCTTTTTTGTTTACATCCGCCTCCTCTTCCGACTAACCCCCACTCCTTCTTTGTTCCTCGAGACGCAGTGGTAGCTGGCAACGGGCCTGACAACAATCTCTATATCCAGGCGTCGCTGCATGCTATATGGTGCGTATAGCAATACAGAAACGTCTTACGTAATATATGTGTGTTTATAGGAAAGGACAGCGGCTGCGCGCGCGATGATAGTATTTCACCGGCGATGGGAGAGAGAGAGAGAGAGACGGCTTGGAAACATCAACGTTATCTGTGCTGACGAGCTGGATCACTTCAAAAGATGGGGGAGAAAGAAAGAAAAAGAGGCCTTTTCTGGTACATATTGCTCTATGAGTCGCTTCGTTACTGGACTGGTGGTTTGCCTATATTTTTTGATAGCCTGCGAAAAATGATGTCTCTTCCACGCTAAACCTCCATTCTAAAGTATGAAAATAATAAATAAAAAAAGAATGAAGAGATGGATGTTAAGGATAGAAGAAAAGACGGGAACTACAACAACATGTCTAGAATGTCTTTCTGTTTTCTGTTTTTTTTTTATTCATTCCATCTTTTCTTTCTTTCGGTAAGAGTGAAGTTACCGATTCATAAGCTTTCAAGCGGTAACCTTATAGCGAAAAAGCCAGTTCACCGCGAGATGATTTGGCCATGATCTGGCTAGTAATAAACAAACAGAGACGGACGAAAAAAAAAATAATAATAATAATAATAATAATAATAATAATAAATAAATAAATAATAATAAAAAAGTACGTCTTGGGGTTCTCGAGGAGCCAGTGCAGTTGCGAACAGGGCAGCTTCAGCTTTCATTTATCATAATGGGTGCGTATATATACGAGAACTATAAGACACAAGTCGTGGACGCCGAGATATTATCCTGCTTAATCAAAATCCGAGCAAGAATACGAAAAGAATAGGCAGAAGATGAAACAAGTCATACAGGAGGTGGCCGTCTGCGTTAAAAGCTGCTCAGCATCCATTTAACAATGTCCATAGAGCTGAACTATAACTGGCCGTGGTGCTACTGCACGCGTCCTCAAAGATAGCAGCAAACACAAGCTTTTGTTATTTCTTTCTTTGTGAAAATGCGAAAATAGACTAAAGGAAAAAACAAAACAAAACAAAACAAATCACGATAATAATAATAGTTAACGACGAACGTCGTGGCTTTTAGTTCTTCTGTCGAATCCAATTGCCCACGAGCACCATATGGTGGTAACAAATGATTTCTATACTTCTTCTTATTCTGCTGCTTGTTCTTCATCTTCTTCCCCTCCCCCCCGTTTTTTTTTTTTCTCGCTCGTTGCTCTGTTCCTGCCCATAAAATCCACAAAAACACCAACTGGGGATGAGGATCCTTTGAGCGTTTGAAACCATTAATTTTTTTTTATATTTTTAATCCAGTCGCAAGACGCCACGAAGGAATATCACAAAACAAAGAGGCTATGAGAATACACACCCACAAAATTTTATTTTTATTTTTTTTTCATCATATTCTTCTAGATTTTGTGTTTCCTATGTGGAACCACGAAGAAGTGTGCGTAACGATAAAAAAAAAAGGAAGAAGAGGAAAAAGAAAAAGGCAGCTGGGATTTATGGCCGAGGGTTCAACGTCCCCATTGAATGTTCGTGGGTAGATTGAAAGACGCAGTAGGAATAGAGCGTTTGCGAGTTAACTCGAGGAAACGAAAGGACAGAGCTGGGAGAAAGAAAAAAAAAAATGCTAAAGAGACTCTGCAAAAGTCAAGAGAGTGAGACGCCAAAGAAAAAGAGAAAAATTTCATAGTTATTATTCTGTCCAGGTTTCACGGTGATGTACACGCCGACTGTGCCGAGCAATCAAAATGCGTCGGTGTTTAACCATCCTTCTTTTTTTTTTTCTTGTCTCTTTTCACGGCCCAACCACCAACAACCATGTAGACTCTGCGCGTCCCGCCCGCACCACTCGGAACTTTACCAACAGCTACGGCCCCTGTATATACATACACGTACGTATAAAACACGGACGTATAACCCTCCCTGGCCCCATCACAAAAGATTGAAGCGTTCCCTGGAGGTAGCCGAGCGCTGGAAAAATATAAATAAAATGAAACAAAATAAAAAATACAAGTCTCACGGCTTTTGACTTGAACCTGGCGCACCGGTGGGTTAGAATCCCACTATATCTCATTTTAAAAAAATAATGTTTTCTTTCTTTTCCGGTTTCGAATGTATATGTTGTTTATATTTTTGATTTCTTCTTCTCTTTCGATTGGCTCTTGCCACGTTTTATCGGCTCCTCTCGCTCTGATGATGTTAACCTTTCTCATTTTGATTACGAAGGAAATGGGTGACGAACGAGGCCCGCTGTTTTTCCTCCACAACATTTCATTTTCGCACGATAAAAAATGGAGGGGCTCTGATAGAATCTGGTCGGAGAGGTCATGACGGCATCGCACGTTGCCATCAAAACTTCCACCCAAAAAGCGGTCGCGGTCGTGAATGAATAAATAATAAAAAAAAAAAAAAAAGAAAGAACATTAAACCAAGCTCGATGCAAGAAATGAGAACAATGTGCGCACACACTCCGTCAAGGACTGTACGTGCGTCGTTTTGGTTATTCTCGGAATGGCTTCGCTTTCGCTGCGCGATTTCTTTTGATGGCTTTTATTTCTTTTTCCCCATTGCAGGCCGTAAATTGTTATATAATCATAAATACTAATGATATTGACCGCGTTAAATTCGAAAGAAAATATTAAAAAAACAAAACAACATCGGTAAGAAATCCGAGATTGGGGTGTGTATCGAAAGGGACACCGCCGTTCCGTCGGAATGTCGATATTATTAGAAGATATAAGGATATACTATAACCGCGAGCTGATCAAATTCCCGGCCTTGCGGAACAAGTCAGGAAAGAACCAATGAAAAAATACCAACTAAATCAAATGGCAATCATTTTCTGTTTCTTTTTTTTTTTTTTTTTGGAAAGAGAAACAAAAGAGACGAGAGATTTAGAGTTTGACAGATGAACGAAATAAATAGCCGAGCCAACAGATGTTTCTACACACATATCTAGTATATATAAAGGGTAGACAACAATACATGTAAATTGCTTTTAGAGAAGTGCCTTTAAATCAGAAATTTCTCCTTTTGTTCTCCCGAACTCGTGAAAATGAAATTACCCTCCCCCAAAAAAAAACAAAAACAACAACAGATTGCTTCACATGCATTTGTTTTTCTCTGCTGCCAAAGTTCAATAGCAGTGAGAAATCTTAGCGAGATGACGAGGAAACCAGACGGAAGAATAGAGGGCGACACCACGAGCGCAAAAAAAAAAAAATGTACATTTAAATATAAAATAATAATAGTAAAGAAAAGAAAAAAATAAAAGTAAAAAAGCAAAGGCAATGGAGAAGAAAGAGACACGAGTTCTGGTGGGGGGATTATAAACAGACAAAAACGTTCCCACCATCAAAGTTGTAAAGTATGTCATAAAAAAGTACCCCCCCACACACACACACACACATACACAGACGGAAAACAAAAGGTTTGGATGAATAACTCTTCTCGACAGACTTCCCCACTGCGAAATAACGTCATGTTTGTTGTGCCTTCCGTTCATTTCCAATGGCCTCTGCCAAAACAAGCCGTTTCTTTTTTTGTTTGTTTTCCAAGTATTTTTCTCTTTAATTTGACTCGCACTTTGATCGAGTGGATACGCCCCCAAGAACAACACGCTCGATAATAAGCATAGCATCGGTTTGATTCATGAGAAAACAAGGAAAAATGGAAGACAAAAAAAACAACAAATATATAGGAACCATTTTTATTGCGTTGCGTGTGTGCATTATTATATAGCCCACATTATTTTAGATGAAGAGAGAGAGAGAGAGAGAGTCGATGGATGTGACCCCAGAGTGACGTTTTGTCGTCGTCGCATCCGGAGTTCCTGCCCCTCTTTTGCTGCTTTTTTTCCCCAACTTTACTTTTGCCAGGTTTGTTGTTGGAAGTTTAATATACAAAAATAAGCACACACACACACATACACTCGGGTGAAATATGATTCACGAGCAATCATTTTCTTTTGTAGTACCTTTTCATTTCGAGAGCTTCGTGAAAGCGAGAGACGCTTAATGCTAGACCCGCCCACTCGCTCCTGCTTTATTAAAGGGATTTACACGCAAAGAACGACCCGGAGGATTGTTCCAGAGAGCAAAAAAAAAAAAAAAAAAAAAAGCGGCCG
Source organism: Daphnia magna (assembly GCF_020631705.1). Taxonomy (NCBI): domain Eukaryota; kingdom Metazoa; phylum Arthropoda; class Branchiopoda; order Diplostraca; family Daphniidae; genus Daphnia; species Daphnia magna. The sequence continues at coordinate 4,501,418 of NC_059184.1, forward strand.
ATTTTGGAATTGTGTGGCCATGTTTTGTGGTCCGCTACTTAGTAAAGAAATCAGTGGTGGATGAACCATTGGAAAAGAAAAACAATATATATATATATATAAAATTTAAACAGCAATATTGAGGGCATTGCAAAAGGTAAAGAAAAAGAAAAGAAAAAAAAAATATTTTTGTTGCCATTAACTGTTACGGTATAGTGGGCCCTTTCCTTGAAATGTTGTGTTTCTTTGGGTGTGGCGTTGCGCGGTTAAAAAGCCGTCAGGGATAGCGAAATGGCTTTCTACGAAACACGGGGCCTTAACACAAAAGAGTAAGGAGAAAAAAAACAAAATAATAATAAGAAAAGTAATCACAAGAAATCGAATAAACGATCGGAAACCAGCGGCAAACCCACGCAGCCACAGTTCAAATCCGGCCGAGTTGCTCACGTACGTCCATCCACTGATGGCGAGACGGGGAAAAAAAAAACAGAAAAAAAGGGGAGACGAATACATTGGAATTCGGAGCGTGAAGCAAAAAAACTAGGCGACGAAAAGAAAAGAAAATGGAAAACAAAAACAAAACAAAAAATGACTAGCCAATGCGACCGAGTCCGTTCACGTTTTTCGTTATTTAGTATAGTTCGATGTCACGGAGTGGCGGCCAATATAGTACGCTTGGCTAGAGAAAAGAAAGAGAGCGGAATGTAAAAAAACAAAACAAAAGAAAACGAGTGACAAAAAAGAAAGAAGAAGAAGAAGTTGTAATTATTAGAAGCAACTGTCAGGCGGGTTTGATGATCGATGGATGGATGAATATGGCTCATAGTGTCCGAGAATATCCAAGCATGCCGGAGGCTCTCCCTTTTGTTGATTCTATTATCATCTAGTCCCGACGTTGCTGTAAGAGCTTGTTTTTTCTTATGGTTCTTTACACTCGCTCGAGCATTGTGTCTAGAGGAGACCGCCGACGGACTAGTGCCGAATTGTGGACCACGTAACATGGGCGCAAAACAAGACTCGTCGTCGTCATCCTGTGTTATATGTGCGCGTCAACATGATCCCACCCGCCTGCCGCCACGGACAACAAGAGCCAAGAATAAAGGGCCAATGTGCCCCCGCCAATCCGATTAAGATGAGACTATGAGATACGAGAGACATCAGCAAGAAAGAAAGCTGCTTGCAAGCCTCCTTGGCAAAGCTTTTTTTTGTTTTGTTTTTTTTGAATATATTTTCTTCTTTTCTTGCCCTATTCTTTCCATCTAGCTAGCCTCTCCTTCTTGATCGAATGGCTCGTTCCATCGTCTCATCTTCTCCGGGCTCGGCACACTCTGATTCTCATCCGTTGATGAGGATTACACTCGCGACAGCAACGCTTCGCAACTCCCGACTTTTTCTCTACTTTACAGAAAAACGCGGGAAGAAAATCAAAAATAATAAAACAAAACGAAACCAAAAAAAAGAAAACGATTACTAGTAGAGCAAGAACGATATTCATTTGCCCCATGTACCCTGCAATTCCGTTTAGCTTTTATTTTTTCTTTCTTATTTCTTACTCTCGCAATTGAGCCGAGTAATATCTTTCTCTTTCGCTGTGTCGAATAGATTGTGTCTCCAGAGCGTGAGAGCAGAGGGAGATGGACAGAAGGGCGCGACAATAGTAACACATACACTGTCTATGTACGAAGGGAGAATGGGGGTGAGGATGAAAGAAAAAAAAGAGGGGACTTTTTTTCTGAAGATGAATGTCGCAGGGTATCACGTCGTCGTTGACGACGACGACAGAGCGTGTAATTGAATGTATCTACAGGCTGAGCGCCTTCGTCTTCCCTCTCCTGTGCCGCCACCGCACACCCATCATCAGTAAAAATAAGCTTTTATAGGACGAGCGTTCCCTCATGCCGACTGAAATGACATTGGCAATGCTGAGCACACATCAACTGCGACATCCATGTAAACCGTAAAAAAATGTGGAGATTGGCCTAGTTTGTTACACGTACAGTATATATATATATACTCTTAGCACAATAGCGTACAAAGATGAGGCCATTGCTCCACTCTGTTTACTTTTGGGGGTAGAAAAAAAGAAGGTCTACCCATACAATAATCTGCGTCGTCGACACAAATCGATGCTGGACAAATAACAAAATAACAAAATAATACGTCTTGTTCCACTCACCGGAATAGTTGGTAAGTAAGGGGTTGTTGTATATTGGATCGACAGCACGTGAAATCGTTCAAACTTGATGCAAGGTACAAGTCGTGTACGTGAAGTCGTCCGATGTCAAGTTTGACAAATGCAAGTCGAAACTCGTCAAGCCAAAAAGTTCGGTCGACAGTTGAAGGTGTTACCGGAGACGACTAAAACTCGGAAACACTTAACTGTTTTGCGACAATTCAATAGGGAGCTGCACAACTCAGTTAAAAAAGTTTTTAAAAAATAAAATAAAAATTTATCCGCCTCGTTGGAGTGACGATAGTAAACTGATGAACGAAAATCAGGAGGTAAGAAGGTGTAGGTGGAGGATTAGAAAAAAATGGGGGAGGGGAGGCTGTGGGAAGGAAGAGAGTTTTCGAGAATAAACAAATTCGGAGACAGAGCACTAGCGCACTAATTGTTGTTGGCTGATGATGACAGTTGCCAATTAGGTGACGCTTTCACCAAAGAGTTGAAGTGGGGTAGACACAGCTCTCGAGTTGGAGAGCATCGGAAACGGGACAGTAAACAAGACAGGCTGCCACCATTCAGAAGAAAGACTACGCCGTCAAACGCAAAACGGGCACAGTGTATTAACGAAACTGAAGGCCGATGAACTGGTGAATGGGCGATATCGTCGGGACGTACACAGTAACTACGCCGTAAACCCACCAGGTCTCTCTCCCACACACACATACACACACACAGAGGAACGCACACACAGAGAGCCGGGTGGAGTCAGTTTTTCGTTGCTGTCCAACGGTATTACCGTTCGTTAAAAAGGTGAAAGAAAAAATCCAGGAGAGGGACAAAATGAAAAGAGAGGTACATAAACGGATGGCTCAGCACGTCGTGTGTTTTTACACACTTGAGGAGGAAATCACACCGGACACTAGCACGCTAGCGGCAATTGAGTTTCGTCTCCTTTTCGAATCGTTTAATTGTTCACGCCGACCAAACGTCAGAGAAACATAGAAATAGGTCGACTCGGTTCTGTTATTTCTTATTTCTCCCCCCGCCAAACAATAACGGAAGCGGTTGATGCACTCAGGTAAAACCGCGGACGAGAAGACCGGCGAGCCAATAATCAAATGAAAGTTGAAATGCTTGCGCAACGCTTTGTAGACACAGTCGAGTAAAAACAGACGCGGATACGTCGGACAATTTGCGAGACGAGGAGAACAACATCAGCACAACTGGCAAGTCTCTGACCGAATGGAGAGAAGAAAAGGAGAGAGAGAGAGAGGCGAGCGTGTGTGTGCGAACGACGCCCCCGACGGCTATCGACTGACTGGATCTTTCGCTGCAAGGGTCTCCAGGCTTTTTACGCACCACTACTGTTTGGCTGCGCCCGCCCCGACGCTATATACGGAAGCGGCTGGCGCGCGTGCGGCCAGACACTCTACACATACACGCGAGACCCCCCCTTTTAGTTGGCCTCCTCTTTCTCCTTTCTCCCCCTCCGTCTCCCTATAGTATACGATGGGGCTACACGCACCCACCGAAACCTGTAAACAGACATCCGCTCGACGTGTGCACATTCGCCGGTAAAAGTCTTCTACATCGATAGCAATGGCGCTAGTGGCTCGTCCGATCGCTCTTTTTCTTTTGTTTTTTTGTGCCAATATTCAGAACTTGATTTTTGGTGGGCGAGCAATCTTTCCTTTCTGCGAATACTTTCTTTTGCCTTGTGATCGACCTGATGAACGGGCAGCCACAAGAGTTATAAAAGACAACGTGGCAGCTATATTTGTATATACGATCCGTATAAGAGAAAACCCAAGAGGTCGACTGAGAATGGCGATTCTAGTTCTCTTCCGCTATTCCTTTTTCGGACAATTAGGGTCAGATTTCTCGTCCATAATCTGAAATCTTCAAATCAAAATGAAAAGAGGCTACCGAGCTGAGAAATTCGTTTGCTAAAAGAGAAAAGACACGACGAGCCATTTATCTCGACGTGTCTCACAATCTATACACTAGTTTCGTTTCCACTTAATCATGATGACCCTTTTTTCTTTTCTTCCTCATTTAATAACGTTATGCAATCTCAGCTCACATGCTACTGCGCTCGTACCGATAATTGTCTCCGAGCTCTTGCTGCCTGCTACTTACACGCTGAGAAAATGGGAGCGACAAGAACGCAAGGCTCGGCCACTCGCTAGGGAACGTAGAACTGTCTCGCTCAACACTCCCACTCGGCTATATGTCTATAGGCCGAAAGGCTTATCCTTATTCCGCTCACTACTCAACTCAAACGGGCAGTCGGAAACCGAGGGGCACCGCGGGAGAGAAGGGCTTGCCAACCATGTCCAATTGGATCGCCGCGTTCACTGTGTGTGCGTGTCTGGCGATAGATCGGCCGTGTCTCGTATCATGTTTTTCTTTCGTTTTTAGCGCAACGGTCTCAGAAATCGGCACGTATATAGGCTGGTAGTTTCCAATTTTGGAGATGGAAACACGTGGATTGAATGCAAACGGTACGGCCGTCTACATCCCGATGACGGGCTTGGAAGAAAATGGGTCCACCGTCATTGTCAATCGGTTTTGAAGTAAAAAGACGTTTGGGATCTATATCGGATGCAACGGGTGCAGTAGTTCCCGATATCAGATAAAGGGATATCGGCAATGTCTATTATTAACCTACTAAATGATGTACGTACAGGCAAAGCTGCTTTGGATAGGCGGCCTGTATTTTTTTAAATCATCAAGTTTATAGCATTTACTTGTATAATGAATCGATTATAAACGAATAGCCGGTTCTCCTTCGTCCACTAAAGGCGTTTCATATTGACCCACAAAATAAATTGCCACACTTGGTCAACTTGATGGCTGGAAAAAGCAAAAAAAAAAATAAGCTAATAGACAGCGAAATAAGGGAGGCCAAACCGATCACGCGGCCGGCCGTCACGCTCGGCCGACCGCATCTGGTCCACTCCAGTCCGAGGCGGCGGCTGCGGCCTGAAAACGGAGCAACAACATTGGAAAGACAGAGAGCGAGAGAAAAACAGCTGTTCAAAGGCTTTTTTCTCAACGTCTCTATAGCAATTTTCCGTGGCCTTCCTTGTTTCCCTGTTGTATATACGGTCACGTGTAGCGGGGGCATGAGAGTCGCACGACCACAAGGTCCACACAAAAAGTACAACACACATCAGCCTTAATAGCAACAGCAGCTTCGCATTCATCACCGGAGCACCCCAAAAAAATTGAAATGTATTTGCTGGCACTGAGAGGCCAACTAAAAGAGTGTGGAACGGACAAAATGGGAATAAAAGGCCGGAAAATAAAAGCGAAAACCTTGTTTCTTTTTTCAAATAAGTTTAAAGCAAAGGGGAGCACGAGCTGCAGGCCAATGGGGAGAGAAAGTGGTGTACACAAGAAGGGGTGCGCCACTTTATTAAAGTAAAAAGGGAAGGCGCAACACATTATTTTTGTGTGTGCCCACAATGACTGTGTCACTAACACATGTAGGGCGCGTAGAAAAGTGAAGAACAAACCGAGCTAAGTGAAAAGCCATTCCACTTGTTATTAGTATTAAATGGGACTCTTGATGAGCATCGGCTCTATCAAACTGTAACACGGTACACCAAACAATTATATATACAGTTTGATACAACATTTTTCTCGTTTAAAAGAAAATAATAATAGCGTAGGTTAATTATTTTTTTCGATTCGCGGTCGAATGCGTTTTGTTATGTGGTTTCGATTGGATCAAACGATGTGCTGGACGCTCTACGCAGTCCGGCGTTTTCTTATTTTCGATAACCCACTAGACGATGCCACTAGTAAAGTTATTAATGAACGAGTCGAATATAAAAATAAACACAAAAACAGATGATTGCGTGGTGTGCGTAAATAGGTTAACCGCTTATCGCCAACCTTGTTTTATTTGATCTATTTATTTATCGTTATTATCATTATTATTATTTTTTTAAATATTATTATTATTTTAACCACTTGAGAAAAGAGTGGACCGCCCGGGTAGGACATGTGCACTAGGATGCGCTTGAAGGCTAAAAAAGCTCAGGGCCAGACGCACTTGGAATAAACGGCCAGTACCAAACACTCAAGAAAATAAACGACTTGATAGAATAACAAGACGTGAAAGCGGCAAAAAAAAAATTCTACAAAACATGAAGGAAAATGGAAGGATAGCGGTTGAAGTAGAATATGTAGCCAAGCATTTGCAATTTCACAAGTGTCAACACATCTTGGCCAACGGCCTGAGGTCTACGCGATAGATGGCCATCTTCTTGCCCAACTTTTTGTTTGTCCTTTGTTCGAGTACGCTAACAGTTATCCCGCATATAAAAAACGCTTTTCCTTGCACCAGTAAATATTTGGCCATCTCAGCAGCAGTCGTGTTTACGATATGTGTATTTTGCGCGCGGTTGAGAAACATCTGACTCAACAACAAACAAACGCAAATTGTTTCAAACGATCCGGCACGACGGAAACGATCGTGCACATCCCAGGGTTTGTACAAGTGCACCTGCATTAAACATCAACACGATTTCTCATTTTTTTAAAGGCGACTTATTGTCTTGTTTGTTTTTTTCTTGCAAATTAAACTTTCGTTTGCGTTTAGGTTTAAGAACAAGTCTTTCGTCGTGCAGAGAGAGAGAGAGGCAAAGTTTTTGAATGGAACTGGTTTGTGATGTTGGATCGATAACGATTTCATTAGACCAACAAGGAAATGCGAATTTAACTCGGGGAAAAAGAAACGAAGAAAAAAACTAAACAAACAAGTAAAAGAAATAACGACGAGGATGGCTTTGAAATCCGAAATATTTGATAAGAACAAAAATTGGGAGAAGACGGAAAGAAAAAGACAACAACTGCTGCCAAGTTCCTTTTCATGGCCAAAGCTCTCAACTGTTATCTGTCAGTCCATTTTTCAATTTGGGGATGTTTCATTTATATTTTATTTCCTCTGCCCATGACAAAAGTCAAGTTAACGTGACAAACGACAAGGAAATCAAAAATAAATTTGCCTTTGAAACAGGACTGGCCGACAAACTGCCTGCCCGTTTGAAAACTCAATGCTAGTCCTCCATTGCGATGTCCTCTCAAATTGAGGATCACAGACGAAAAATAGGAGAAGCCTCTCGTAAGCCTCCATATGTAGACCGTCTATTGCATTCAATACGAAGAAGAACATGTAGAGAGATCTGCTACCTTCGTCGTGGAGACTCGTCTTTCCTGTCAAAATCTGAAATCCTCTTTTGCTATACCGGCGGATCTTGACGCGCCCATTCTGCGCCTGGCTCGTTTACACGATTTGTCCGACTTTCGTCGTATCCACGACACGCACGCACACACATTTACCGAGAAATAGTCCACAAGAATGAAATAAGCCATGTAACCAAAAAAAAAAAAATGTGAAACGAGTACATCCGAAGGATTGCACAGTTCGATCAGCTGGTGCAAAAGAATAAGATTCTTGAAGAGGCAAGGCAAAACGAGTTCAGGGACTCGATTACGTTGTCATGGGCAACCAATAAACCACGGATACACTGTATAATGTGACCAGCTGGTTCAGTCATTGAAAAGAAAGGCCGACGTCAAAAAGCGTTGCGTACATGGCGATGGCAAAAACACGGATGGCGCTACGTTCTATATGGGACGCCCTCACAGTGCGTGTAACATGAAAGTTCTTGTCCGGCAAAAGGAATAATTTTTTTACTTTTCCTTCAAAGTTTGAAATACGAAAGAGAAGAAACTATAACGAAAAAAAAAAGAAATATGTATCGATCAATACTTTCCTTCTATTTGACAGGGCGACTGATGCCTGGAAAAAGGTAGGGTATGTCAATGAATGGGGGAAGGCGGCAGGAAGACGAATGGTTATAGAAAACAGTGTGCGAACTCCATACATAAGCCTCCCACGTGTGTGATTTGTACATATGAAATAGACGTCTGTCCTATATATCCTACTACCACGACCACCCAGTTCTTTGATGCCATTGGCCCGAAAGAACCGGCTGCGAGCCCGACAAACTTTTCTTCAATTTGTGCGAGATGAGATTTGCCAATTTTTCTCGTTTTCTCCTTTCCGTTTTTTTTTTTTTTTTTCTTCTTTGATTGGAAGCCTGAAACGAGAAGACGAGGGCTCGTAAGGAAACAGAAGAGGCATGAAGAGCACAGGGAATTCGGGCAACAGAAACAATTTGGAAGAATATGAATCTGTATAAGAATAGCAGCTCGGGGAGCATAAAAACAGGCAAAGAATGAAACGGATGATAGTCAGCTCGGCTGAATGGATGCTGGAGTCGATTGCACTCCGATAAATACGAATGCAACAAAACAAGAGATATAAAACAAAGGGCAAAAAGAGAAACAAAACAAACACGTACAAAAACAAACCCTACAGATAGAAAGCAAAAGAAGAAAAACAAAATGATGAAAACGAGGCCGGAGGAATAAGACACGGACAAAAAATAAAAAGGGAAACGCCCGTTTGCTATTGCAGAAATGTATACGCATATAAATATACTGCCGGAGAGTGGTATAATTCGTATCAGCTACGCACATAACCGGAAGCCGGCCATCCTCCTTTGATCTATGTAGCGACATGGCACCAAGCCGAAATAATATGTTGTGCTCTGTATGTGCACTGTATGCGCAATCGACTATTATACATGTTACGCCATACAGCATGCCTATACGCGTTTTGTGTTTCACGTTTTCGTTTTAGTTGGAACGCACTACAAAAAGAAACGATTCGATATGTTGTATAACACACATTGTTTTTTTTTTTTTTTTTTTCACTCTCTTTTTACATTCTTTTTTGTCAATATCTCGTTTCGTTTGTTACATCACTTTATGGTATGTCACTTGACTTGCCTTTGCAATTTACTGTTTTTAGTAGAGTCAGTTGAGTTTTTTTTTTTTCTTTTCTCTCTTCGCCTCTCTAGTCCCAACAGGCCCGCCGGGGTATTGTTGAATTATGCATATGCGGATAGCATTACAATTACTGAATTGCAATGGCATGTACGGACTCCCTATTTGGTGTAGATGTACATTAAATAATAATATATTTTTTTTTTTTTGGTTTTGTTTTTCATTTTTCTCCTTTTATTTTTCTGGATATAAAACGCCGGCAGCACATGCAGTAGTAAGCCTACGTGTTGGCAGTAGAGGAATGGATGCAGGATCTTTGGGCGATAACAAGGTTCTCTGCAACTGCATCCATCAAAAGTAACTTGTTTCTACTACTCCTAAAGACTGGCGACATGTGATGAAATAAATCCCGTCTTTTAAAAGCATGTCCTAGTTGAGCTTTTGCCACACTACAAAAATCTGAAAGAATCCTTTTCCTTTTTGACATTATTTTTCAGTTTTTGTTTGTTTTTGTTTTGTTTGTTCCTTTAGAAAAAAAAAAAAAATCAATGTGGAAAGATATAAAACGAAGAATTACGAGCTGCTGCTGCTGGGCTTGAGTCTGAGCGAATGACAAGCAGACGGTTTGCAATCAAAAGCCATTCCGCCACTCGTGCCTGTTTATCCCACATCTTTTTTCCGGCTGGCAAAAAAAAAAAAAAACTGAAAACAAAAACAACAAAACAAAAGAAAAAAGCATTTGTTATTATTTTTTTTTATTTCTTAGCAAATGTTTGTCTCTAGTACTTGCGTGATCGATAAAAGTCTTCGTCTCTTTTTTATGGTCCCAAACTTGGACGAAAATCCTTTCGATTCAACTAGAATACAAGTTTTCTGGTCTATGCCAGATTTTTTTAAATGTTTTCTCCTTTAGAACACAAAGGAAATAAATAAACTATAGCGACAAAGCAAACCGACTCTTCTTATTAGCAGGAACTTAAGGAAAAGAGCTACGACGTTTGATGCGCGTAAAAAAAGGAAGCAAAAAATGGATATTTGCATTGAGCTACTTTTCTTTTTGATCTCGTCTTTTGACCATCGATTGATTCGGAAAGAACGAAAAAAAAAAAAAAGTTGAGTGACCACACGGATAACTTGATTTTGTTAGTCGAAACTCGCTAAACTCGAATTTTAGGGAGTAAAAAAAAAATGTGTTAACAGGCCGGTGAATAAAAAAGAAAATCCTTCTATCGTTCGCAATGGACCCATCCTCGGTCGTCCAACAAGAGTAGAACGGGTGGTGCGACGAAGCTCCTGTTTAAATTAAACATCCAGAGGCAGCAGAGAGTCACATTTTATTGACTATTTACGCTCGTAAGTGGATAAGAATCGCTCGACCAAACTTTTATGTAGCGATGCCAAGAACTATCGGACGAAAACTAGCAACACGTACACTCGAAATACATGTCCTACATATGATAACGGTTGCAACATATTTCAATTTTCTCAAGTGGCTATTATGTTGTGCACACAGATGACTGGGTTAGATTCGAAGTGAAGCTCGTCGTACCTGCTTTGACGAGGCTCTTCAAGACGGGCAACCATATCGGTAAAAAAAAAAAGGGGGGAGCATAAAAATTGGGTTCCATCGGCAAGTAAAAATACAATTAGTGTCGGATGAAATGAACAGAGCTTAGCGAGGCGTGTACAGTTACCCGTGCTTCCCTATATATTGACTAGGGTTCTCTTCTTTGACGAGACAACTTATATGCCTTCGCTATCGCACAAATAATTGAACAAGAATCGATTGGGGTGAGGTTGCCCTGTCATCTTTGATGAATGCGGCGTGCGTGCACAACCACTCCGTCATTGAAAAATCCTCCCCGAAATAATGGAAGGCATTTCGGAAATGCGGTTGCCCCGGCACAGTCAAAAATGGAAGGGCGGATGAGCCTCTGCTTGAAGAATCATTAGCGACGTATGCAATGTGACTGGGTAATTTGAAAACATTTTATCGAACGCAATTGACTTGCGCTTATAGTCTCCATTAATTTTTTTTTGTTCTTTTCCCCGTTAAATTCATTACGTCAAACGTATACGCAGGCAGAATTAGAAAAGCTATGGCAAATTCTCGGAAAAATATACAAAGTTTTCTGTCGTTGCTACGGGCGATACCCAGGTTATCACCCAGGCTTTACAAGTTAACGCCATTCTCTCTTTTTTGTGTGTGTGTGTGCTCCGTTTTCAATGTTTTAACCAAATGCGAGACCCTTTTGTGTTATTCTTCCAATTACCAAGTCTAGCGACCGGGCAAAGTTGGCGATGGTAAAACTGTAAACAGCAAGATGGCCATTAAGGTCCATTTTTACGTACATCTTTACGATGGAAAAAGTAGAAACCACACAAGTCTAAATGTTAAGAAAGAGAACTTAGGGATAGGGACCAGTCCAACACTTTGGCGCGACACCATTTTCTTTTTTTTAAAGCTTCACGGTGACTTGAAGACGCAACCAGTCAATTGCTAATTGAGAGCTTCAACAATGTCCTGTCCGCATTTTCAAATTCTGTCGCAGACAACACACATTCCGTGACTGATGGGTTCGCCTCATGTCATTAGTGGCGTCCAACGATGGAATGCATTGTCCCGACTTCTTAAACAATTTTAAACAAAATACAAGTAAAAGAGACGGGATTCAAAGGAGAACATAATTGGCTTTCACTGTGCATAAACACAGCGTCAGTCTATCGTTGTTCTATTCAATCGACCGTGTAAGAGTCTGGGAAACGACGCGTCGCATGATGTTCAAATGCGACACAGACAGCAACGAAAAACAAGCATAATTAGGCCATTTTACACGAAAGAGACCTTGTTTTAACAAACAAACGAGTAGTACCACGTCGAGTCTTCTCGCATGTCCCTGTTCGCGGTGGCAGCTCGAGCCTTCAAAACGCATTTGGAGAAACGAGATATAAATGGTAATAGCATCACGATGGAAAACGGTGCCATCGAACTCGGTTGTTCAAATAAGGTTTTGATCTTATTGCACACCATTTTCTCTCCCCTACTATTTTCCAATGCGACTATAAGTTCTCTTTGTTGCCTGCGAATTAAAAAAAAAAGGCTACAGAATTCCTGTTTGCGCCCCTTTTCACAATGAGCAGCGAATTGATCAAATACCTTTTTAGTTGTTCGCACCCTCTTCGTTGTTGCTCACCTTATCTATTTCCCTCGTTTGCCTTATAGCGTTTTTTTCTCTTCTTATTTTTAATACAGCGTCCTTTCTTTCGTTTTGTCCTCATGTGTGCAGCAGGACTGAGCAAATACAAAACGAAGCGCATGTGCTTGCTCTGATTTCCAGCTGTCACAAAAAAGCGGCCTCCCCTTCCCTTATATTCCAACAGCTGTTACTTACTTGTTCAAGCGACGACCAAGACTCTTCGGCCTCACCACGACGCCTAATCCTGTAGACTGACTGACTGGCAGGTGATGAGAAAAAACAGAAGTGTATATGTAGGTACCATCCTGAGAAGAAATGCTAGTGCGCTAGCGAGGGACGTCAATATATAGCCATCTATTAGCCATCTAATCCTCGCACGAGCGCACAAGATTACAACAGCAAACTTGTGTTTCTTTTTTGATCTTGTTTTTTTCGTTTTTTCGTTTTTTTTTGTTGACCAAACTCTCCTTGAGCTAGTCAATTTTCCGAGTCAACGATGATGGGACTTCAACGGTACAACGAATCCATAAACTTACGGGGTAAAAACAAAAAAAAACGAAAGAAAAAGAAGAGACAAGAACTGCTACTAGTACGGATCAATATCATCACGATGCCCTTCTCATATTGTACAATACGCCACGAAAGAATCTACGCGGTCGATGATCAACAGACACCGCGTCTATAACGGTCCGCATTAGACGTCCGGAGGCAAGGAATAAATAGCAGCCGGTGTTTTCGTTGGCCTTCAAAACTCGTGCGTGTAATGGATGGTACCGTATCCTCTACTAAGATGGAAGACAAAAAAGCAAAAAAAAATAAATAATAAATAAACAAAAAAACAAAAAAGTTGTGAGCTCGAAACGTAGTTCAGCTGGTAGACTGATTTTCACAGCGGGTATCGTAATCACGGGCATTTTGTTGCACACTGGAGAAAGGGATAGATTGCTTTGGCATTGCTTTCTTGACAAAAGAAAGTTTTACATGTTCGTTAAATAGTTAACGACTTGCTCACAAGTAGCGTATCTGTTGATATCTGGAGGCGGAATTGTGACTGAATAGACTAACTGCTCATTCCATTATGAAGGATGGGAGATGTAAATGGATGTGTTTTATTGCAATGCCTCTTTAACGAGCAGAACTTCAGAGAAGACAGATGAACATTAGAACCGACAGAGGGCGAGAAGAGATTCCTAACGAGCAATGGTAAAAAAAAATGAAATTCGTATAAGATAAAGACACGAGATCCCATTCCAATTGACCAATCAATCAACGCCACACTTGAAAATGAATCGCGGTCTGTTAATCCGATTGTTGTTGCTCTTGTCTCCCAGTGCTCCGCCGTCGCCTCGAGATCGAATGGAAAACTCAAGAGATAACAAGAAGAAGACGAAGAATGCCAAACAGCCACGTGTCTTACCAACAGATCAGGACCAAAAGCAATTAGTCGACTGATTCGATTTCAACAGCTAGCCGCTAGTCTCCTGTTGGGTCGCAACCTCGCACGTAATGGTCTATCAATCTCTGTGTTACTCTGTTACCATGGCCAAAGCGAAATCAGAGCATTATCCACTATTGTATCAGCGGCGGTAAAAGTAGCAAAAAGGATTTGTTCGCTGCCTCTCTTTCTTATATTACGTCCCCTTTATGGGGTAGCAAAAAGGAACGACGTCGTGCCGAGCACTGCCTATCTGATTTTAGCTGATCAGATTTAATCGATAGTCCGCATTCGGATTAGCGAAAATGCATTTATATACCACAGCGGTGGATGGGGGACAGGATGTGGTGCTTCAACTTGAAAGAGAGAGAGACGCAAGAACTGGCGGTGGAGATAAAGGGGAAAAAAAAAAGAAGTCGGTTACGTAATCGCCAACTAAAAAGTAGACGTGCACCTCTACTTGAGTACACTTATTACACACACATCAAGACGTGATTTTTCCACAACATACACACGTACACAGGATGAAAAAGATTGGCTCTTGATTATTGGGGAGCGGGTGGCCTACCCCAATTTGCAACAGCGGGGAGGGGGATAATGGTTCCTTGTGTGTGTGTATATACAGCGTTAGCGTGAGTGAGTCCTCAATCTTCGACGTAACAACCCTTTGTGCCCGTCTAATAAACAAACGTGTATCCGCCACTATCGCAGAGCTGTACCCAAAGCTTTATTGGCCGCCGAATTATTGTTATCGACGCTCTCCTATTTCGGGGGATAGAAATGCAGCACGGATTCATCGCCTGATATGGCAAGTGTGTCACAAACGCAACCGGATAATCTCTTGGGTCGAACTAACGGTCTAATTTGTTAGCCGTCATGTTAGCAGTTAGCTATGTAAGCGTATCACCATCGATCCGAAGGCTTCGTCTTTTCTAACATTTTGTGTCTTTCCTCCCCCCTCTTTTTTTTTGCTCCAAACTTAACGCAGCTGTCGATTGGTCGCTTCTTCTTTGCTTTCACATGTCGACCCGTCAATCCCAGCGTCCTAGTTTCTCCGTTGCTAGTCCTCGAGGGCGTCCATTTCCGCGTAATGCCAGTTGCCGGCCGCGAGGAAACCCGATAGCAACTATATCGGCGGCTAGCAGCATTTAAAAAAAAAAAAAAGGGGGAGAAAAAAGAGTTTGACAAAAGAAACGGAAAAGGAACTGGCCGTTGCCTTGGAAACAAGAAGCAAGATGAAGAAGATCGGGATTCGCAGCGTCTGTTGAAATGATCGCGTTCTTCGTCGTTACTAGGATACTAAAACTATGGCTCGCCCGGCATAGTCTACATCTACGTCGCATTTTATTTGCTTTATTTCACTGCGGACACGACCAGAATAAGCAAAACAAAAAGGAACACCAGTAAAAAAAAAAAAATCAAAATCAAAAATCAAATGAAAACCCCCCCAAAAAACCGAGCGGGAGATGATGAAGAAGACAGGAGCGCACACACAAAAAGAAGCCGAACGACCCATTAAATCAGCACGGTGCAGTGGCTTAACCATCTAAAGGCGAGGCTGCAGATCGACGTCTTGGAAATGAGTCCTTCGTCCCCTAAGAGCCGTTCTCGTTTTTTTTACATTTTTATTTTCGCAACGTTCCTTCTCTCCGTCTCGTTCATCACCAAGTTGCACGCACTTCGTCAATGCCCGAGCAGCTCTCAGCAGATTGCAAGCACTAGCGAGCAAACCATTTGTGATCTCTATTCGATTCCCATCGCAAAGAAAACGACGATGAATCGAGCCAATCAAATACTCGTTATCTTCAGCGGTCACATGCACGGTGCAGTAATAGCGAGCTGAGTGTTTCGTCGTCAGAGACGTGTCCTCGCACAGCTGTTGATCCGTTTCGTCGGTTATATTATGCGCTTGCCAGTATATAGAGAAAGACAGGAAGATGGGAAGCAGTCATTCCAATTACGGTGCCACGTCAATCGGGTCTTGTCACACTGCAACAGCCAAAACAAAGGGGCAAGGCAAGACACAGTATTAGACGTTCACCGGCGACAATAGATTCGACGATAATTGGTCACTGGACAGAACGCAGGGTGTACTTCGAGAATCGCTAGAAACAGAGGGGGAGAAAGCGAGAATTGAAACACATGTCACTAAACATCGATGCTTGTAAAAAATAGGTACTGTACGTGTACATCGGACGGTTAAGGTAGTAGCCTACAGTGTACAGCTGACAATGTCCAAACGATTGTTTAGGACCAACAGGACGCCGACACAAATGGTCCTTCGACTGCTAACAAATGCGCGTGTAAAGTTCTTATTTTTGTGGTAGAAGAAAAAGAAAGAGGGAACGAGGAGAAAAAAAAGGAAATGTCTTCTACTACAATGTCACGTGGCAATGCGAGTAATGCCCATGAGAAAGATGGAAGGGGGGATGTTCTTGGAAGGTTTGTGAAAGAAAACAAATGAGGTACGTAGAAGACAAAGCCTAGACGAGGGAAAAACCAAGAAAAAAAAAGGGAAAAGAATTCCAACTATATGTGTATGTATAAATATAATTTGTGATTCTGCTCAGGCAACTGTATCAGATCAATGCTGCACCGACAAAATATTCCGCATCGACCGTCAAGTGAAAAAGCAAAAGTAAAAAAAATGCCATGCGAATTTATACGAGAGAAAGAGAAGTGTATCGTAAAAAGAAAGGGTTGCCAATATCTGTTTCTTCTTATTGCACATACACATACTTTCTATTTCTTGATATATGTTGGCCGTAAATGAGGTGGAAACACGAGCTGGCGGCCGATCGAGTCGGCAGAGCTTGAGCCTACGTGTTTATCTAGCAACAACCCTTGACATCCATCACCCCACTACGGTGCGCATGCACGGGCCTAGATGTATATTATTACACGTACACAGTGGCTATACGATATCCCTTGTATGAGGCGTTACACGAGCCCTGTTTGCATCAATGAACTGAAACGCGAGTCTTTCGATCGCTGTCCACTTGAGTCGCTGGTGAAAAGAAGACGAAACAAAACAAAAAATAAAAACAGGAAGGAAGAAAGAAATAAAGGAAACTGTCTTCCTGGCTTGAAAGCATGACGATGACGATAGGAGATGACATCTTATCAAGACAGAAAAAAAAAAAAAAGGAACACACCGAATTTTTTTGTGCGCACGGCGGTTGCCTCTATCCACGATAACGGGTGACATTTTCAAGTCCCGCAGAAAAGGAAAATGGCTGATACAAGGCGTCAACAGCAGTAGTCAAATCATCATAGCTTGTTTTGTTTTGTTTTTTTTTGATAAGTTGTCTTGCATTTTCTTTTGTGTGTCTGTGTGTGTACAATGGACCGTTTCCAAAGGTTGCCGAGCCAATGGCCAAGCGCCAAATCGAACTGACATGCAGCAGTGCAAAAACATTTTTCACAGTTTCGAGTGTGGCGAGCAATTTCAACGCATTCCAGCGATAGATGTCTGCGAAAAGACCGTGGCATCTGTTCACATAGCCATATAATCTTCGAAATTCGAACTTGAACCGCACGTCTGCCTTTGAGGCCCAGATTTGTTGTGAAGCTCGTTTTCTTTTACCAATAAAAACGGCCGAAAGTTTATTGATTTTCACATTTTAATGGGAAACGTCATGTAAACTGACAAGTCCTGGCAAGATCCAATTAGCGTATCGCGACTGCTGAACTCACATTTTTAAACGTGAACGTTTACTTTGTTGATGAGGGGAAAATTGATTCCATCATTACGTTTTCAAACATCCGATATCGTTCTCTCTTTATCCATCCATGCATTCACGCTGTCTCAAACATGGATGGCAAACTCTGTTTGCTGTTCGCTGCGTGTATACAGTGCTATTTCAGCTTGTTTCGGGCATGGTCACACAGCGAGTAATATTCTGCATGGCTGCTCCAGAGAGACCAGGAAGCGGAAAGACGAGAAGAAGCGCCAGTCGTGAGAGACCGTTGCATCGCTCATCTCCTCCTGGAGAATTTTCTACTGCCAGCCTAGCAATTGATCAGTGCACATCAGAAAGAGCTTTCTGCCAGCCTGCAATGCCGCAAACGAAAAGAGCAAAAAGACGGGCCTTTATTTAACGTGCTCTTAAATCAACGGCCGACTGTGGCTTCGGATTGGCTTGTAGTTTTTTTTTTTTTTTCTTTTCCGCAAGCGCGGGAACTTCAAGTTCCCGCATCGGTTCATGCGAATGTCGTCTCGACTCCCCTCCCAAGTCCTACGTCGTTAAATAACAACAAACAGCAACAACACAAAAGATGAAAGAGGAATCATTCCCGCTCATCTGACCGTGACTGCAGCACGTACTGCACATTGAACACACCCAAAAGTTGAAAAAAAAAAAAAGGAGCAGGCGGATCTTACTGTATGTATCCACATCCGACTGTTGCTACCCCAAATCGTGTGCGAGTTTCGTGGTGAACTGTCGGTTGCTTCGCGTTGGCTGGGAGCACATCAAAAGCGTCGCATGGGTTGGGGCAGATGTATCGTCAAAAGAGGGCGCCCGGCAAAAAGGATTGATTCCCATAAAACAACTGCTTCCGGGCCCATTATCGCGCGTCATTTAACATGCCAGTGGGGAAGGAACGCGAGAGGTGTAAAACTGCCCCAGGGCCGAACAAATACGGAAGCGTAAGACAAAATATCGAAGAAAAAAAAAGGAGGCGGAATTCAATTCATGTAAATGATGTTGAAGCACAGTTAGGCGGAGAGATCGACAAAAGAGTTTTCTATGGATCGGAGAAAACTTTGGTTATTTATTTGTATCTCCATATTTTATAGATTAAATTTCGGCTTTTTGCGTGTTCATTTATTCATCTTTTTATTGCCTAGCACGAAGCGGCAATTCGAGGAATTTTTCGGTCTAAAAACTGCATACAGTAGCCAACTAATGCATCCATCAACTTGAGTCGTCGCCATGCCTCGAAAACAGTCAAGGTAGAAAAGATATGGAAGTGGTTTCGTATGCAAAGAAAAACGAGCCGAAATAATACAAGGAGCTCTTTGACTTCTTCTGTCATGAAAATGAATTAAAAATGAAGCACGCCATAATAGGAACTGAGTTTGCTGAGGAGAGAAAGACGGACACACGCTTGATTCGAACATATAGAAAAAGAAAGGTCCACGCGCATTTCTAAGAGAGCCATCTGCATCAAGAGACCATTGGAATAAATAAAGAGGGAAAATAAAAAGAAAAGTTGACTTAAATCGCATTACGGCCTCGGCGTTTTTCTTTCGCTTATTTACATTTGCCGCTTGACAACTTTTTCGTCTTCGCAGGACCGGCCAACTTTAGGAGGGTCGTCCATAAACGGCGTGGCCTACGAATGCAGAGCCATCTCCAAACAGAGCCGTCAGCAACCAAACTGCTTTCTCGAACACGGAAGAAGAAACTCCATTATGCAAAAAAAACAAAACAAAAAACAAAAAAAGTTTTCATTTCCAACCATGAAATAAGCGCTCCCAACGGCGGGAGCGACACCTACACGCTCAAACGTAAACAAAGCGGGAGCAGACGATGAGTTTAAACGAAACCATCAGCAAAGAGTTTCCAATAGGATATAAGCAAAGAGCCGGAACAGTTCATCCTCCTTGCCCCGCCACAATCAATAGGTGGCTGATTGAATCACTTGTTTTGATGTCACTGCGTGTCTTATCTCATTAAGGTTTCAAAAGAAGGGTCACGCTGTGTACATACTCGATCGGAGCACGCGACACAAACTTGTAATAAAAGGTTAGAGTTTGGCAAAGCACGGATACGCCTTGAAATCGTGACAGACGATGTGAGCGATGTCGTTGTTTGGGGAAACGAAGCGCGAAGTACGATCGAAACTTTTAGAAAGCGCACTCGAAATTGGTATTAGCAATTCTGGCTAAATTAAGAACGAAAAGCAAACAAAACCCCACATAAAAAAAAAAGGTGAGATCAATTTAAATAAATCCTACCTTGTGTAGAAATGCAGAGCGCTTGATGCCCCAGCTGCACGTTAACCATCACGAACCTAGACGTATAAAGAAAGAAAAGAAAAACATTAACAAAAGATTATCAATGGCATCCTCTCAATTCAGATTAGAACAGATCCTCTACAGTTTGCTAATCTCCCGACATAAAACCAAAAAAAAAAAAAAAAGGCGTGAGCTTTATGCGGGAGGCAAAAAGTATAAGAATGCAAAAGAGCGCTCGTGTTTATTTTTTGCGTCTAAAAGGATGTGCACACAAACACAGAAGCGGCGGAATCTTTACGCGCCGCTGCTTTTCATGCATGTCCGATTTTTTTTTTTCGCAACTTCTCTGCAACCGGAATTTTAGTCAAGATGGAAAATGTAAAATGAAATAAGGCCAAGCCTCCTCAGGAATGTGAAGAATCCTGCATGCAAATTGGAGTCCGTCATTGGCCAATACTTGAGCCTTCACTACAATGCCACGGTATTCTTACTGCAACTTGCTAGGCATGACCCAATTTTAGGGCGCTAAATTCAAATTTAAAGAAGACATAAAAACAATACAGCATTTCTTTGCGGCGTAGAATTTGAAAGCAAAAATTGGCGCAGGCTATTGCGTAGCCTCGGCACTTCAAGAGATTGCGCTTCTTTGACGTGCGCCCGACGGGAGTCGTCTCCTTGACGACCTAAAGGAATCTCAGCAAAGTAGGGTAGGAGGATCAGTTGGGAAAAGTGACAGAGTCGTGCAAACGAAGCGACAGACACACAAAAACGTAAGTCCTGCGCCAGGGAAAAATTCTTGGGAAATAACAAGTCAAGTCATGAACGCATAAACACATACGCAAAATCCACTAGATAAAAACAAACAAAAGAAAACAAAAAATGGTGTTTGTCAGATGCGACGTGCATCAGTGATATCGGTTAATTTGTTCACGAATTGTATAACTTTGTACAGAAGGACTCGTCTTTGGCCGTTGCTCGGGTTACGGCATGAACGGGGCAAAGACATTCCCGGCACGTTCTCCGTCGACTTGATAGGCCAACGTGCTGAAAGAGGTATGCCAAAATGTTAAAAGGGTGTCTGTGTCAAGACGTCAAACTACGTGTTGGATGGATGGTAAGGCTGTAATCGAACCGAAGACGACAGGAGCCAAGATTCAGCAAAAGTTGCTCGTCCGCCTTCTCGCAATTACTCTGGTACACGTTTTAATGGAACCTATTAGCGTGACAAGAGCACGGCGATTAACAAAAAAGAAAATTACGCCTTTTCATTTTGCTTGTAAAAATCCCAGACTTTCTCACTTTTATTTTCTTTTTAGACTTTCAATTTATGCGAGATTGTAGATAGTCGGGGGAGCTTGGACAGAACATGCTTTAATATATGCACCCGCTTTGCCGATGTTCGCAGGACGGCATGGAAAAAGTGAATCATAAACGAGCAGAATTGTCAACCCGCCGAGTTGGACATTGATTTATGGGAATCTTGTTGCCGGACAAGCCGGACGGCGGCCAAGTCGATCGATTCGAAAGAAAAAAGGGACCTCAAAAAGGCTTTCGGTGACAATCTCCTGAATACCAAATACATATCGATCGACGTTGGTCATCATCATTCAGCTGTCCGTTGAAGGTCACTGGCTCATGGAATAGTCACGGCGGCCAATCGAGCCCACGACATTGGCATCAGACAAAGCAGCTTTCCGTGCTTTAATTATGTAGACACAACTTGTTCCGTTGCTTCGTATGACAGGCAAGTAGGCGGAAATCGTCTCATTTCTTGTGGCTACCAAACCATGCCTTTTGACGTCACAATCAAAAAGAGATCGAGAGAGAAAAAAATCAGGACCAAGGGAACAGCTTTGCGTAACAAAGAAGACATCGAACGTCGACATTGCGGTAACGTGATTGGCAAAGGGGAATAAGCTTTTTTCGTCCCGGATTTCATTCGGTTTGACATCGACTGAAGGTGGACGTCAGCGATAAACACCAAGGAAACGAACGCGTCTAGATCCTATCTCTTGTCGACGCTACTGGGTGTGTCACTGATAACGATACTTTCATCAAAATAGCTCTTCGATCGACCCGTCTTGTCATCGCGGACGATCCTTGTCGAAAGCCCACGTTCAGATCTAGAAAAACGAAAGGTTATGTAAGTGACGAACATGCGCTAGTGAACCGGACCGGAACCGATGTGTTGCTGTTGACGAGTCAGACACGCAAAAACGTGTGCAGCTGCAAACTATCGTTGTACCGTCCAGGGAGGGAAAAACAAAAAATCCTTTCTTTCGTGTCACGTTGGTCAAGGCTGAACCAGACAAAACAAAAGGCGAATAAAACATAGAATGAGGAATAAACGGAAAGCATCACGAGGCTACCAAGCAAACGGATTGGGTCCCATAGCAACAATCGAGCGAGAATAATTCCTAGTCGAATGACGTCTGGCCCCGAAGTGTTCGTGGCATCGTCCCAACACGTGCCATAGACTGTCTGTGTCCGCCCCATTGACTTTACACCTAAACGCGTTTTATTTCCTAGAGAAATGAAAATAATATGCCGACATAACGCACGCTTTTTTGCAGACAGAACATATAGTGCACAAGTGAAAGAGGGAATAAAAGACGTTTTATTTGATGAATATGGTTCAAAACGTTTGCAGAACGAGCGTGTTTGATGTACTGTGTAAGCTTGATCTGAAACTGGCCAAAAGAGACTGCTGGGAATAAGAAAGAAAAATTCATATTTCATGAAAGAGAAAAAAGGGAGTGTTTTAACTGAAAGGAAGCCGTAACAACTTAATGTCCGTTCTCGTTTGCATAGGCTATTTAACTCGACTGCAATCCATCATAGACTCGACTGACTTGGTAATCTTGATTGGAATTAAAGCTTGGTCGCGTGCATACTTTTCCTCGTTGCCTAACAAAGAAATCGAGGAATCTACTTTCAGTTGATTGATGGCGAGAAATACGAAAACGGTGTCCGATATGTGATGCCATAAATCAACGAGGCTTCTCTTTAGACATATTACCATTAGCCGAATTACCCCGAAAATTCATCAGCTAAAGTGAGAAGGAAATCCCATCGAACATAAAAAGTTAAGACGTTTAGCACCACCAGAAAAATTAAGATATTTATTTTTTTTTTTTTTTCATTAAATGTTTCTCTGCAATCCGCTGTGTAACAAATCTGGAAGATCCGTCCGGAAAGTGGAAAATTGTCAATCAAGAATACGGTGACAGGATTGGATCGCTTCTGATTAAAAGAGAAATCAATGATAGAAATGGGCGGGTGTGAACTCTGTTGCATCGCTAAACATTGCCGATTGGTCTCTGCCTACAAAATGTTTGATAATAGACAATATTTTTCTTTTTGCCACTTCTGAACTTTCGTCATCTGTCATTGGAGGGAGCAGAGCCCCGTGATTGAATACGCCGAATGCAAATAGCGATTTCCCCTCTAATTGAGTTAACTAAGACCACCGGGGTGGCTGGGATGAAGAGCGGAATGAAGAGGGAGGGGACGACGTTAGTGCAGCCATAATGTAGGCGATTACCGCGCGGCAGCCATTCGACTTTGATTTCTAATCGGATTGAATCAGCGTGTAAAACTGACGGGCTCATGTGGGCTGGTATCTCTCCTACAGACGGACGGGGAGAGATGGCAAAGGGCACCAAAAGTAACCAAAAGCTATCATGACTTCATTCGACATTGATGTCCCTGGTCTTCAGTCACGAGTTCATGGCTTAGGGAGGGTTGTGTGGGACGTAGATCAACGCCAATGCCGCTGACTCACTTCTACAATCGTTATCTTTATGTTGGGCTGTCTTTATTCTTCTTCTTCGGCTTTTTTTTAAATATATATATACGTATATATATTTATAAAACGTCCCTTCCGTTTCTCTCTGTACATATAATAGGCAAGAAAAGGGAGAATCGATATCGTCGTGATAAGAATAGCTTGAATCTAACAAAGCGTTTGCAGCCAGAGCAAACGGCAGGCTTTCGTCATTGCCTTCGTTGCTGCTTGCCGATGAATTTATGTTACTACGTCTCAGAAGCAGGCGTCTGACAGTGACACTTCATATTTTTCACTGTACGCTCCTGACTGCTTCACTTTTGCCCTCATTCAATATCATCAACTTCCTTTAAATTTTCCATATTGCAGAACCCAAAACTTATAATTAGTTTTTGTCTCTCTCTCATACACATTACGTTGCAAAAAAATGCACGTGTTAGATATTAAAAACAAAAAAGAAAGACAGATGTATAACAGTTTCCGGACGAAATAGATTGGCGGAAGAGGAGAGAAAGAAATTCCGTAGAAAATAGAACTTTATTTTCTTTGGTCGTGTCCATATTCAGAGGGAGATGGAGTTTCCTTCTATATTGCATAGTATTTAATCTACAACCTGCTGTTACGGCATGACTCTGGACATGACCTTAGACAATCTTCAGTCGCATGCTCTACCACTGAGCTATACCAGTTTAACATCTTAACAAAGCACAAAGTCCTGGTTAAATTTTAATCAAATCCAATCCCACTTAACGTAAATCCGTACAAAAGGAATTAAATTTAAAAAACAATAAATCAATGCACGTCCAATCTGCATGATAACGAATGGCATTAGGCACGTTAAAAAGCAACTTTCAAATATTGCAACACTTTCCCATGATGCAGGCCAACACTTGATAAACTCAAGTAAACAACCTTTCCTTGTGTATTCCATCAGAATTTTTATCTTGAGCGACACTTAACAAACACTAAATGACGCAAGTAAGAACTGAAAGAAGGCTAATAGTTTTCAAATCGTTAAAAGCCACTAGAAACGTCCAAACATGAAATTTTAGGAGAGAATCAACAGAATGTCACTTGCCAAAACTATGCCTATACGATGTGGTCATTATCATGTCAATACGTCACCATCACTATCTGGCGACTGAGCAACTCAAGTAATAAATAACATTAATCACTGATAAAAATCCCTATCACTAATGGCGTATAAAGACACTTGATTCTTTTCATTTACGTCGTTAGTTTTACGCGAAAGAGCCAACAGGTAAGAACTAGACTAAATTTACATTATCAAATTTTTATTCATAAAATCCATTTTCATTTTCTCATTCAGTTTCGATCGAAAAACGACAAAGTCTGAAATGGTAGGTCCATTACGAAAAGATGGACAACCCGACATGCGATACAAGAGCAATCGTGAGAGTGGCAGCAGCAATTCTGTCGTTCAGAAACCCGCCCCCACCACCAGTAGCTTCTATTCGTCAGTCAACGATAGGTATGACCGTAATCCACCTGGCCCGCTTAGAAAAGACGGGCAGCCGGACATGCGCTATGCAGCAAACAAGAAACATGTCGTCGAAAACAACGTTAAAATTCCAGAGAAAACTCCTATAACAATTACGAAAGCAATTGATCTATCTGTTCCATCGCGAATAAAGGACGGCCAACCTCACACGCGATACGAGTGCAACATCGTAGAGGAAGAGTATCCACCTGGTCCGCTCAGAAAAGACGGAAAGCCGGACATGCGCTATGCCGCAAACAAAAATTGTGTCGCTGAAGACAACTCCGGAAATTTCTTTGGAATTTCGACAAGAATTACGAAATCAACTGATCCGTCTGTGCCATTGCAGATAAAGGACGGCCAACCTCGCACGCGATACGAGTGCAACAACGTAGAGGAAGAGTATCCATCTCGTCCGCTTGGAAACTTCAGAGATTTCGTTCGAATTTCGACAGCAATTACGGAAGCAACTGATCCGTCTGTTCCATTGCGAATGAAGGACGGCCAACCTCCCATGCGATACGAGTGCAAGAAAGAAGAAGAAGAGTATCCACCTGGTCCGCGTAGAAAAGACGGACAGCCGGACATGCGTTATGCCGCAAACAAAAAATATGTCACCGAAGAAATCTTCAGAGAATTCCTTGGAATTTCGACAGGAATTACGAAATCAACTGATCCGTTTGTGCCATTGAAGATAAAGGACGGCCAACCTCATGTGCGATACGAGTGCAACAAAGTAGAGGAAGAGTATCCACCTGGTCCACTTAGAAAAGACGGACAGTCCGGACATGCGATATGCCGCAAACAAGAGATATGTCGCTGAACGAGACGCGAATCAAGTTACGGCGAACAAGGAAAGTGCAGAAAATGTAAAAGAGAACGACATGGGGAACGTGGAAGTCAATTGTGGACTTATAAATGCGTGGAGTCTTTTTCCTAAAAGAGACGAGCTGAAAGAGAAAATAGAAAAGTCGAAATTAGACTTTGTCACTGTCACAGAAACCTGGAAAATGAGTGATAATTCCCAATTGAAAGATACTAAAATGGCATGTCCGGAAGGGTTTAAATTTTAAGTACCAACCAAGAAACAAACGAGAGGCAAGGCGGTGGAGTTGCCCTTTTTTACCGAGATAGCATCAAAAGAACTCCCCGTTCCCGCAAACATTACGAAACATTCGAATGCCTCGAAACTTCCCTTGACGTAGGCGCGGAAAAAAAAATTAGGCTCCTTAGCATCTACAGACCGGATAAAATACATCTACAGATCGCCGAAAATGACAAAAACTTTTGGAAACTTCCAATTTCCGGAATTTCCAAAATTTTTTTGGAGGAGTTTAAGTCTCTTTTAGCAGCATCGAACACAAGCAAAGAAACCCTATGCATCACTGGCGACTTAAATGTGCACGTTGAGAATCCCAAATCATCCAGAGTAAAAGAATTCCTCCAATTAATAAAATCGTACGGCCTCGTGCAACACGTCAAGAAACCAACGCACGAAGATGGCGGAACTCTCGATTTGATCATAACTACGCCTGATTTGTTGGTCAAAAAGGTTCGAGTTAGTGAATTTCCCAGTGATCACAAATTTGTTGAGTTCAAGATCCAGACAGAAAAGAAAAAGGAAGACATCATCAAGAAGGAAGAGTAATTTTTAAAAGCATTATCTAAGATATAATATGGCAGGGAAACGTTTCAAAACAGTATTGTTTATGTTTTGAAGAGAAATATTAAAGTTGCCCAGGTTAATGTTTGATTCATTTTGTATAGTAAGCTAAGGTAATCGTGTATCCCAGCCACACAACTTAAAGATGGTGCTGGCGCTTGTCTCCGCAAGAGACGACACATTCGAAAACTCGAGCCATCAGAAACCCTAAAGTAAACTAAGATCTCTGACTGGCAAATCAATGGCAATTACATTGTTTTAGGTGACTTTACATACAGTGATTCCAACGGCTCTTCCATCGCCGTTTGTTGGTACAATCAGAGAAACACGTCAACAGTAAATAAATAAGAAGCTTCCCTTATACATATTACGTTAAAAAAAATGCTCTTCACAATTTCTTCACAAGTTTTACACTATTCAAAGGCAGAATATGAGTTGGATATGCAAAACATTTAAATCCTTCAAAACACGACCGATAAGGGGCTTGAACGCTTGACGTTTGTATTTACAATACTGCGTGCTACCAGACGATCTATTCTATTCATGCTCAGTATATGAATAGTGTAAAAGTTATGAAGAAATTGTGAGAGAGGACGAAATCGTTTTGAAAATTGGCCACCAGTCGCAGCACTCACTAGGAACGGATGTCCCGAGGCGCCTGTGGGTGGGTGGCAGGACAACGCAATAGTTGGAATTTCCCAATAATACACAAAGAGATATCCTGTTTCCTGGCCGCGTTACTGTAGAGTGTAGATAACTATGCTTTATCACGCTCGGTGACCGCAATTTTTTTCTCACTTCTGCAGTTTGTCTGTTCCTGAGAGAAGCTCATACGAACTGTCTCATTTCTTATTTCTTGCGCACTATTCTTTACACACAATCTGGTAATTATTTTCATTTAATTAGTATATTTATATATTGTGTGTGTTTTTTTAGTCTTTATGTATGAATATTACCATCATGTGTGTGAACATGCATCATGTACGAAAGTTGCTGTCACGCGTGAACGCCACCACAGTTGATTAATGTTCCACACATGTAGGGGAGAGTGGGGCCAATTGAAACGCGGGGCAATTGAAACAAAAAATTTAACTCTCGACGTATGAGAGGTAGAGATTTGAAAAAATTTGGGGTAATAGCAATAGGGGGTGTTGATTTTTAGAAACTAATTTTTAATTAGTAGCTCTCATTGTTTTTTAGTTATCGCAATAAAATTAAATTTTGACTTACGCTTGATTATTTTTATCGTTT
Organism: Daphnia magna; assembly: GCF_020631705.1. Lineage (NCBI taxonomy): Eukaryota > Metazoa > Arthropoda > Branchiopoda > Diplostraca > Daphniidae > Daphnia > Daphnia magna. The sequence goes on from NC_059184.1 coordinate 4,529,230, forward strand.
AAATTTTTTCAATTTTACCCCGAAAAATTAAAAACAATTATTTTAAATAGTACGAAATTAATCTGCGTTCATTTCTCTACATGTTCGTTGCCTTTGTTTTTAAATAATTGTTTATTAAATTACTGAAACAAATTTATTTCACGAAGACCCATGCAAGGGGCAATTGAAACACCTCCTGTATTTAGCACCCTTTCCGTGGATGCGCGCAAAATAAGGACTCCTTTTCTTAATACCGGAAACACTGTTCGGGTAGCTCGCTTATGGGGAAACCCATGTTGCTATTGCCCCGACGACGTGTTTCAATCGCTCCGACATTTTTGCGGTTTTTTATCGTGGTGTCTCTAGTTTTTTACAGTTTACAGCTAGTAATATCTGTGTAACTCCACCAAAAAAATTTTGGTTGAATTAAATCAGTATTTTAGTCATCTGGACCAAAAATTCGAAAATCGTTTCAATTAGCCCCAACTCTTCTATTGTATGACTCCATGTAAATCAGTGCTACACCCATTCCTATTTTCTTGATATCTCCACATGTTGGAAAGAAACTTATTCCCTGTTTCAATACAGAAGGCTCGCTCACGGTACTAAATATCTTCTTTAAAAAATTTCCTTTAAAAAAAAAAAAAGAAAAAAAAAAACCCCCAAAAAAAAAAAAAAAAAAAAAAACCAAAAAAAAAAACCAAAAAAAAAAAAAAAAAAAAAAAAAAAAAAAAAAAAAAAAAAAAAAAAAAAAAAAAAAAAAAAAAAAAAAAAAAAAAAAAAAAAAAACCAAAAAAAAAAAAAAAAAAAAACAAAAAAAAAAAAAAAAAAAAAAAAAAAAAAAAAAAAAAAAAAAAAAAAAAAAAAAAAAAAAAAAAAAAAAAAAAAAAAAAAAAAAAAAACCGAACGAAGGCGCGGATAAAGTTACGGCGAACAAGGAAAGTGCAGAAAATATAAAAGAGAACGACATGGTGAAACTGGAAGTCAAATTTGGACTTGTAAATGCGCAGGGTCTTTTTTGTAAAAGATTCGAGCTGAAAGAGAAAATAGAAAAGTCTAATTTCGACTTTGTCACTGTCACAGAAACCTGGAAAATGAGTAATTCCGAATTGAAAGAGGCATGTCCGGAAGGGTTTAAATTTAAGTACAAACCAAGAAAAGACGAGAGGCAAGGCGGTGGAATTGCTCTTTTTTTCCAAGATAGCATCATAAGTACTCCCCGTTCTCGCAAAGATTACGAAACATTCGAATGCCTCGATACTTCCCTTTACGTATTAGGCGCGGGAACAGACATTAGGCTCATCAACATCTACAGACCGCCGGACAGTAACAAAATCAAATTTTTGGAGGAGTTTGAGTCTCTTTTAGCAGCATCGAACAGAAGCGAAGAAAACCTATTCATCACTGGCGACTTCAATTTGCACGTTGAGAATCCCAAATCCAGAGAAAAAGAATTCCTCGAATTAATAAAATCGCATGGCTTCAAGCAACACGTCAAGAAACCAACGCAAGAAAATGGCGGAATTCTCGATTTGATCATGACTGACCCGGATGATTTGTTTGTCAAAAACGTTCGAGTTAGTGAATTTTTTAGTGATCACAAATTTGTTCAGTGCATGTTACAGATATAAAAAAAAAAGGAAAACATCTTCGAGAGGGAAGAGCAATTTAGAAAAGCATTATATAAGATACGATATGGCGGAGAAACGTTTAAAAACATTATTGATTATGTTTTAAAGAGAAATTTTAAGGTCACCCAGGCTAATGTTTGATTCAATTTGTATGGTAAGCTAAGGTAATCGTGTATCCCAGCCACACATCTTTAAGATGGTGCTGGTGCTTGTCGCCGCAAGAGACGATACATTCGAAAACTCGACGACTCTCCAATTCCCTCTGAAGACGGCCAGTTTTCTATCGATCCATCAGAAACCCTAAAGTAAACTTAGATCTCTGATTGGCCATTATCAATGGCATTTACATTGTTTTATGTGGACATAAAGTGATTCCAACGGTTTTTCCATCACCGTTTGTTGGTACAATCAGAGAAACACGTCAACAAACCAACCATAAATTATAAAAGAAAGTAAAGCAGCCTGCCAATAAACAAGCGGTATATGACATCCTACTCTCATCTAAAGAAGAAGCTCCCCTCGACGATGGGTAAAAAACAGACCATATAACGAGTTTGAGAGAGAAACGACTGTTTTTCAATTTGAGTGGCTAACTGTGCAATGATGACAAGTCCAGTGACCTCCCACGTTTTTGTTCCCACCCTTATTTTAAAAACCGTAAGCCTTGTATCCTCAACTGCACTTCTTTGTTTGCCACCTGGCTTCGCTCGATGCTAGTAGAGGCGACAAAATTTGCAGATTCCACTTACGGAGCATTTAATTGTGTTATGTGCAAGTATATGTTCTCTATATTATTATTTGCCGCGCACCTAGGCTATCTCATGTGGGGACTAAAGTTTTTCAAAATACATAATTAAAGCATCACCAATAATGACTATGCGCTCTCGCTATTTCTGGTGCATCTGTGGTAAATATTATAGTCATCCACAAATGTTCCTCATTATTCGTATTATCGCACACACGTTACATTATTACGTTTTCCGAGGGTACACGGACGAGTGATATGTACAGTAAAGTAGGCAAAGAAAAAGTCAATATCTTGCGCAGGAGCCTTACAGGATCAAATTTCGTTGTTAATGATCCTCGAGCAATTATTTGATGGAAGAACAACAGACAGTATATCAGTAGACGAAGTAGACTCGAGGCCGAAAAAGTAAAAGAACAAAGTTGAAATAAAAAAAGAATCGCCGATATTGAGACATGCTGTATATCAAGGATAGAAATGTTGTCAAGTTACACCATGTAACAACCAATGCGTAAGGCATAGAAGCAAATGTACGGTCATAACTAAAGAATACAAGTTTTGAAAGAATTGCGTTCTTGAAAGTTAGGAGCATCTGAATAAATTCAAACTGGATGAAAGTGAGCGTAGAACTCGATATTCAGATAAATTATCCGCCTGTAGTCAGTCATTCAACGAGAGCAAAAAAAAGAGATGGAAGAAGATTAAATGAGTAGAATATTTCAATAGAAAAGTAAAGTCGACAGCTGGACAAAGAATCAAACGACGAAAGTAAAAAAAAAAATAAAAGCAGAAAAAAAAGTAAGCGATGAAAATGTAATAATTTATCACGGCGACAGATAAGAAATGGCACGAGCGTGAGAATTGGGCAGCTGCCATCAAAACCTTACGCAGATGAAAAAGTATATACTTCCATCGTTGGTGGCATTGGACGAAAAAGGAAATATGACTGCAGATAAATTAAAGCAAAAACGAGCGGAGAATGTTTAGATTCAAGTGCCAAACGTTAGAAATTGGCAAGAATAATGTCTGCAAGACACTTGACAACGTTGTTCATTATTCCAACTCCATGTCAATTCATCCGGTTGTGTAACGCCGCCGGTAGTGAAGCAACTTGAAAATCATAATAAATAAAGCGAACTTGTTGATTGTCTTGCGTCAGTTACTGCAGATCCGATGAAAGGAGACACATACAGTAGGTGTAGTCTTTCAGCATCACGAAATGAAAAAATGGGCACGCGCGAGCCCCGGAAACAAAGCCAATTGTCGCCATGCTCAGTCCACGAAAACTCGGGATAGAAATCTATAGCATTCAAAAGTTTCCGGATTTCAGTCATCTTTTATTGGAAGGAGAAGCGCCATTGATTCTATTACAAAAAAGGATAATTCGATTAAAAGTTGGACGGAACCATTTGATATTTCGCAACAGTGTCGTAAAATGCTTGTGTAGACAGCGCAGCCAAAACATCCATCAAGACCTCGCCATTATGTCGCGAGTTTATTGTCATAAACTGTTGGCAGCTCCAGAGAAAGCGCTATGAAATTGATAAGACTTTTTGCACTTGCTGGACACAATGTGACTCCTTCTAACGATCGATACTTTCCAGCATCGTAGAAAGAAAAAGAAAAATGTAATTAAAATTACTCTTCGTTTTTACATTTTGTTGCCTCTCAAAACGAATAAAAGAAATCTTGTTTTCGAATGACGTCTATAATAGAACTTGTAGACTGGCTTTCCATCAATAAAAGTTTTCTTCATTGAAATGCAGAGAATCGAACCTGCCAATCTATAGACATGCGCATTATATATTTTAATGCCCATCACAGCCCCACTGATTGCGTGGTACGTGCCACTAGAAATGGGCTCCTATTACTTTCGGATCACGAGTAAGATATCCATGCAGAATTTCAGAAATATTCGACATGGGACAAAAATAAAAAAATAATAAAAAAAAGGCATTTGCTTAAAAATAAAATTTGCAAATCAAAGAATAAGAGCTGCAAGTTGGGATCCAAAATTGAATCAATACAAATCTTTGGATGTATCGGTTATTATCGATTTGTACGACTACGGAGTTGTGTTTTTGATCCTCGTTCTTTCTTCTGCTATTGCGCGTTCAATGTTTCAAAAAAAAAAAAAAAAAAATCCCGCTGTCTCGTCCCGGAGTTCTCTCTATAAATTCCTGTTTGTGGTTGTTGTCTCCTGCACGTTATATGGCTCATTCACGCGTCCATGATCGGTCGGTGGATGAGCAACTCAACCAAGCCTTTCTGTCGTCATCTATCTGTCTGTATACCACTCTCTAGCTGCATTTTTACGGGTCATCGTGAACTAAGAAGCCTTTGATTATTGCGGCCAAGGCACTTTTGCGGCCACGACGGGATGATCCAGCACAAAACCGGCCGAGACCTATGGCCCAAAAGACCGTCTCCGTTTCATTCTTTTTGCTACTCATCTTTCACTCGCCTTCGTCTGTCTCTGATACCACTCGGCAATGGTCTGTATCGCGTTTGTTTTTCTGCTGTTCCCTCGATAGCCGAAAGTTGCACATTACAGAATCACTCTCGTCTTTGTTCCATAATCATCAGACGCTGCTTAATTGCATGAGTCTGTTTCTTTCATCTGATACGACGCTCGTCAGTAGCCCGCAAAGACGACGCCACTCCGAGGGCAGCGTACTGTATTTAATCTTAACAAACGACTGCATGTTTTGGATCAGAAAAGCTGGTTCACTATCCGACAGCAATATAAGACACAAATAAAACCAAAAAACACAAGTTTCTTCAATGCTATCGACACGCTTCAGTTTCTCCACTCTCTGACTGTAACTTGAAAAGCGGTGAATGTGTTTGCCCCAGTCCTACCTCCGCCAATGGCAAGTGCCAAACGAACAGACAACCGCCGACCAACTGATTTCAGTTTGTCTGTTGAAACATGCGTTTCATCCTATTCTTTTGTTAGCTATTTAAATTGGCTAACTTAAACTCACAAAACTGGCACGTCTACCACACGCATTAAAAACTTCACGCATCGTATAATGAGATGAGAATATGCCAGTGAATCTAGAAGCAGAACTGATTAATGAATGAATCTATTTTACCTTTTGTTACCAACTGCACGGCTGCCTTTTTTCTGCCTTCCTTACGTTAAATAGTAATCACACTTAACTTTCGCGGTCGGATCCCCCCCACAAATGAGTGAAACTTCTGTGTTTTTCAAATTTACAGTATACTTTTATGTACTTTATTCACGTGTATCTTTCAAATTTCGTGAGTTTCTGTTCCCCTTTCGCATCGACACGACGACCGTGACCGTAACGGACTGGTACGAACCGATTGAAATAGTAGGTACTCGGCAAACAGAGTCACTTACGGATCTCTCTCACGGACGTCTTTTCTCCATTGGTGGTTCGTTTTTTTGTTGTTTTCCTACATGGATGTCATGTCATAAATCTATGGACGCGACAGTGTACAAAGTCAACCCCTACATTTCGTGATTGCCACGATCGTGCTTTTACTTGACATCACTGTTCAAATGATTCTATTTCGTTTTATGGTTTTATGGATTCAGACGGGCTCGAACTCTGCCACGTGCACGCGAATCGTGTTTCAAGCTTGCCCGAATAGTTTCTTGCCTATTCAGTTGACTATTCTTATTTCATTGTTTTATCGATTTGAAAATATAAAAAAATAAAGCCTGAAGTAGATGAAAAATGGTATAAAAGTAAATACGTAACTGGTGTCAAATACGGGAGGAAGAGGGGCAAAGAAAAAGAAAACAAAAAACCGAGCGCTTAACAAAACAAACAATTGCAAAGTCATTGAAAAAACAGCGGTTGCTATGGTAACAAACTGGACGAATGAAACATGCAACCGAAAATAGCAGTTGGTCAACACGATTTTGTGATAGAGGGAAAAAAAAGAAAGAACTTTGGATAGAAAAATTAGGTGCTATGCAAACACTCACGCCCACCGGATGGGATGTCAAAAGAGTAAAAGAGTCAAAAATGGTGCAACAGAGATGGATCGATCCACTCATCCAACCCGAAATTTTTCTTTTTGTTTGTTTTCCTTTCATACCCTTTCCCCCTCCTCTCTACGCAGGAAAGCAAAACTGAAGAGAGACTAAACAAAAAGAGTATTTATACAATACGAAAGGACTTGTCGGCCATTGACGAGAGTATGCGGATCACGCGATGGTAGTAAACCAACATATAAATATAGATACGATATTCTGTAGAGTGTAGTGACTTTATACATATAGTACAGTATGTCTACGTATAAAAAAAAAAGAAAAATAGGACAGCGGAGATGAGTATTTATATAGATCCATATAAACAGTCTGGCAGTGTAAGCCAACAAGAGAGACGATGGGCGGACTCAAATAGAAACGGGATTAGCATTTTATGATGCAGCGTCTTCTCCCGCCGAGATTCACGCATTCGTAGAGCCACCCTCATTCCACCCCCCCGACAGAAAATGTCGACTGGATGGGTGTGCAACTGTGCATTGATCTCACGCATGAATTGGATTGCCTGCGAGCGAGTGTTGCTGGGTGAACGGGAAAATAAGGGGAACGATGTAAAAATCAACACAAAACTGAGAAAAACTAACGTTAAAGGAAAACAACAAAAAAATATAACGAACGGAAGCTTCCATCTTTTCCTTTTGCTGATGTATAAAAAGCACATGGAACGTCTTGTCATAATAAGACGTCTACCGCTTGCTCGTCCCAATGTTTTTAAAGCTTGTAAGACACAACGGCCAGTAGGTGGTTATATCCGAAAAGGAAAAGAACTCGGCACGTCGAAACGGGACGTCGCTTTTTACCGGAAACGTCGTTGATCAGGAAATCGACTCGAATGGGAATAGCTGCCAGCTGAATCATTCACGATTGGCCCGGTCACGGAAGCTAAAGATGACGACGACGCCGGGCAATCACCCCCCCTCCCTAGTGCTTTCTATCTGCCCATTTCCACCTCCAGCCCTTTCATGTCCGCTTAACAGCATTTCCTCGACACACGGAGAGACGTTAAAGAGAGGGTTGACGACGACGAGCAAAAGAGAATAGGGAAGCCAGTCTAAAGCGATTTGCTGCTATTTTCTTTATGTAGGACGTGTTTCTCTCCTTATGACTTTGTTGGCAAACCTCGTCAACAGCCAAGACGTCAAACTTCTGTCATTACTAATACCTGGATACCAGAGCGGCCATCAGCGTTCTTCCACACACGGAAACGACGCGTCCTTTCTTATTTTCATGCCTCTTTTACGTCGTCATCATTACGTCTAGTCTTTCGTCTCGTACGATGCTCAAGTTTTCCAGCATCCAAAGCTCCACAAACGTACGCATATGACGAAAAGATTTTCACTCAAAACAGGAGACACAAGTAGGGCGTCAAAGAGAGAGGGTATCAAGTATAAAACCGAGGTACACGCCCAACGTTCACAAGCCAAGAATTTCATTACTGTGCCGCTAGGTCGTTTTCTCGGCGTCTCCTCCCTCTATTTTTCCATTATCAGTCAACGTCAGAGATCAAGGACTTCTATATCTAATCGGGCTGCAATAACCTGCATAAAAAGACACAGCGACCAAACCACCATTCGTGTCAGCGTGTCGCCATTTTTGGGTGGCACCAGAAAATTGGCTATAAGGGCACACTACGGCGTGCGCGTCGTGTAAGCAAACGGTACAATAAAAGTTGCCGGCATATTCGATAAATCACTTGCCATGTTTTGCTTTGGGACACTGCCGGTCAACGGAAATGTGCTGCCAACTTTTTTCGTGTACGATTCATACCAAGCGAAGAACGTAGAGAGAGAGATGATGTAGAATAAAGGCACAATGGGGATACAGAGTTTGCTATAGGGTTTCGAAAGCTCCTACTTGCATGTAAATACAAGTTTAGACCATGTTATACAGAACTTTTAGTTTGTAAGGCGAATTTGTGAGTGTTTTCTATTAGGCGATGAAGAGGAAATATTTCGAGCAGAGAGCGTTGAGGGAAGAGAAAATGGGCAAGCCACGTCAGATGAGGCGGAAAGATTTTCAAACTTTCCCAGATACGTCAGGAACGACCTCTTGTTTGTTGAATTTCGTATGTTAATATGTACTTGAAAACAGACGTTGATCGATTGGGAGAGAGGGTCGAATGTGAGCAAATCCAAAGTCAAAAGCTGTACGTTGCGTCTATATGAAATACAGTCAAGTGTTAACAAGAAAAACCATCGACGGCGTACGTCTTTTAACCAAAACCGACGGTAAAAACAGTAAAGAAATGATTGGCGGGCAAAGAACGACGCACTGCCTTTAGCGGAGTTTCATATTCCCGCTAAAATCAGCCCATTTCCTCAAAACTGAGAATCGCAAAGGTCAAGCTCATTGAAAAATGATTGGAGGCACAAGAACCACTTGAAATGTAAAGTGATTACGGAATGTTCATTTAGCACGCTAGAACACATGCTGGGAAATGTTAAAAACAAAACAATGCGCTGTGTTGTGAAGACTTGATGAATAGTGTTTCAAAAGGGAGTTCATAATGGTTCTATCTAATCAGTAATCATGAAAGACGGCAAGATTTCTCAAGCGTATTAAAAGCGCTCTTTGTAGCCTTAACGGTGCACCTGACAGTACAACAACGAGTTGCAGTATCATCAACGACGGAAACGGGACGAAATAGAAGATTTCACAATTTTTTGTTAACGATGTTGAGCTGTCATTGCCAACTTTTCTCATTGCTTCATTTTGAAAGCAACTTGATTTGAAGCTCTGCGTGTTAGAAAAGAAGAAAAAAGTCTTGTGGGGACTTTAGCAATCGACTGAACAAGTGTGGGTACGTACCCTTAACATTTTAATTTCTACAACTTTTCTTGCTTTAAACAGAGAACCGCTCCTGAACTATTACTTTGCCGTTCAATTCAGGAGAGAAGTTATATACTTGGGAGTAAAAGATGTTATTAGAAATAGGGCGACAGACGCGGATGGTAAAAATCTCACGCTATGGTTCGATGCAAAGGGAATCCGTTCAAGTAGAATTTGCGAATGTTACAGTTCCCTGAACAAACCTAGCCCAACACGAGCAAATTGTTTAGTATAACACCGGTGTCGGATAATGACGAGCTGAATAATCCATCAGGCTCAAAGGATCCGTTGCTGAATAGGAACGCGGGCGATGTCAAACATCATGAAAGAGAATGAAAAAAGATTCAACAAGGACCGACGACATCACGAACGAAAAAAAAAAGAAGCAGACAACAAAAGATTAGGGTTGATTGAGAGGTTTCGAGTGGTTTGACGCCCCGCTCCATGCAAAGGGTTTCAATGATTCATCAGCTTTAAAATTTAGTTGCACCCGACTAGTTAAATGCACAGCACCCCATCATTTTACAGTACGTTGTATCAGTCTTTGTACTTTGTATTCAGGAGTTGGTAACTGAAAGCCAAAAAGCTGTGAACACGAGAAATCCTTGAAATATATATATATAAGTATTCGCATCTATAGTCTATAGAGGAAGACTCCCCGCAGCGATAGCTTTTCTATTATGCGCGTGGCTTTACTTTTACTTTGGCAGAACTGGGCGCGGCACGTATACAAAATAAATCATCTTCACTGTGAAAATTTCCTTCATTTTTCCTCGGGGATCGCCCCCCCTTTATTTTTTTTTTAGCTTTAGCAAATAGAAACCTTTTATCTCCATCAAAAGTTATCCAAGAGTTTGGTCGATGGCGAACCTTACGAGTGGCACGCAGCGGGTGGGTTAATTCAAAAAGCGTTAAAAAAAATCTCTCATCTTGAGAGTAACCCATTATTTATTCACCCAGTGAGATGATCTACTGTATACAAATAACTCGAACAAGTTTGTATGAATGTGTTCAATGAAATGGCAAAAAAAGAAAAAAAGAAAGTCAACAGCTAGCATACGATTTGAAGAGAGAACTAAGTCAGGGGGGGATATTATGCAAATGAAATATGTCCCACACATGCAAATGTAACCTAATGATTCATTTGACTGTTAAAAATAAGTGGCTCAAAACTCATATGGGGGGGTGGCAGCAGGAAAGTTTCAATAGCAAAACAAACAGAAACTTTTCCTGGGAAAAAAAATGGGATTTATTCCGGCCCACTTTCTTTCGCCAATGATTACCATGCATTGATTTTGATCTATCCAACCCCAAAGTGTATTCAGTTTTCAATTCTTCAGACAAAGTTTGTCCTTAAAAACTTGCTTTATGCATGATATGACGACATATTAGAGAGAATTGAGTCTCAGGTTAAGGGGCTTTGCTTCGTGAGATATGCAAGGAATAAAGCCATGGCTCTTAAGTACAAGAAGCGAAACACTATTTATCTTAATTCCCTGACTCCGGTTGGCAATTTCAACAATAATTCTCGAACATCAAAAAGATTGCGATCCTTAAAAAAAAAAGTAAGCGAATGAAACGGTCCATTTCTTTTTTAGTAACATCCAAACCATCGACCGTGATCTTTCTACGTTTCGAATTCGATGTTTACGGCCAAATTATCTCCAAGTCGTACACTCTTACGTTTATCTCCACGGCTTTATGGATCAAACATCCTACGCTGACGACCAATCATACCCAAAATCCCTGAATTTTATGATCCATCAATTCGATCGCTAGGTAATAAGAATAAACTACTGAAATTGCTCCATGATTTTGTGTATATGTGTGTGTGGATTGAATACGTCAAGGAAAACCAATACCCGATCCGACTTGCAAATTTGTTTCAACTTCAACTGGTCGTTATTACGATTAGTAACGTTACAACTGTGTGAGGCTACGTCAGCCTTTGTCAGTTCTCACGTCAGCTTCTCTCATCGCGAGATTGTTCCGATGGATCTGTCATCAAACGTGACGTTGTCCGGCCCATGATCCGACTTTAAACTAAGAAAGCCGCCATCATGTCAGAAATGTAAAAAAGAAGGATCGATTGGAGGGCAGTTGGAAGGCTTAATGTCCGTGCAACCGTGCAGAAAATACGCCGACACGCACGCCAACACGCACTTAATCGAATAAGACAAATACCGTATACCCTGTATATAGTATATTACTTTCTTTTCAGGCCAAGAAGGTTGATATTTCAGAAACTGGAAACGGATGCGTAGACAAGGGCAAACGGGGGTCTTGGGCTTTTCCCGACAATCGATCGACTTACGTGTACACGAACGCCATGAACTGGGGGGGGGGTGGCTATAGCTTACGATGTGTATTTAGTATACGGCGTACACAGTTCGTTTCTTTTCATTCCCTACATTTTATATCGACAAAAGAGGGAAAAGGGTCACCGTACAAATTGGCTGAACGGGCAACGGCCGGTTGAGCTCTTTTAAGTCAATTTGGAGGGGTCGAAACACGAAATGGGATGATAAACAAGTGGAGTTTTAATATTTTCCTACTAACTTTCATCCTTCAACGGACTGGGGCTTCTATTATTATTGATTAAAAAAAAAAATAAGGCCTGAACAGCGGTTCACTAATATCCGTGGGGGAAGTGTATTTACACTATATACGCCTGCATAATAAATCAAGAAATTCGGAACTAAGCACGCATGACTGATCCTAACATTCAACTGCGTACGGTAAGGAGAGAAGCAGACAGCTGTAAATGCGTAAAAAGTTTTTTTGCCACTGTTTCTACATGGTTGTTGAACACGCTACGGACCAATAGGCTCTGCCTTTGCGACGTGCAATTCACGTCATTACACACCGTTGGGCTGTGTGTCTTTGGGATATGTTAGCATAAGCAAATATCCGGTACGCTGTACAAGCATTGATTGGTGCCCCCCGTGAGAAAGAGTGCCTTACTTGTTGTTTGCTCTGAAATCCAGTTCAGTTTGGTCAAGTAAACAGTTGTATGAATTACACACGCTAGCCAGATTTATGCAGAAATTCTATTAAAGTTAACGAGGTTGAGAGAAGTTCTTTTCCGTTTGATTTCTCTTCGCCTCTAGCGAAACAAGGAAAAGCATTAACGTGTCTTTGTCCATTACATGCTGAAGAATCTATTGGAGTCCATCGTGAACATGCATAATCATTCCTTGCCCAGCACGCAATTAACGCTGTACATTTTTTAGTATCATTGGCAAAAATAAGGGGCCTGTATCTGAGAAACTTCTGCATTATTTTTTCACCTCATTAATAATTATTTCGACGTCAGGTGCCACAGAACGAATTTGCAACATTTTCTTACAGCCAAAAAAAAAAAGTGACACAAAGGAGCATAATGAACGTAACATGGACAGACGTCGTAGCTAAAGAAATCAAATGAAGCCCAAAGGGCCATGGGGGGAATTGCGTCTAAATGAGGAATCAACGAACAACTATCATCCAGAAAAAGTTGATGTGCCAACCAGTTAACTTTCAAAATTTATTTAGCAATGCTCGTTTCTCGGGTATATATCGAATGTTATTCGTTCTCATAATCCAGTCGGGAACAATCAAGCAGGCAATAACTGCAAGGGGAATGGAAATGCCATGACAACATACTAAAAAGATAAGTTGCAACATTCTTAGAACACATCATTCCTATTGGCGTCTTTTGACTTTTATTTATTTTTTTCGCTGTTTCATTTTGGTATTTTTCATCAACATTATTCCGCTTGTTCACCATCTACCGGGAAAACGGCAGACCAGAAAGTGGTTACATCTCGTCCTGCATTACGTGATCGCTAGAGGGTGTCGGCGTGAGGGCCGCCGACGTTAAAAAGGAACGAACCCAAAAACTCGAAAACAAAAAGAAAACAAAGGCAGAAATATTATAGCTCGTCTTTACGTAGGCAATAAAATCCTCCTAGTTTGTCAGTTGTTTTGTTGGCTGAACATACTGACATTATACATTCACCAAAGAGCAATACAATAACCGTTAAAACCGGAAAAGGTCGCATAAAAAAAAAGGCAAACAGCGAACGAATGGAAAACAACTGGATACCTAATTGGGTTGCCCGGTTTGAGTATTACTAATGGTACAAGATACGAGAGAAAAGAGACCCCAGTGTAAATAGTACGAAATGGCATTTTGGTACGTGAACGCTATTAAAAAGTCGGGAAATAGGCCATTAAAGAGTCGTCGCTAGTAAATGCGGATGAAACGAATAAGAGTTGTAGGCGGATGGGAGAAAGAATCATTAAAACTACGGCACTCACTTATGCGTCAGTGACGGGCTTGCGTAGCGACAGGCGTTTCGAAATGAATTGGACTATGGCGTGCGCGAGATGTATCGATTGCGGTCAAGGCTGAAAGGATGATAAAGCCATAACTTGCCGCTCTCAACAAAAATAGTCGGAAATGGCGGTTTAGTAAAAAGAACAAACATTTTCGGATTTTATCACTTCGTCTTTATCAATTCGTAAATAATGAATTCGTTATCGTGGACGATGAATGTTTGAAATGAACTATCACGACAAGATCGGACTTTGATTCGCGTCAAACAATAGATGAATTAATAAATATCGGATGCCGATATATCTGAATAGTTAATGTATACAGATCGGTATTTAAAGAGAGCCACGTTTCTCCGTTTCTTTGCAGAACAAGATCACGTCCGACGTCCATTAGACTGTTTGCGATAGATTAGCGGCCGACGCGTGACGACCATTCGTGTAATGTTGTGTTAGACTGAGACCGGTAATAGGGTAACGGACACTAGGATAACTAACAAGTGCACACCGTCTACAAATGTGTACGTACAACATCGGATCGTGTAAGAATTTCATTAACATCTCAGGGCTTTTTGACAACGGCGTCGACTGACGTCAAAGCAATGAATGTAAAATACATTTTACGCCTAGACGGGTTTTCATTTTTTTTAAACGTTTAGTCACGGAGTATTAACAGATTTATCAAGAATTCATAACCAAAGATCCGGCAATGTACTTTAGGTCTCCGTATTCTCGTCAATGTCACCGCGGCCTTTTATAGGCTAACACAATACTCGTTATGGCGTTCGCGGTGAACAGGAAAGAGTTGTTTTTAGCTACGTAGACAAAAGTGAGATCTTGGAATTTCAAAGGTGCATAAAGAAATGGGAGGTAGCGAGCCAGACGTTATTCTTCGTGAAATTCTCTCTCGAGATTTAAAAACCCGTTGGGCAAAATCGAGAGGAAAAAAAAAAAAAGTCGGCTCTGTGATTTATCCTCATTGTTCATCCATTTCACGACTTTTATTTCAGCCAGCTTTGAGAATCCAATTCATTCGTCTTGGTCTTCGTTTTTTTTAAAGCATTTTTCGCAGGCGTCGTAGAAACTTTCACCGTTAATTATTCTTGGCTTTTTATGTTCCCTAATCGCATAAACTTCATCTTTCTTTTTTTCAACAGGAAGTAGAGTCGAGCCACTGAGAACGATGAGGTATGTATTATGATCATCCTTTTTCCCTTCTCGAAACTACGCTCTTTTTTTTTTTCAATTTAGCACTTCATTTCAATATGGATATGGACACAGCCTGAAAAATGCCACCCAAGCAATCTCCCGAGCGTGATAAGCAAAGAAAAGCCATTTCCGATGATTCCCCTCTCCTCATCCATTCTCTTCGCTCATTTTTCTTTTTTTCCTTCTTCATTTATATCGCGTGGGCATTTGGGCTAGCAGCGGCTCACATATTGGAAGTCATTCACCCGCCGTTCACTCCATTTCTTCGCTCAACTTTTGCAAATATATTTGAATTGCGTTTGTGTGTTGCGAAGATGACCGCCGTGAAACCCAATTGTTATGCCACCATCCATTATACACACACGAGCCTAGAGCTAGTGCCATACATATACTTACTAGTATCAGCAAGTCTGTGCCCAATATCGATCGACGCAAAAAGCTGGCCGGGTAAGTCAAATATTTCTCTCGGGTACCCAGAAAATAGCAAAAAAAAAAAATGGCTATGAAGATAGAAAAGAAAGCAAAAGGAATAACGATCCTGTGGGAGTTGCTGAAGCGGTTGTTTGAAATCGATCGCAAGAAAGCGGACACTCTCCCGGGGAGCGAATAAAATATAAAATAAATCGAGAGTATGGCTATTGCACACAAATGAATATCAATCGTGATAAAGTATAAAGAATAAAGTGGGAAAAAAAAAAATCCTTAATCCACATGAAACAAGAAAACGATGGGCTAGCACAGTTCAATTAGGCTTAGCAAAGGAGGAAAGAGAGAGAAGAACCCTAACGGCAACCAATAAGGTTGAACGCAAAGCTGCCGATTTATAGTGAGCGCTAAAATCAAAGTAATTATTGGTCACTCATCTGCAATGAAAGAGGGAGAGAAGCGCAAAAGGTATTTGAAACAATGCTGCCGACGATTCGACACGATGAAGCCGCTCCAGCCAATAAAAAACGCCGCTGACGTAGCGAAAGGCCGCAGTCTCTTTGCCACCAACGGCTGGTAAATCAGCACATTCGTGTTGCCGTCACTTCAAAGTCGTTACGTCTCTCTACATATTCTGTTACCAACCGGCCTATTTCTAAATGCTATCCGTCCTACGTGCTTACAACAGTTTCATAGAAGTAAAAAGACTATGACGTCATTCCCGCATACGAAGTTAACATTACCAAATATTCGTGGAACAGCTCGGAATGCTAGAACTGGCTTTGGTTTCTTACGATCTTTCCATCTTTAAAAAAGACAATCTACTTAGCGTTCGTCATCACTTATCGTTGTCTATTGTTCCAGCAACCCAAGACGACAGCCTTTATTCTTCGTTCATATCATTTGGACGACAATAAAGACAATATCTGGACGTCAAGACAAGCCCTAGATGTACGACAGAACGATGCGCATGGAGATAATAACAATAAAAAAAGATGGACCTGCTACAGCGAAGCGGAAAAAATAAAGAAAAGACGCGAGCACTTATTCTTTTTATATATTACCTATAGGTCCAGTTGTTGTCTATGATTGCATAGTGGGTGGGGGAGACACTCTCCTGTTCTTCCTTCAGTCTCTCCCCCCCTCATTGTACGCGTTCAAAATGTGCCAGTCTAATGTATCGATTGTCGACAGAGAGGGGACCCACCACTCTATAAGAAGGTTCTTTGGCTACAGCAACGATACAGTTGGAGAGAAAAAGAGGTGGAAATAAGAAGAGCGTATGAGGAAAGCTTCTCATTGAACGAGTAAATTGAATTCGAGTACAACTGGCCAGTGTAGAGTCTGCCCGGGCGTCTATAATCGAATTACTTTCATCAGCGTGGGCCGGGCCACGTTCGTTTTTTTTTCCAGATAAAAATAAATCTATACGCTTTAAAATATAGGCGAAAGATTTGAGGACATCGAGTGGGAAGATTTAAAGCTATACGCTATCGATTGAATAGGATCGAGAAAGAAAAATAATGCATTGGTACTTCACTAGGACAGGAAAACATAATTATGTGAAAAGTCCGCACAGAAACCAGACTGCTACCGTCAACGGTGTTGAGTGATCAAAAAATCAATGACGCGTGATACGTTTAAGTGAAAGAGAGGCAGAGAAGCTCATTGTGAATAGAGCAGAACAAGTTGGGCGTGTCAATTTGCGGCGCGACGCGGACGACACGATACCCCCAACCACCTGAATTAGAAAACAGCTCCAGACTTTTGATCAAACAGAAAATTTGCGCTTAAAATATAGAGCCTTCTTTTTTAAAAAAAATTTTGTGCTCATATTATTGTCTCTACGCAGCGGAGAGAAAAGGGTGTCCAGTACCGTGAATCAACCGTGAACGGCGTTTAGCAATTCGGCGGGGAACATGCGGCACGTTCGCCGCCTTTTCAACACCTTATCCCATTTTTTTCCCCAATACCACAGCACGTGCCAACGATAAGAGACAACCGCAATAACAGACTGGATGCATTTGGTTTCGATCGAGTCCAAACGAATTTGAAAAGAACGACGAGGGAAAAATGAATTTTCTCTTTTTTTTCCGTTTTCTTTTGTTGTTGCCTTTTTCCCCTGTTGGTTCCTACCTTTTTTTCTATCGCATCCTAACGTTGGCATGTGCACACGCACGCAAAATGTACAAACACACATGGATGGATTGGAATGAGGGGGGAAAAAAAGCGCGTGTCTGGGAGGGAATTTAGACTTTCACATTATATAGATAAAGATAGGACGTAGGAAGACCAAAACTAGCCTGTGGGTTTGGACCTGGTCGGCTTTAAGAATGATTGCATAGTCCAGCTCGAGAGAGAGATACATAAGATTCAATCTATTCCGTCAATTTCTTTCGACATTTTGTGGGCGGGGTTTTGGCGAGTCGTGAAGTATGCTACAGTTAGAAGAGAGAGAGCAAAAAAAAAAGGACAATTTCAAAAAGGACGTGCATTGTGTTATCTTGGAAGTGAGTTTCCTCCTAGATGCGTGTGTGTCTAACTCTTCGTTTCTATTCCACACTGCACTGGCATGGCTACATGACCAAGAAAGAAAAAAAAATGGCCGGCAATGTGTGTGTGTGTTTGTTTGAATAGCGCAGTCTGCAGAATTTCACCCCATTCTCTCGTTTGGAACGCTCGAGAGACGGGCGTCCAACTGGGCGGGTGGATTAACAGCTCGCGGCCACGGACAGTTTCCACGGAAGGATAGAATAGGAATGAAGGAGAGAGAGATAGTAGAAGCGGAATATACTGCCAGCGCTGTCATAAAAGTTGATTGGACTGTCCGAAGTTTTAGCTGCGAGTCGAATTAGCCGACCAGCTCGAATGATGAGAGCCTCAGCAATGCTTCCTATATCTATAGATGTATATGCGCAATGATGAGCGTCGGCATCGATCTGAATTAAAGTGACGCACAGCACCGCCAGGCGTCGGATGTCTCCAAGGAAAAGCCGACAAACACACAACACACGGCTGCGCTTATTTGACTACAACACACAACGCCCCAATGTGTAACAATCAACAAATCAATCTTTGTCCCCCTAACGCTCCTCGTCCAAACACAGATTTTTTTGTTGTTTTCCGAATGCCAAAACGCCATCCTCAATTGATGAAGTCAAAGTGGTTGATCACTTGATTTGCTTCTTCCACTTCATTTCCAAAGAGAAGCAGAGAAAAACAAGAAATCTGCGCCACTTTGAGTCTCTTCATGCCATTTATATCT
Organism: Daphnia magna; assembly: GCF_020631705.1. Lineage (NCBI taxonomy): Eukaryota > Metazoa > Arthropoda > Branchiopoda > Diplostraca > Daphniidae > Daphnia > Daphnia magna. The sequence continues at coordinate 4,547,658 of NC_059184.1, forward strand.
GGATAATCGCCTTTTTCTTCTATCTCGTCGGAATTTTCCACATGGATACTCGACAGAGGTTGCCGCATCCCACGTATATCGTTTGGTCTATTCTCCTGCACGTTTTCCTCTCCTTTTGTCCTCGTACGTTACAAGTTGGTCCAACGAATCGATCCCATAGAGAATCCCCCGCATAGACGTTGGTTGTCAGATTACTATCATGACCACCTAGCAAGAATAGAAGACCGTGCAAAATAGAGGGGCACAAAATTAGAAGAACAGTGCCCTTTCCAACTTGATCTAACACAAATAAAAGTTGTGATAGTCCCCCCCCCACTCTTTCTGTTTCTTTACAATCAAGAGAATCAATATTGTGGATTATTGGGCACGTGCGGGTGGAGGGACGCAAAACATTTTAATTGGCCCTCTCCCAACTACCGGCGCCTACTCATATAGTTTCTAGGAAAAGGCAAAAGGGGGGTTCACTTGCAAACAAAATACCGGCATCTTTTGCGACTCCCCAACACGTCATTCGATATCGATCGGTAATCCTAACTATCTGGTTTGGAAAAAACACTGGGCTACGTTTGGTCAGCCGAAAGGCCACCCGCAACTCAATCAGCTTGGAAAAAAAAATAATCAAAAAATAAAGTCAACAGCACAAAAAGGCAGAAGAAAATCATGGCGCGCAAAGTGGGCGCAAAATAAAACACGACAACAAAATAAATGAATTGATTTTTAAATTGCTTAAGGCAGACATCCAATCGGTGGATAACTAGGCACAGCCCCTCTTTCCTGTAGGCCGGAGGCTCGCCCAATCCGTTCTAACCAAACAAATGACAGAAAAATCTACACAGAGCGACGGTGGTCTCAACGCTTCATCACTTTTATTGCGGCTAATCAACAACAAATGACGTTGCTTTTTTTTTTTTTGCTTTTTACGTGCAACACAGAGAGAATAACAGCAATGTTCGCCTCGTTTTCTCTAGAACCCACTCAGCAGTGCCACCACCCCGCATCCGGCTATTACGTGTCCTCTTCGTTCGTCGCTAGGGCACACGCACCCATTACACGTGACCTTCTATGATGTTGTATGACGTCCTCGTCCTTTTCCACCCGACTGTCTTGTACTACAAACAACAACGTCCATAAAAACTGAAGGGAAGCCATTAGAGAAATGAGCTCGTCAATAATGTCAATTTCGGAGATTCCTTTCCGCTATTTACGAGCCAAGCTAAGAACATAACACGAGCACACCATAAGCCAGTATAAATCTCAAAGTCGGCAATCGTGACGGGTCTAAGGGTAGGCGGATGTGAAATGAAAAACTCGAAAAGCCGGGTCTAAACAATAACAATAAGTGTGAACTCGAGCTTGTGCCTCCACCCTTTTTTTTGCAAATGTCAAGGCACTTTGTGTCAAAAGAATAGATCGTCGTCAAGGAAGAGACATCACGAAGGACAAAATGGGGAAAAGGAAAAAACAAAACAAACATTCCCTTGCTCTAGAAAAGGCGGTGTTTCTTTCTCTCCTCAGAGCCGTACGATTAGGTGTTTTATGCATAAATGGAAACGCTCGGGACGCGATTGTGCACGCACCAACGGACAAACACTGATCCGTTTTTATTTCTCGTTTTCAATCTTTTAAAATAAACAAATAGCATCACCGACTTCAAAGGCAAAGAGTTGTTCTCGACGTCGGATCTACATGGAAAGTCTTGAACAAAAAAACTGATGTCATAAAAGACACGAAAGTAACGAGAACCCAACGGCAAAACACGAAAGGGTCGCATAGTTCTTCTTTCATGCACTTGTAATATTTTAATAATAAGCACACTTTCAGTGACGATGATAAAAAAAAAAATCAAGTTGTCCTAAAAGGCTTAGACTATAGAGCTGGCACGTTAAGCAAAACTATTAAACTGTAGCCGTGCATGTTTAGGCGCACTAAAGCAGGGTGCGTCAAATAGAAAGCATCATCGTTTCCGATAGTAAATCTTGTCTTTTAAACAACAATAGCATGCGACCTGTAGGTCGTCAAAGCAAAGGCAAGACACAAATTGTCAAAGGTCGAAATGAGAACCAACGGAGAATAAACGTCCGCTAATTCAAACTGCAAATGGTTGAGAAAAGCGGGAAATACGAGAGGTTGAAATATTTTACTGATCGGCTTTGCCATCGATGAACGCAAAATAGGGGAATACTAAAAGGGCTGTCAATGCCTGGGCGCGGGGCATTGGATCTGATTAAATTTCCTAACGAAGTAAACTGTTTCCTTTGAAGGTGAAATACGAACACAGTTTTGCGTCGTCTTTCTCATCCGCCGCTTTAGAGGTAGTTCTAAATTGGGGCACATTTGCATGAGCATGAGAGTTGACGCACCTTGATCGAAGCGAAGCTCAAATTTATGCGTGTGTCACGTGCGCGCCGTTTTTTGATACCCAGATCCCCGTTCGTTCCGCTTTTGTGCGGAATAGAAAGAAGGGGAAACGATTTGAAATCTTCCTGTCTTTGTCTCGCGAGATGCAGCTGTCCAATATCTCACACTAATAATGAACTATTCAATCAGCTTGGGGATACTAAACGAGTTTCAGTCGATGTTTAATAGAAATTGCTCCAATGTACTTGGAAATTAAACAAAAAACAAAAACAAAAAATCTCAAATTTACAAAAATTTAGGTCGCAAGAATTAAGACTGGTTTAGCTGGCACGTGAATGACTTTACGGTTATGACTTTAGCACAGTTGCAACTTCACTGCATGACGTATGTATACAAATCGTTTCAACCAAGCAAGAAACAAAACTCTATGTAAATGAAAAGGAGGAATGTTCATAAAAATTCATGAGAGGGAAGCGGCCGTCACCATTTCTCAAGAGGTTTTTGCCCGTTACCGACCGCTGCTGTGTTATATATGGCGGTCCGCTTCTCTTTATTGTTCACCGTCTTAACCGCCGAGCTTTGGCAACACATTTTTCCGTTGTTGCATGTGCCCAGAAAAAGGGGCCGAAGGGACGAATGAAACAATCGAAACGGTACGGCAACAAACAGTGAATCAACAAACAGCGATACAAGATAGGAGTGTCAACCAGAAAGAAAGAAAAAAGCGTGTGAAAACAAAATCTAGAAGAAAACCGACTTTCCTGGGAATCGCAAAAGTTTATTTTTTTTTTTTTTAGAACTTATGCGAATACGAAGTTTTCTGCCGATTGGAATGTCCGCGGCAAAGCCGCAATGTTCATCAAAGTTATCCATAACGGGTTTCAATCGAAACTTGCCTGCAAAGTGTACGAATTTTTCGACGCAAAAAGAAATGGTTAGAGAAAAGGAGAGACAAGACGGATGGAAAAGATGAGTATTCCTTCGGCTTCAAGACAAATTGACAAGCTACTCGTTTGAATGATAAGACCATCGTTAGCGCAGATGACGAGACGTTAGAGCGAGGATTGAAGAAGGGAGAGGCCACTTGCTCTTAGACAACTCCTTCTTCGTTGACACGAGGCGTGAGGAGAAACGGACGGCATGGAAAGAGAAGAAAAGAAGAAGAAAAAAAATATATATATGTCAAGGAACCAGAGAAAAGAAGGCCAGGCTGGCATACAACTTGGCTCTGACTTCCTGACGTCAGCCTGGTTATAAGAGGAAGAGAGAAAAAAAGAGAAAGATATTGTGGCACACAGACGCACACCAGATAGGGACACTACGAGTTAATGGTAGTGAGCGGAAGCAAATGGCGCACTAGGCACAAGGGAGAAAAAGAAGCCATCTAGACCCTTTCTTTCTCGCATCTTTCGAGTCGTTAGATTGCCAGAGAAAAGAGACACACACACAAAAAAAAATGGGGCGGTTACAGTAAATGGATGGCAACTGAACCAAGAGACTTGTCCGTCGACAATAAAAATAAATATGTCCTAGACGAATTTAAGGTTTTTTTTCTTCTTCTCCCCCTTTTTTTGGAGAGTGGCCATTCTCCATTTCCTGTCTTTGCAGTATCGTCGCGTATCCTGATGTCATATACTCGGGGGTTCCGTTTTTTTCTTTTTTTTTTCGATGTAACGGGTAGAATATTCCCTGGTCCGTCCCCTCCGTGATTTTGTACCTCCTCGGCCGAGAGTTCAACCACCAAGTGCAAGTCAATTCCGCCCATTGAACCTAAAAGCCAACCAACTGGACACACCCTCCCATCCTAAAGTCTTGGCTCCCGAGGAGATTGTGTCTCCCCGATTTCAGCCGAAACGAGAGAGACCCGAATCAAGAAAATCCTTATCGATTAGGCATTAGCACGCCCGACATGGTTCCGTACTTGTCGATAGAAAAAGAAAGAAATGGCATTTATTAATCCATAGGCTATGACGGATATCCTTCCGAGTATTCGAGATGGCCACTGTCAAATCCCTCGACATAAAAGGCACAAGAATATAACAACAAAATAAATGGCGCATAGAGTCGAATTAAAAGGCAATCCAAGACGCGGACTTGCATTATCCATCAGTTCCATTTTCCTTAGACCTTGTAATGCCACTTCTACTTCCTTCTTCCACGAGCTTCCCTCTTCATCGAGAAAATACAAAATCTATCAGCGCTACATCATCAGTGACTCTTTGGGATTGAGGTAAAAGATTATTTGGCCGTAATCTTCTTTCCTTCCTTTGGCACGGGGCGTTGTTTGTTTTTCTATCATCCGAAAGGTGATTCATACAGTACCACAAAAAGGAAACGACATCGGGGAGGTTGACTTCCGTCTATACAATTCCCACCGTCAAAGAGAGTTTGGAAGCCAAGAAGCCGCAGCGAAAGTTGGTGTTTTCTCCAGCGCCAAGTTTTCGTATCAAATCCATCGGTAGAGTCAAGTTGAGACATTTTTCTTAGCAATAAAGCTTACGGTATCGAGTTACAACGCAAGAAGAGGCACCTTTAATAATCAACTACATTCCAAGTTGTCATCGGGACGATAAAGCAGTCACCGATTTCTCCGAGTTTGCCTTCCACAAGGACACGAGATCTTCGACATCAGGCAGTTGAAAACATGTCAAAGGTCTTAAGGTGCGCACACGTAACGGTAAGGTACGCAGTCGAACCCCAGAGAAAAAGGGAGGGAATAAAGAAAATAAAAACCGTTATGCAGCAAACAACTTCCAAGCAATTGGAGTTTAAAAGTTTTAACTATACTTGAAAAGTGTTCCCGAATAATAATTAAAAAACGGGCAGGTGTAGTCACGAACGCATCAAAATACCAGCAAACAGAAGGGCGAATGAGTGGGAACATTGGGAAACACATTGCTTACCAGCACTAGAGGGAAACACGATCGCTTTTTCTTGCTACGGATCAAAAGAATCCCGAAGCGTGACTGTGAATGTTGGCCTACGTTAAAATTCGATCGATAGTCAGAGAGCGAAACTTTGCAAACATTGGATTTTTTTTTAAAGATTTTTTGTGGATAATTTGGGCTTCGATCACAGACTTTTCGACCAGCTCAGATCTTTTGCCTGCGTTGCAAAAAAGCTTTTAGAAAATAGGCTGTTATACCATTGAATAAAAAATGATTGACGTAGGGACGTGGGATGCAGTCGGCCGCAGGCAAGTGTGAAGGGCGCATCGGAGATTGGCATCACGTATCTTCACACCCAAAAAAGAAAAACATAATATATATTTTTTTTAAGGTTCCACTTACATCGTTATCAAATCTAATTCCAATAATGGCAAGTTTGGCTATCTGCCAAGTTCCCCATCAAGAATCTCCTCGTTACTGACGCAATACTCTGGAATAAAGAGCTATGCAAATCGTGCCAATCCAATTTAGTTGTCTGCGACTGGTTGGCTGCCACCCCTTGATGATCATCTTGAAGATTCACGAGCTAACAGATACTGTAAGACGTACCCCGAGAAAAACCCCGGCGTCTCGTCATTAATCACCCACCATCTATGGCTATTAGCCCGATGCATAAATCGAGAAAAACCTAGCCCGCTCCCAAACATTTTTTTTTTTCACCTCACGTCGTGTCGACACACAAAGGCGTAGGTGATTTACTGATTACTGAAACCAATGCGTAGATGAATGCGTGGGAGATCAGACCTTCGTGAACGGCGGAAAGTTCTCAAGTTAGACTTTTGTTGCGGGGCTTCCGTTTCTATTATTTTTGCTTTAGCATTAACAGCAACAACAAAAAACAAAACAAAAATTTATAAAAAAAAAATAAAATTGGAAAAGATGCTTCAATTATGAAGAATTCTAAAAAAAAGAAAGAAAACAAAATCGACCGACTTCCATGGCGAGATGGTTTCATTATTCAAGTAACTCTTGTTGTAGCCCCAATCATTAGGCTGTATTATGTTTCTATACTCAACGTCTGAAAACACGAATGATGGAAGACGTGACGGTATAATCTTCAGCTCAGAAATGGGAAGCCCTTTTGAAAGGAAAAGAAAAAACGAGTCGGTCCGTTGGGAGACGGAAAATAAGATAGATCTGCCAGTTCCGCCGCAATGTTTCCAAGGGAAATAATTAAGTCAAAAGGCCGAAACAATGAAAACAAAATAAAATGAAATAATTTGGTCTTTTGTCTTTATTCCCATTGCCAAGACGATAGAGCTCTTTTTAGGCAACCGGGCGTCGACGAGCTTTGCCAACTGCGCAATCAATAAAAAAAAAAAGGGGGGGACCACGCAAACAATAACATGGCCCATGTCCAAATCCAGCAGAGTCGCTTCAAAGCAATTGTACGCCCCACCACACACACACCCTCTCCAGAGCAATCAAGATTTTGTTTTGATTGCCACCTTTGGTTGGACAAAGTGACCAGCATTAACACATACAGCCCTTAAACGTGCGAAACAAGATGCGAAAATAACTACCTCATCCATATCACTTCTCTCTCTTTGCTCATCGTTGATTTTCGTATATCTGACTGGGACTCAACAAAAATAAAATAAAGAAAAACGCCCAGTTGACATTCGCTGACAAAGATATATATGCACACTCTATCCTCGTATATACATACTCGCTTCTTTCTCTACCGGACGCAGTTCCGGGGAGTCAAAGAGTCGGGCAAGGCAGGAAGAATACATAGCGTGCCCAACTTCCGAATCTCTATGCCAACTCGAAGTCGTCTTTTTCTATTCTCTCCATCTGCTTTTTCCTTCTTCTTGTGTATCTCATGCAAGAAAAGTGGGAGACTAGATACTACTACTATTAATAATAATACACAGCAAATCGATGCAGCTTTCCTCCAAAAGACGGGACGGAGTACAGATTCTTTTATACGAACTGCTATTCACTGATTTTCACCATGACTGACTATAAGCTAGACATAGTCCGATGAAGCTGGGATGAACTGAAGAAAGCCAGAACCCAGTAAAGAAAAAAAAAGAAACAGATTGATGAGTCAACGTTCATCGCATTTTTTTTGTTGTATGCCTGCCAAAGTTGCCAGTCAAGCGAGACATTGCAATACTGTGGATCCTTTCAAGCTTTGAGCGGGCATCAAACAACATTCCATCACATACAACATGGGACTAAACAAGAACGAAACACAGTCAGCGAAATATTCGGTTCCTCTGCATTCAATCCACACCATCACAGAGTTCGTAGACACGCATCGCAAGTCTCAACCTCAAAAGAGAGCGGGGGGGGGGGAATAAAAGCAGAATATTTGTAGGGGGGTGAACGTTTTAGTTTGTTTCCTCTTTTGTACAGCACGAAACACTTAACGGGCAGACACACACACACACAAAAACGCCACGGGACGTTTGCTGGCATACGAAAAGCGGCAAAATATCAAAATAATCAACATCTTTGGCAGTGTTACAAAATACGATGCTCCCGCCGGGTGCGTGCTCGAGAGCAGTATTCTTAATAGGTTTCTATTAAATTCGTAGAGGTTTTTTTCACCCGCAATTACCATGAAGAACCACCTTGCCTTTCTTCCCACGCAAATTCGGGACTGTGTAACTCTGAATGTCATTTAATAGTAGATTTGTTCAGCCAAAAGAAGAAAGAAAAAGAGAGGCATTTCAATGTGACTCGAAATTTAATGAGAATTTGCTCTAATTGGCTTTGAAGCTGAAGGTACAACTGCGCATTCCAATCTGCCCGAACTGAAAACTTTTCTCCGGCATATTTCGATAGAACAAACACTCGACTTGATTAATCTTTTCGTTCTTTTCATTACATACGAAGGATAGCCCACACAAGCAGAGCGGAGACAGAAAGAAGAAACAAAAATAGCAGACACAATCGATTATAAAGTAGGACGTAGGTCAGCGGATGCTGCGGAGGGAAAAGAGGCGCACGATAGGGAAAAAAAAAATCAACTCTGTCGTTCATGATCTACAACGACTGTTGACTGATGACCCACCATTCTTTCGGGGCCCCCTTCAGAGCCTCGACATATAGAATGGAGTGTGCAATCCCCCACGTCCATCCGTGTCGCCCTGGCGTGCCACCAGGGCACCCTATAAGAATAACAATAACACTTGAACTAGAAATGATTCAATGCCTTTCATGCGACCCGTCCACCGGGGTGCAATCGGCGACAAGGAAACAGGAATTTTGCCGCTTGATTGGTTACACAGACGTCAACAATGTGACGTTCTCTCCAGACTTTTCCATTACTGAACGTTATATATGGGAGGATACGAGAGCCTGGAAAAAAAGCTTTGGCTTTGCCCGCGCGTCGATCAATCGAATCAAATAGGTTAGGCTGCCGGACAGGGGAAAAAAACGATAAAGTTAGATCGAAACATTGTATAGGAGAGGTCTTGACCTCTATTATCCCGCCCTTGTTTTCATCTTAATATTGTAGTATTCAATTGAGTATTGTCTTTCATACGGCGAATGCAATTAACTGCAGGGAGTTTTAGAGTTCAAATGTCTGCCAATCTGACTGCGCCCTCGCAAAATACAACAAAGGCAAGCTCTCTGCGCGCCAAACTGGAGTTTGAAGCTCATAAATGCTAGACTTCAATGAATAAATGACTTGGTGGCCGCCACTATATTGTATAAATACCAACATGAAACCCTCGCGTACCACGTAGCTGCTGGTCGTTTATACATGCGTGCGGCATAGCGCAAAAGTTACGTACGGATCATTCAAAGGTGAAATCTGGTAATGCAAAACATTTCTATTTAAAAAAAAAAAAGGACGAAAAAACACAAAATTAAAACAGTGCGAAACTTGGCTCTTGACGAAGCGCTGAGAAGGTTTTACTTGATAACCAGTTGGATGTTACACTATTCCACCCTTTTGCCGCCTTTATTTCATCTTCGAGAGAGTAAACAGAACTCAATCAATACCCTTCGGGTGCTATAACGAATAGAACACACAAAATCACACGGCTGAATTGAAGAGAGGCAACGGTAAAAGAAACAACAGCTGAACTCAATTTCGAGGGTGGCGTGGCTAAACAAAAAAAAAATCACAACCAAATTCTTCTGATATGTGAGCGCATTCAAAATTGGAATTTGTGACGATTCGTTTGCAGCATTGAAATTTCACCCGATTTTTGCATGCGCACTTACAGTTCGGGTTCAATAGCAATTCTCAGCTTCCATAAGTAAAAAACCAGACACCCACGTTCAGTCAAGCGGAAGTGAGGCCGTGCGCTTGCATAATGTAAGGGCCCTTCTTCCCATACGGAGAATGCGCGCAGTTCTTTTTTTCAAACTCTTTTCGATGGAACGGGGGGAAATTTCGGAATCGCAGTTTCCTTTTTTGCTCTGATTTATTTATGAGTCAACAACAAAAAAAAAAGGCCTCTAAAGTGATAACACTGTACGAACGACTAGAATATCAAAACGGATGACGAGTAAATGCTGAAACAAAAGAAAAACAAACAAGACGACATTTTTCTTTTGAAGAGCAGCCAGGGGGCGGATTTCTTGTTCAACGAAATAAACATGCCCCCCTCATCTCTCCTTTAGAATAAATAATACGTCGTGTTTAATATTATCGTTGCATGATGCCTAAAAAAGGGGCCAACATGATAATCGCAAACAATAGTTGTCAGTTGTCACCATTTCAGGCAATCTTTTTTGTTTTGTTTTGACATTCGTTTTGGCCCATATCATGACGGTCGATTCAACCAAGAATTAAGATAAATCCTATCATATTTCCAGTCAAGAATCGCCCACCATAATCGTATTTTTTCGTATTTCTTTTTTGAATGCCTACCCGTTGTTGCGGACGAAACCGTCGTTTAAAAAAAATTTAATAGAAAATCTTTTAATTTTTAGTTGTGACGCCAGTTAAGTCCTCGTTCATTTAAACTCGGTCCTAATCTAAACATCTCAAAACGTAAGGCGCATGAAAGGCGATGACGCTATTCGGTTATGTCTGCGCCAAAAAAGCGTAGGTTGCCGGATGCCACAAAAGAGGATACAAAAGAGAGAAGACAATGAGATCATGCTCGACTCATCTCTTGCCATTATTTCCGAGTCAGCCTGTTAGGCGTACGCAGTAAAACATTAAGTACAAACGCAGAGCGCAACACATCAAAACAGAAAAATAAGAGGGGAGATGGGGGGGAGTTACAAAATATGTAGGGGAAAAAGAACGAAATGTTATGGAGTTTCCTTTCTAATTTAACATTGGTAAAAGATAGTGGTATAGCGTAGTGGAAACTCTTGGGAGAATAGACACTGAATAATTGCCTGCTATCTCACAAAGACAAAAGACAGTCGAACGCTTCCATTATGAATCTCGCAGTTGCAAAGGGAACAGCGATCGTTCATTTCCACTGGATGGAGATAAGAACAATATATGCGATAAAAAAAAGGATAGAAAAAAGTTAAGTAGAAGACATGTCGACTCGACAGATCAGATCCTTTTTCTAATTCCCGACACGCGAAAATAAAACCATCCGTTCATACTGCAGTTAAACGGATTAGGTCTAAACGCATAGCCCACTGCTTTGTTTTCCATCCAATTACTTACATTGCGACGGGGATCATCTTTAAAGGTCTGACGCAACACACTATCCCCACGCAATCGCAACTCATGAAATTTTTTATTTTTTACGATAATATTACATCAGTTCTAGAAAAAAAAGAATGCATTTCCACTGAAAAGATTACAACTCACCATTGACGAGATGGAAAACTTCAAGCAGCGGAAATGCCTTCCCGCATCCATCAATATCAATTCATGGATATGTTGTCGTTTTTTTTCTCTGTACAAACCGTGCTACTATATATTTATAGTAGCAACAGCCGTTACATATTTATTATCGTTTCAAAACTTTTCTCAAATGTTTTTTTCTTTAAAAAATACACTCGACAAATCATCTGGCCGTGAAAAGAAAGGCCTAAACTGTGTGCATGTTGGACTTTGCACGATATGTTCTTATTTTCCCAGCCCGAAAACATCCCGCCCCCTTCAACAATAAAAAAGATTTAGAAAAAAAAAAAAGAAAAGAAAACGTTCCGCTAAGTATGTAGTACGGCATCGCTGTGATTCGATCAGCACGGTGCATATGGTGGTGTAGGATACTCTGTCCCCCCCCCCTCCACTTTAAATCATCGTTTCGTTTTCTTTTCTTTTTAAATATCTGTTTTTCTTTTGACTCGAACTAAAAATAAATATTTACGAAAACAAAACAAAACAAAAAAAAATGACTAACGACAGCTGTTGGCAATCTGCCGACAAAGGGGAAGCGGAACAATAGAGAGCGCCGTCATGATATGCGAACTCGTGAAAACACTCGGATAATGATACGGCACGATCATTTGCGAAGTCTACTGTGATACTTTGTAGAGGTAGCAAACGTACAAATACACACATCAAGATTCCCACTTAATGTTAGCAATTCACCGAATTGCCATGCGTTCAATACGCACTCATTTTGCATATTTAAACACAAAAAAAAAGGGTGGGCGTCTGTCGTTTGCACGAGAGCCGTGAATAGAAAAGTCAATCGACGGCCAAAACTTTTCATATATTGAAATCGATTTTTATTTTAAATACGTACCAGTAAAGCTACTTCACTGATAAGTACACGTGCGCTGCAAAGCAAACGCACCCATATTTTATGTGAATACGTGATACCAAAAAAAGAAAAACGGAATTACGTCGACCTCGGTCGATCAAAGTACTTGCATAATGCAGAGCGCGAAATGCACGCGCAAGCTATTTTGCGGCGAAATGATGTTGACGATGGCGACGAGTTTACACAAACATACGCACATTGCAAATACGGCGAACGGCCAGTTTCAAATAGCATAGCAAATAGCACCTGATCTCTCATTGCATCAATTTTGATGCCTCTTTACTGAACGATGCGGTTCGCTCGACGTATTGCAACGGATTAAACGAATCCCCTCTCCCATACGGAGAACCATTCCTCCTTTTTCTATAGTCCAAGTAGACAGGGCGACGAAACAGCAGCGTTCAAATCCGTTGGAAAACTTTCAGGCTCTCCGCATCGTAGTGCAAACACAAGTTTCGACGGGCTAAAATATCATTGCGAAGCTTAAGCCGTTCCCTTCTCTCTTCATCCGGTGCGTTCCAGCGCAACCATATCGCAAATGCTTTTAGATTTTTCCAACCACTTATTGCCACCGCCGCCCTCGTATTTTCGTCTTGTTCTAAGCAAACGGTGGCTGTTTCCGATCCGCGTGGCAGAACACGGTAGAAGACGATATCCAATTTCACTGCGCTCCACATTTTGCCACCTACAAGTTACCCGACCTCAAGCTGCTACAAACTTTTTTTTATGTGTGTGTGCGCTCCACCCTCATTTATTTCTTCCGCTTCTAGTCTTTCATCTTCGAAAAGCGTTAAGAAAAAGGCGTAGACCTTTATTCACCAACGAGGGATCGGGAACTTGTACAGTGCATTATATAGATCGTCTATCGCTTCTTTGCAGTGTAATGAAAAAGAAGAAAAAAAGTGCCTACTAACGACACAACTGACTCATGATCCATCACACCTGCCGTGGGTCCCACAAAAACCGCACACTCACAAAGAAAAAAAAATATTCGTTTTCTCAAATAAAGTGTCGTGTTTGTTGAATATTTAATATCGTCTCCTTCGGGTTCGAAACTCCGATACGAGGGGTGACTAGGGGTGGGCGATATTACTTTGCAAAAGGGATAAACACAGAACAAGGGAGGAAAAAAGCGGGGGAACGCGTATCGAGTAGGGGTGCGTGTGCGTGTGTAAGTCACGAGAAGGAAAAATAAAGGCGACGGCCAACAGCATTTCGAAATACATCGGCGCTGAACCGATTAATAACTCACTCGTCAGCGTGTTTTCCCAATGGCACGTTCACGCCATCGGCACCGTTCGTTTGCCCCTACAACCTTTCGAGAGAGAGAGAGAAAACGGGACTGCGTTCACGACAAAATGGGTGCGGACACGGGTCCGCTTTCTGTGGTACGCACAGAAAAGGCGCAAAAACAAAAAGACTCGTCAAAATGACCCGCTATGAAGCTACTAAATAAATGCAAACTAACCTCTCGTGTGATGTGTTCCATTCGTTCGACATTCCCAATGACTTTCGGCTCGCCTGGGGGCGTGGAAGATGGACCATCTGGTGATTTTTCAGATCTAGACAGGGGGAGAAAAAAAAAAAATAAATTTTAGTATTATGGCGAACGACAAGCGATGATATTGAGCGTCGAAAATCGTTCCCCCTACATCGGTACTCGGCCACGCTCGATCGAATGCAACCCCCATGTCTAATACGAACCGTATACCTAATGGCGTATGTTACGTCTACGCTGTGTACATAGTAAATGTGTTTCATGTCATCTACGGAGAAGGAAAGCGTTAAAAAAAAACGACAGCTTTTGAAAAAGAGCATCGAGCAGGAAAAAAATGTTTTAAAAAAACTGAAAGGTGAGTATTAAAATTCGACGTCACGCCGAGCAGTATAGCGTCCCGCGTTGCGTTCAACACGCTCCCTCTAATACACAAAAGGCCGACTGCATCGTCGTTGAAAAAGAACTTATTGCAGAAGCCAGCAGAATAGTTTGATTCAGAAAAAAAAAGAATATTCCACCACATGCTGCGCCTGTCAGCGCTGCATCGATCCAAAAAACTTAAGAAATTGGTAAGATTTTTTGTTTTGGCAGTTTTACGGCAGTGCGGTATAACACGCGACTCGAGTTTGAAGAGTAGCGACGAAAAAGTAACAAGACTTTCAGCTCGAAAAGAAGCCAGAGAAAAAGAAAAAGCGAACAATCCCCACGAGAGAGTCAAAGAGAGATCAAAATGATCATAGACATGTGTAAAACGAGGGCTTACATAATAGACTAGTAGTGAAAAACGAACAACGAATATTAAAGAAGAGGTTAGCGTATATAGGAAGGATATAAAGAGGGTCAGGCTTATATTGTGTGTTACAATTCTTAACATGTCTACCTACAATGCGCAAACTGTTTCCGAATATGCGTATTTCCTTTTCTGCCTGGTATGTTGTTATTTAAAAGAAACGTGCGCACAAAAGAAAGAATAATATTTAAAAAAAAAAAAAAGGTAAAAGAGTGGAGAGAAGAGGTTGCGGTCGTGACGGGTGGTCTACAATATAACAAGGCCATGCGCGCGTTCATCGTTCTTTTTCACCTGGGACACTACTGATAACGACACCACAGGAATAACGTGCACCTTCAACTATTTTGTTTCCCTTCCATTTTTCTTTTTCAATTCTTCTTGTATTGTCGTTGCTGCGATTACTCAAGAGCTAGAGAAGAAGAAAAAAAAAAAAGAACGAAATGCACGTTACATGAAAGACAAGTAGATCGGAAAGAAGACTCCCGTCCCGAAATTCAATTCCAAAACAGTTTCACACGCAACTGTGGACAAGAAAGAACGAAAAAAAAAAAAAGATCAACCATTTTTTGTTATCTTTCTTCCTTTCTAGCGTCCACATTTTTTCGGTTGAAAGATAAGAAATGATCACACTCGAGTCCTTCATTCGTCATGCATGACGTCTGAGAGAACCCCCTGCTAAAAAGAAAAAAAAAGAAGAGCAACCGCAAAAGGAACAGGAAGATGAGATGACGATTTGATCATTACGGCGAAGAGAAAAAAAAAGGGAACGAGGAAAAGAAGCGAACGAAAAACTGACTCATCTTTCATGCTGTTCGTTAACAAACTTTGTGTGTGCGCGCATAAATGTTATGGCTATATCGGTGACGTATCCCACCCAGTCACGTCTAGCGGTTCCTTGCGGTCAGAAATGATAAACCAATAGAGAAATGCCGATACAAGTCATTGGGTTCAACGTGAATGTAAACAAAGAGAATAGAAACTTTGTTTTTAACACACACCTTTTAACGAAAGTGCCCAGAATAGAGAGAAAAAAAGGGGGGAAACGGTGGTAACATTTTAACGTGTCATATTTTTAACGACCATTTGCAGTAGGAACAAAAAAATATATACACAAGATCACATCGGCCAAAAGGGAGAAGAGCAAAGTTTGGGAGAATAATGGCACAGGAAGTGCTGCCTTTTATCGACATACACACCCAACGCTTTGTGTATAAAGTATCGAGATATATACTCGACGTATATAACTATAAGAAGAAGCGAATAACAAGAATGAAGGAAAAAAAAAAAAGGCGAATGAGGGAAGGAAAAGAAGAGGCATTGTTGAACAACATACCGACGCCCCTTTATATCCTTATCGTCATGGATTTAACGAGCTCTCTACCGTATACCCATGTTTCTGAGTGAACAATCGATCGTCTACGACTTAGACACGCCGCATCAAAACAGACGAAAAACGATTTATTTTTAGCAGCCTTGCAAAATTGCCGAAAAAACAAACAAGGCATGTCAGTTTTTACGGGCAGCGAAAACGAAAAAAAAATACCTGCAACACCTGTAACGAAATGCGCTATTTGGGAGGTCTTATGAAATTAAAATTACATCTGGATTATCGAGGTCAAAACGTAATAATAAAAGAAAAATGAAACGAATTTCAGATTTTTTCACGTCATTACCGGTCTGCATGTTTTTTTTTTTTTGGGGGGGGGATTCTTTCTTTTTCGACATGTAAAACAAAATTTACACGGCAACGTCTGATATATACTATACACATAGCATGTAGCTAACAACTGGAAACGGGCAATGGCTTTGGCGCATGTGGTGCAGTCATAACGTCAAAAACACACACACACGAAAGACGATGCGCTTTGTATATTTTTCTCAATACGAAAAGGCGTTCATAGATAATGAACGAGTCGCTGTATGCATAGTCTATAGTTTACAAAAAGGCACCTTTTTCTTCTTTCCATTTTGCAACTTCTTGTACACTGGCAATCCCCAACTAGGGAAACCGTGGGGTTATAAACAACAACAACAACGAAAAGAAAAAAGATGAAACAAGACCACGTCTTTATTTCCGCACCGTGTGTGCGTAGGATAGCTCACGAATAATAGACGCAAAACATCTTTTGTCTTTTGCCTTCATTCCCCGTGTGTTTTCTACCTCCATCGCTTTTATACTCGAAAACACAAGTCGGAGATAATGGCGTGAGTGAAGGGAAAGAGGCCGGGCCGGATGCAAGCGCACGAAAAGCGAAATCGAAAAAAAAAAAAAAACTTACAAAATAGTAATAATAATAACAATAATCAGACTAAAATAGGAGGGGGGGGGATATATACCAAGAGGAAGAATATATGAAAAGAAAGAAAAAAATTCATAATAATCCGTCAAGCAAACAACGGTGCGAGTAACATCGCGACGCTCCCTCCCCTCTCAATGGAACGCGTTCATCCACCGCAGCTGCAGCGTCGGTTGGTTAAAGTGGGAGGGGAAGAGGAGGAGGAGGAGGCAGGGAGGGAAAGAGGTGGCGCCTAGACGGGCTTTTGCGACGGCTATAGCGTTGGGGGTTTTTAAGAGAAAAGGCATGGATATGTGGAAAAAGGGACCTGCCGACCTTAGAGTAACATCAGTCTCGTCTCCGCGCTCGCTGCTCACCGAGTGCGGATGAGCTTCCGCTACGTTTTACGGTAGCAAAAAGTGCTGCTACTTTTTTTTAAACAGGCACTATCAGCAGCCGAAACCCTCCCCCCTCTCTCTGTACACACTCCTCTAGAAAACAGGTTTTACTCTTTTTCTTTCTTTTATTCCCGCCACCATTTATTTTGTTTCGTCTCTTATTTCTTCGAAAACTGTTCTTCAGAATTCCCCCCCGACCCTTTCCGTGAAAGCCACGAATTCACTCGATCAAATCGAGTGAAATCGACTGTGAACTAGTGCGACATCGTGTACTACACACGGCTCTATACATGACGTGAAATCTCTCGTATGCACTTTTGACATCACCTAGGAAGAAAAAGAAGAAGAATCGCAACAAGAAAAAACAAACGACTTGCCATTTTTACTTGATTCATTCTTAGTCTTATTTAGTGCTTCCCTCACTTCCCCCAAGGCCTTTTTTTAACTCTTATGACGGTCGTAATGGAGTACTAGCAACAGTGGCATCGGGCAAAAGAATAGAAGAAAATAAAAACAACTAAACTATTCAACATTATTTTTTGCTTCTTCTGACTTCGTGTGTGTGTGTGTGTTGTGTGTGTGTGTGGGAAGAATAAGAAAAAAAAAAGTTGATTTCCGCTCGTGACGTTGTCGCCGTCGCGTCTGGATACACGCAAGAGAAGAGAACGCCAGACGAAAGAAAAACGCAGCAGGAAGGAATAACCCGAAAGAGAATTTTTTTAACCCACCTTTCACCTCTGCACTTTTTCTCTCTCTCCTTTTCGCCTTGACTTTTATTTTTTTGGAGGGGGGCTGGTGGTACCGTGTGAGAAGAAACGAAACAAACCGGGGACATCACGTCCACATTTTCACAAGTGTCGAGAGACATAGGGCGCGCCAGAGAATCGGAATAATTTAAAGACCATCAGTGGCAAAGCGGAAAAAAAAAAACTGAAATACCAACAAGAAAAAGGAAACACAGACGCACAAGGAAAAACAAAGGGGGGAGAGATTCAACAGACTCAAAGTCACTCAGTCGAGAGCAATGCTGCAATTGTCAAGTGTCTTCATCGATTCGCTGTGAGCCCAGTGTTCAAGTGTTCTGTGTTTAGTATCATCGGTTCAATATCTACGATTCTTTCCTTTTTAACCAAGCTTCCCCCCTCCACCTACCCCACCCCCAAAAAGCCTCATTTAAGCCAGGCTCTTATTCCTCTTTTTCTTTTTCTTATTTACAAGAAAAAAAAAGGAGAGCCTGATGGACTGCGGTTGATAACAGCGTACCCTCCCCTGTGGTAGTCTGTTTGAAAAAACATAAAAGCTTTCGAGACTAGTCGCGAGCCTCCGTCTGATACACAGACATTAAAAAGGGAAGAAGGTTGCAGAGAAGTTAAAACAAAAATAAAAATATAATGGCCAGCAGCACGTGGGATGTTACGATAGGCTTCAAGAGGTGGAGTGCCATCTGGGTGATCTGGACAACGCTCGTAACGGCCGGCCTGGTGGCCATGTCGGCGGCCGGAGGTGCTGGAGCTTGTCCGGGCGTCAAGTGGAAAGGCGGCAAGCAGACAGTGGAATGCCGCCAGCGCGGCCTCATCACATTACCTTCAAACATCGATCCGCAGACTCAAGTGCTCGACTTGTCCGGCAGCAATCTGCAAACGTTGCCGCGTGAAGCTTTCTCGCGGGCCAACCTCCTCAACTTGCAAAAAATCTACTTGGCCTCGTGTCGCATCGGCCAGGTAGATCCGACGGCGCTGCGCGGCCTCACCAACCTAATCGAGCTGGACATAAGCGACAATTTGCTGACAGACGTGCCCAGCCAAGCTTTGTCCGACGCAGTTTCCCTGCGAGAGCTCAGGCTCAGTTCCAATCCCATTCAAAAGATTGAACAGGGAGCTTTCGATCAAGCTCCTGGATTGGTCAAACTGGACCTTTCCGACTGTCAGATCGAGACCCTAGCGGCCGGCGCTTTTGACGGACTTGATCAACTGTCCCACCTACGCCTCGGGGGCAATAGGCTAGAAGAACTCAGACCAGACGTTGTCTCCTCATTACCGCGCCGCCTACACGGATTGGAATTGCAAAACAATCCGTGGATTTGCGATTGCAGATTGCGCTATTTACGAGAATGGCTCCAGCAGCACAACGTGCCCAGTCCAGCGACGGCGGCCTGCGCATTACCCGAAAGGCTTTCCGGTCGAGCGCTCATCGAGCTGCTCGTAGACGATTTCGCTTGTCCGCCTCAAGTGATCCCGTTCCCAGCTGCACCGCTATTAGCCGGAGGTGGACATCCGCACCTGCACGTAGAGGCATCGGCCGGCGAGAACGCCACTTTGACGTGCCGGATGAGCGGCGTCCCTTCGCCGGAAATCACCTGGTTGTGGCGCGGCAAGCCCATGGTTAATGGAAGCATTCCGGGTGAACAGGAAGCCCTACCTGTCGGCGGCGCTGCCGAAGGCACAGGATATCCGGGCGACGAATCAGAGAGCCGGACGGTCACCATCCTAGAGGAGGGCAAGTACGAAAAGACCAGCTACCTCATCCTGAGTCCAGCACGCGAAACGGACAGCGGAGAATTCGTTTGCGTGGCAGCCAATCCGGCCGGATTGGCCAGAGTTAATCTCACGTTGAGAGTCGACATTCAAGCGCCAGTTGTCGGTGGCCTGGGCGGCGCCCAAATCGCCGGATTAGGTGCTGGACTCTTCATCCTGTTGGCGGCCGTAGTTGCCATTCTTCTCTTGATGCTCATCCGCACGAGAAGTTCGGCCAACTCGAGCGGCTCATCGGCAAACAAACTGGACGACATCGGCAAACAGAGCGGACAACGTCCAGCAATGTCGCTGGGCCAAGCGCATCAGGGAATTCAAGGTTCTTCCTCGTCGGGGCCGTGTGCGGCTAAATCGCCCACTTTGTCGGCACTCGAGTACGGCCAAATAGCATTCGTCAATCCGCATTCTCCTAATCGAGTCGTCGTCGTCACCACACCGGCCGCAACCGCATCCGGTCTGAGTGATCGTCCCGATTTGATACACGACGCTCGCAACAGCAGCGATCATTACGGCTACGATCTAGGCCCACCGTTGGATTACTCGACCTTGAATCGACGCTATCACACGCACGGCCAATCAGCCGATCGTGACATTTTAGCCGCCACATCGGCCGGTGACTATCAAAGCGCTCAAACAGACTCGTTTTATCCGTCGGCCTTGTGGGATCACATTTTGAATCCAACGTCAGAAGAAGAAACGTCCGACGGAGCAAATAATAACATCACCATCGATCAGGCCAGCAGCAGCCGCAGTAGTAGCGGCCACATGGGCTCGCCCATCCATCTGCCCCACGTGCCACTCACCGTGATGGATAGGAACGGCATGCCGCAAATTTACGTCCCCTACACCAGCGGCCAAGTCATCCAGAATCCACGAGATGTTCTGGCCGCATCGTATGCAGATCGCGATAGCGAAGCGGGCGAATCAGCCGTTAGTGTCGACAGCTACAGCCTGCCTCGCCGGATACCCCAACAACACTCCAAGGAATCCATCGGCGGGCAAAATTTCGTACCTTATCCGCCGGATTACGGTCTGCCGCGGACCCAGAGCCCACCCAAGTTAGCCAAGCCTCCTACACAACACCTGGCGGCGGCTGGTGCAGCAACGATAGAACGACAACCACCTGCTCCCACGGCGGAAGACCCTTCGATCCAACAACAACAACAGCAGCAGCACAATTCATCCAGCAGCTGTTATGGTTCCAAGGCCAATAGCAGCGCAGAGTCGAGTCCAGTGGCTACGAGTTCCAATACAAAAGGTGCACGCTTTTGGCAACAAAGGCCTGGCATCAACAATGGAAAGAGATCTCACCACCATTTCGCTAGAGATTCACCTGACGAAGGCTACCAAGAGGAATGCGCCACTGACGTTTGAATTCAAATATTCAATCGGACTGAGATCAATAGAAAATAGGTTGCGTAAAAAGCACGTCCCGCCCGCACCCCTGGAGCATGCAGAAGATCACGATATCGTATCGATTGTGGAGAGAAAAGTTTGAATTCAAATAAGTTTTGATCGGATCGAATAGGCCCGTCGATAACTTTTGAACATCTCGGCTTTTCGAATTCGACAACGCAACGTTTTATTATTTAAAACGGTATGTTGCGCATTATGGGGGACAAGCCCGAAGGGCGGTAACCCGCGGGTTTATGTCCCTGTCGCACAAAAACTTTTGACTAAACTACATAGATGCAATGTCAATAATCGACCGCCAATATCGTGAGTTGTGGTGCGCGTATTTGTCTTCATCGATAAATGAATCAAGAAGAAGCAACAACAAAAGAGAGCCAGACTGACTTGGTCCGTTCAATACACACAAGAAGCAAACAGAACTAAAAGGAAAAAAAAAAAAAAAACAAGTTTAGAGCTGCTCCAGATGCCTGGCACAACACCTGATTCATATTCAGGTAGCGACACGTCCACATGTTGTACAGAATAGCTGAACGGGAACCCTATCGAGAAATGTTATGCTAACTCGGTGATGATGTCCAAAAAGAAAAAAACTCGGAGAAACAAAGATGTTCTTACAGACGATATGCGCAACATTATATATAAATAAATATATATAGATACATATTATCTAACGTGTCATTCTTAAGTGTAATTTTTTTTTTCTTTTTTGCGTGTGTGTTTTGAAATTTGTATCGAGACGTTTCTTTGCTTTCGCCGATTGATTGTGATCGCATGGAAACCGAAAGTGTTGTACCATTTTCGTTGTGTTAATTCCCCCCCTCCCCAATGTCACACGGTAAACTGCACGACGAGCGTCCCGACTGATCGTGCAGTCACGTGAAATACAGCTCAGACCAAAAAAAAAAAAAGAAGAATTTCAAATAACGTTTCAAGTGTCAATTTTGTGTAACTCTCGTGTTTAGGGTGATTTTCAGGCAAAATAATTTCAGTATTCCTTTCACTTTGTAAAGACAATGTAAATATATTTAACTTTAACTCGTACGCATAAAATTAATTGCAAGAAAAGTAATAAAATGAGAAAAAAAAATATGTCATTTTCCCCCGTCTGATTAATAAAACCATTTTCCTTTCTTATGTTTCATCCCCGCGCCCCTTAAACATAATTCACATGACATCTCTATATTTGTATTCATGAGAGCTGCGATATCAATATATCCGTCTACTTAACCCGCATTTAACGTCATTCTCGCCGCGTACGTAAAAGCAAAAAGAGTACGGAACGACGTTATTCATTTGCTTTGAAACGACATTTTGTTTAGTTCATTGTCGACTGTTTTACTATAAACCCAGTCGAGTGCGTAATGTGTGAAGCGGCAAAAAAAAAAATAGGTTCGTAAGGAGACGATTCTAGTCGTTTTGAACAGTTCGTGTTTTTCATTAAGAGCGAACAAAGTGGAGATATGGTCTGGGACACATATTTCAAAGCTTTCACTGGAACGAAACGCCAAAGAACCGCAACTTTCCACTCGACGAACAAGCAAACAAAAAATGATGCCGCGTGTGCAAATCTCAAACTATGCGCACCAGTCGCAAATATAAATAGTTGCTTCAGTTTGAATGAAGCAACAGAAAGATAAAACACAAAACAGGAACGAATAGCGAAAAGTTGTCATATAACTTTTGTTTCACATCGCGCGCCCTTATTAACCAACCGAATCAGCGAGTCTCTCCGCTCTCAAAAATGAAACGTAGAAAAATATTGAAAGACTTTAAGACAATAAAACTTGAAATGCAAAATTCTTTTGGGGTTTTTAAAAAAATAATTGAAGTACAAAAAGAAAAAAAGAGAGGTAGTGTAACGAGGGCTGCGGTGGCGCATGGTGCAATTGTGGCCTTCAGGCTGTGACACGGCCCTCGCTTCCGGCGCGTCTGGGGTTTGAGGATCATCAAAAACATCGACCGTCTTCAAGGCGAGAGGTAGAAAAAACCAAGTCGTTATTTTCGAGTAGGGAATAGAATGGCAGTATAGTGTGCACTGAAAATGGCAGCAGAGAACTACAGGCATTTGTCATTGAATAGCCTAATTAAAAAATGAAACCGCAAAAGGCAACGCAGAGAAACTTGAAATATTTAAGCAATTAAAACATTAAAGGGAAATCACTTGTACTTGTTATAATAATTAGAAGAAGAATCGGTAACTTTGAAATGCGTCACATCTTCGTTCCCGGGATAACGTCTTTTTCTTTTCCAAATGTCTCTTTTAGCGTTTAATTGCCAATGGGAGGTGGGAACGGGAGGAACTTAACTAATCAGCAGCACAAGGCCTTTATGAGTCGGCCGCAGACCAGAAAATTGGACAGACTTCCGCCATGTAACCAATCAAGCGTGATCTCCATTCTTTCGAGAAAACTTGTCCAGTTTTGCTGCAATTATTTTTGTCAAAACGTGAAAAAAAATGAAACTGAAACAAGAATTGTGAGAACATCAACAATGAAAAAACAAAAACATTTGAGACCGAATGCTTTCTCTTGTCTTCGTTCAGACGAAACGCATTTAAACCATTGACCAATCAAATTTAAAGACCAATCGACAAGTATAAACCCTTTAGCGCAATTTTAGAAAATTCTTATTTAAACTGACAAAAAAAAAACGAGGAAACGGTAGAAATCTCACGCCAGTCAAACGGAACAGAATTTCCCCCATTTTTTTTTTTTTATTTCTTCCGCCGGTGGTTGCAACACTGGGCTTGACCAGAATACTACAAGTCTACTTGGCCGACAATCTCTAAACGAAGCCCCACAAACTCGACCTGACGCCGGAGGAGTTTCCTGTTTCGTTTCGAAAAAAAAAAAAAAAAAAAAAAAAGAAAAGTCTAAACAAAAAACAAGGACGGAATGAGAACATTCAGTTATAATAATGTCTATACCTGGCAAACTAAAGGGAGGATAAGGGCTTGAAACCGTATAGAACTCTACTACTTTCTTGTCTGCAACAAACGACACGCAGCAACAACAAAGAAACGGCAGAAAAAATAAACTCAGCTAGTGGTATTACCCTATACATCCATGTAGTATATAGGCTAGCTACATTAAGTGGGAACGACAAACAGCAACCATGAGCGGCCGACCGGAACCTACCGGATGTGGTAGGAAAAAAGAAAACTAGAAAAAAAAAAAAGGGGCGTTGGTTTTTCCCTTCTTTCTTTTCTCCATCATCCCTAAAGCTCTTTTTTTCTCCACTATTTGGCTATACATTTCGTTTAATATCACATCGCCACTAATATGAGGTAGTTGTAGAAACAAGGGGGAGAAAAAGTTGGGGGCAGGAAATGGACGCAAAGAAAAGCAGCTCAGATTGCGTATTGACCAAAAATTATTAAGAGACCAGTCCTGAAAAATTCTTTTACTTTTAATAGAAAAGATTGGGGGGAAGACCAAGAAATACATCCGTGGGAGACGGGACAGCCCTGGCAATCAATAAGACGGGAAACTAGAAAGAAACCTGAAGGATCAAAACAAAACAAAAAATCCTTTTGCCCAACCACTCAACGTGCGTTCACACACCAAAAACAAAAAGATATCCCCCTCCCCTCGCACCTCGTACAAGTCTCCCCCGTCAAGAACGAGATACATCGTTTATAGTGTGACCACGAGAAAGGTCAACGCACATTAGCCGAGGCAATGTTGAATTAATAAAAATTGGCAACAAACATTCCGTGCGCAAAAAGCCCCGTTTGCACGTTGCTGTTTGCGCAATCATTAAAATATTCAGGAGAAACAAAAGAGTGGGGTAAAAAAAAAAAAAAGAAAACGTTTCGAGTATCTCTTGAACGGCCGATTATAGAAGAGATACCGTTAGTACAAGAAAAACAGCTTTCTCCGTCCACTAGCTCCATTAGAGTTAAGGGTTGCTTTCTCTTTTGTTTTCGTCCCTTTCTTGTGTTTGCTGCCTGCTCACCACTTTCGCGTCCGTCAACGTCGACGACCCAATCCTTGGGAAGAAAGTCCGTTTTAAAAGCTATTTTCAAATAATACAGCAATAATACTAGTTGTAGGCATTATAAACATTGGAAGCTTTTAAGGCCTCCTTTGCCTAAAACCTAAGCCGAAAGATTCCCGGCCAAGTTAAACGAACCGTCAGCGACCGAGTGATTTTCTTTTCCAGTGCTTAAGAAAATGTAGATCTAACCTATCAGTCAAGGCAAAAATTTAAAAAAAACATGGACGTGAATTAAAATAACGCACTGCTGATGAGCTGGTGTGCGTCGTGTTTTCGCCTCGACGTTTGATTAACACTGAAGACACACACGTAGCGAGAAAAGCTAACAAACAAGATGGGACGCCGCCGCGTGTGGCCTGGCTTCAGGCATCCTTTCATTAGCTTAAACAATTTTTTTTTTCTCTTTTACTCTTCTCCTTCAATGGATTTTCCTTGTGAGAAGAATCCCTTTGTTTCCACAACAAACGCATGAAAAACACGAAAAAAAATTTATCCCAGCTTCTTTCAAGTCGTTTATAGAGAGAAGGGGGGAAGTCAATAGAGACATTTGACCCCGCCAACAGTCGGAGAAAACAAAAATGGGGCTATTTCGTTGCAAATGACCTCTTATACACTAAAGAAAATATCGTAAATAAATAAAAACATACCCCCCCTCCGTCCTAGTCTTTTTAAATGCCGACGTCACGACGAAAACGTGCCCTTATTGTATTTCTTTGTCGTTCCTATATATAACTGAGCGCTGGACAATGGGGCGGATAGAAACGGGCAAAAGAAGGCGGGGATTGATGCGCTCCGACGTTGAGTAACGCCTTTGTGTACATTCAACTTGGCACTTGATGTCATGAATAATAAACACCAGCAGCACGGCTATATCCACGAAGAACAGATGAGGAAGACAACTACCGAGTTAGACGGCCGAAAAAGAATTCAACGGCTGAGAAGAGCCATGAAAAATAGAAAGAAAAAAATAATAATAATTCTAGTCGCTCGAGAAGTCTGTTGTGTATATTTATATACGTAAACTATATTCACGAGACGACGGCTACTCGCTGGGTGCTGGCCCTTATGACTTTGTCTGGAACTTTTTTTGACAGGTCGGGAATGTAGGCGGCGAAGATATGCTGATGCGCCCCCAAACGCTTACGTCCGGGGGGGTGGTCATTACCAAAATATGAAACCAAGTGAGGAGGTGGAAGAAAAGAAAAAGATTTAAAAAGGAAAATATTTCCAAGCATGACGACGATGGATGTATTTAAAAAAAGGGGGGGGGGGAGGAGGTAAAATTTTGTGTGTTCCTTCAGCTGCATAGGAAGTCGTAGACGATGAAAGAGGAAAGAAAAAGAGTCTGGACCACGGCCGTAGTTCATAGCTCTCAGCGGATTCATTTTCCCCAGTTGGTTGGAACGAAATTACATCGACACAAAGACAGGAGAAAAATACCAGCCGTCGTCTTTGTGTGTGTGGGTGGGTCTTCATAAAATAAAAAGAGACGTAAACACCTCAAACACGTACGTCCGCTGTGTGGCATTTTCTCGTTTTAGAAGCATCTACGTCTTTTTTATATTCCACCAGATCCCGTCACAAAGAAGAACAAAAAAATTGTCTACCCGGCCGCGAAAATTAAAGATGCCGTGCCAGCGAAACAAGCAATCCACGGTGGGGTACAAAAATCACAGAGATTACGAACCTGCAAGCCAAAGATTCTGTAAATGTTTACACGACGACAGTCGACAATGAAAGACAAGCCTAAACAAATAGATGAATCCACAAAAACCGGAAAACAAATCTAATCACGGCAAAGGTCAGTAGTTTTATTTTACTTCTACAACCGCCATCATGATTTTGAATTTTATTTTCTCATTCCTCCTCGACAAGATGACGATGCGCAACAAAATCTTGTATAGAAATCTACGCAGAACATAGACAACATCAGACTGACGTAGGAAATAGTCAAAAATAAAAGGAAAACAACATTCTTCAAGACTTTGTCGTATCCCTACTAAATCTTGTGTACATCCTTTCCCGAGTTTTGTTTCTACTGGCACACACAGGGGCTGTCTACTATGAAACTACGGAAGTGCATCGTCTATATGAATACGCTCTCCATTCCTTTCAAGATTCTTTTTCTTCCTAAAGTGAAAGGAAAACTAGAAACGACAAAACAAGACAGAAGGCAAGAAGCGAAGCGCAATAGATTAAACAAACACAAGGCTCCACTGTGTATATTTCGCAGTCCGTGAAAGAAAATGTAGTAGACCTTTAGTGAAAATCTGTCTTCCTAAATTCAGCATTTCGACTCTTTCATCAACTAGCACATTTTAATTTCAATTCTTTTTTCTTTCCGGGATTTTTCTTTTTTCCCCCTGTCGGATGTATCACGCAACGCCCTTCTAATTCTTTTTATTCCGGAGCGTAACCAACAAATAAAAAAACCAACAAAATTTTAGAAAGAGAAAAGAAAACTGTAGGACAAATTTGCCTTGTGCAAGACAAAACAAAATAGCAGCGGATGTGTCTGTACGCAGCTGTTCAATTTTTAGCCCCAAACAAAATCTTAAAAGACAGTTCACCTGTTTCCATAAAACCAGTTGTTGGCCATCCGTCAATAAAAATACATTATGACGTTTTCACCTGTTTATCATTTGACAGACGGGTGCAATTCAGTAGCTTTAAGGAAACTGGCAAATTTTCAGGATATTTAAAAACAAAAATTCTTTTGCAAAACGGATTAGACTTTTTTTTTTTTTTTTTATCTTGAATTCTTGGAACATCAGACAACGTCCATTAAAAAAGAGTTGCTTTCCTTTTACTGGTCGAAATGCCGTCTGGCGGACTGGCCAAGTTTTGACTTAAGTAAAATCAAGCCGAGATGTGCGCTACGACGCAACAACAAAGACCGCCTCGTATATTCAAATTCGTTTAATATGATAAGAGAGTAGACCAAATAAAAGACTGATCAAATTGAAATTGTTACAAAGAAGACAGCGCAAATGGCGCAGATGCGACTCTTTCTCTCTGCACACACAAACAATTGCTACAAGCCAACATTATGACTAGGGATAAAATTACCAAAATAGGAATGATCTCGAGTATCGATTGAAACGTTTCCAAGAAAAAGCAAATGTCACATCGATCCGCTTCAGAAAAAAACGTCATCTAAAATGCCAGCAATCAGTAAGGCATTCGTGTGCTCGAGAAGTGGGCGACGTGGGGATGAAAACATGAACATTTCAAAAAAGCATGCAAGATCTAGAGATTTGTTTTCGCCCTTCGCAAAGTGTGAAGTAAATGGTCATACGGAAACTTGAGAAAAACAAAAGAAATAAGCACATCAGCGTTTGACATCAATAAACAAATACAAAGGAAAAGGTCCTACACGCATTCGTTAGATGCTCGTAAACATTCCAGTGCTGACCGAAGCTTTGCCTACGAGGACAAACGGAAACCTTGCTCAGATACGCCGTTATTGTTCATTTTCAATTTTAATCAAGACGGACACAGTCAATTTCAATTTAATTTCTTTTTAAAAAAGGACGGAGGAATGTCGTCAGGACGAAACAAAGAAAGACAATGCGTTCGCCCTTCAAAGCTGTAGGTCATGCGGACCACACGTCCCTTTTATTCTCTTTCAAGGAATCAGCGGCTCTCAACCGCGTCTTTTTACTTTAATAAATGGCGGCGGCAACGCTCCGATGTCATCAGTCCTCGTGTTTGCGCCCAGCGCATCCGACGAAGCCTCAAGGCGAGTTGCATTCTCACACATAAACTTGCGCAAAGTAGAGAAGAAGAAAATGCCGTTCGCGAATGGCGAATGGCAAAAGACGGAAAGAAAAATGGTCATTTCGTACCGATAAGTCAAACAAAATGTCTAATAAAGAAGAGCTTGTGTACCACTCCGGAGAAAACAGACAGACACACAAGACAGGCGGGTGTGGATATTTCGACGCAATAACCGAGGACGATGAAAGAGTGGCCCGCCATTGCTTTCTTTTCACCGAAATGCACGATAAAAAGAAATAAAATAAAAGTTATTGATGACGTCCGTGCCATATAGGTTGAATATCGGCGTAATGACACACGGCGAGTACTCTGACGCGCCAATAATGTTCCAGAAAGAACGTCGTATAAAAAGAACGAACAAGTCGAAACGATAAAAAGACGTCAGCTACGAGTGTAACATTTTATAAAGGGGAGAAGATATCGCGCGATATCGGAAAACTTTCCTACGTCGTCCTAGTTGCCTAACCCAACAACCCCGCGTTTCTCCCAACGATATGAAAGGTTCCCTATGGCCGGCATGACAAACGAGACCAAACGGACATCAAGCTCTTCTTTCTGATGGAGGGTGGCGAGACGACATCAACAGTATTCCTACGAGTGATTACACGAGGCATTCATCATCGGTTGGCGTCAAAGAGGAAAAAAAAAACGGTGGATCTCTTCGGCAAAGAACTGGCACAAAGACACAAGGAAACCCAAATTGAAAGCGGCTACAAAAATGTGTACGAAAGAGAAGACAAACGTTACAAGATTCGGCGATTCATAATCCAGTTTTTCTAGGCCATCATCGTTCGATATGCATGGCGGAGAAAAACCAAACTAAAGAAAACAAAAGGCCAGACAGGCGGTACTTCCTTTTATAGCTGGTATTAATGGAAAGATTACGTATCAAGTCCCTACGAAGCCCTGGGATTTCCGAGTCCAGTTTTTATTTTTCATTCATTAATTTTTTTTTTTCTTTTTCTCAAAAGCCCAAACTGAACAAGGTCAGCGGCGCACTCTTTCCTCCAATCAAAGTCAACTTGGCATTTGGAACGTGGTAGCATTGTCTCGTGTATACGACCGAGCTTGTGTTTCAGCGAAGAAAACACGCACACACAACAACAGTGACGGTAATATCTTCATTAGGAACGTCTCCCGCCTCAAGTCCTTTTTAGCTGAGTCTCCTTGTCGGAATAAATCACGACATATCAAATGTTTAACTTAGCCCTTTAGCCACGTCTTGTTATGTACACACACACACAAACTACTAGTTAGACGGTCTGCTTAGTTTTGGGGGAGAGCATTAACCAGACAAGCATCTCCTCAATATCAAAGACGGCTGACATAGCTCATTGTTGTGAAAAGAAAATCATATCAATATCATTTTTTTTCCACAAAAAAAAGTTATGTCTAGTACTGGGAAGGAGAACGGAATGCATCGACCGATAAGGGACGGAAAAAGAGAAGAAAATAAATAGTGTTGTTTGCTCTTTCGTTTTCTTTTCTGTCGACACATCAAACGGGAATTGGTGGGTCGTGACCATTTTTCCTTGGTATCTTTCCACGTTTGCGCCAATCCCTTAAATAATTGAATTATACGCAAACGCGATGACAGTTGGAATAATGAATAGCACGGGGCAGCTTGGTAGAATTCCACGCACATGGTAGATAACCCATAAGAAGCTATGTGACTCTTTGTATGGACGTATACGCGTACACACACAATTCTTTTCATTATCTAAATTCCACCAGCCATCGGTCTCATTTTTTTTTGCCTTTTTGGCATTCTCATTTTCATTATGGATGATGATGCATAATGGATGCCCACATAAATTTGCATTTAAAAAAGAAAAATGGAATATTTTTAAAGAAAAACCAAGACGCAGAAAAACGAAAAATCAATGCAAGCGATCGCTCGGCACTAGTTCACAACGCGAAATGGATGAAACAAGAAAAAAAAGATGAAGGAATAAAATCAAAATATTTTTTTTGTTGTTGTTGATAGCGAATCCATTTTAGCGACCATGCACAAAGCGCCTGTGCATGGGTATCCAGCTATTTTGCTATCTCTGCGCAACGAATCGATACCGCGAGGCATAAAGGTCTTGTTTGTCTAGCTCCTGCTAGAGTAGAAAATGAAAATTGGACGGTAACTCGAGAAAGAGAATGTCTGGAATGTGACCTGGTCGATGAAGATTCCAAACGTCGAGTTTACCAGCAGCAAAAAAAACGAGTCAATTAAGTCGATTTTCTTTTTCAGGCAAGTTGGGAACCTATTAAAAATTCGCAAACCAGTCAATCATGCTGCACCTTGGTTCGGTTTCTTCGCTTCAACGATGACACGCGCACCGCCTACTGTTAGCCCAACTTCTCTTTTGACAGCGAAGGCCACGGCCTAACGAACTTTTATTCTTGTCTAACGAACTGTCCTCATTAGGCTAATTTTTGTGTCTTTTCTTCAAGTTGGCCCTAGGAATCCTCAACACGTGCTTTCGCCTCTCTCCCTTGACAGAATGGATTGATAAATGCTGAAAACCCACAATTCTTCCCTTCGATTTCAACATCGTTCAAACACCTAATCGCTTTAAAGTTCTTGAATAAAAAAAAATGTGGCCGACTTTCTCGCGCTTTCGATCGATAACCAGCCTAGTTATTTTTTCAATTTTTTTCTTTTTACCTATGTGCTCTGGGCTACTGAACGAAACTTGGTCGTTACGGTTTAACGAAAACTGCATACACTCGGCATGGCGCTCCTTCTGTTGGTGAAATAGTTTTCGTTTGTGTTTTAAAGAGAAACAATTTTTGTGATGCGACTGTTGCGCATCGATGTGATCTACGGTCGTTTACCATGTGTCAAAGAATTTTACTTGAACAAAAAAATGAGGATGAATTTGTTTCGGGTAAAAGTCGTCTCTTTAAAATGTAGGCAAAATTTTTCAATCGTTTTCTAAGTAAACCGAGAAAAATTGATTGAAAAATACGCCATAAAAAAGAACATGAAAAATCAGATCGAATGCTCTCAGAAATTTTTTAAATCAGGGTACGAAAATGGTACGTCATTATAAAAGAAATAAATAAGAAACACTTCAGAATATATGAAACGAATTTAGTGGTACAAACGCCAAGGACGTAGTGGAACGTAGGCAGTACATGTATTTGGGGACTTAATCGAATAGCTTCCAGTTCAATCAACTATCGAAGTATATCCCATTACACACGCTGTCAACTTTCTGCACATCGTCTTTCACTAGACGACTTTGCCGCTGATAACATTCCACTGATTTGTCCGGCTCTTTCCACACAGCTTCGAACAACGCCAAGTCACACGCACACACACCCTTCTTCCGTCTCATTATACCCGTACCTACTGATCCAGTAATCAGCTGCTGTGTAATCCTGTTAAGCTGAAAAGAGCGGACAAGTAGAGCGAGAAGAATTCCTCTTTGTTCTCTACCAGCGTCCGGAGTAATTCTTATTCAACAAAAAGACCTAAAAAGCGTGGATCAGTGAACGATGTCATGCGTGACCCCGCCTTGGGGAATATATATCGAACGACTTGTACAACGCGGATGAAAGAAAAAGGGAAAAAAAAAACGAAAACAACTTTTGACTAGCTTGTTGCTTTTGTTTTTCATTAACAAATTTGACAAGTCACTCGGATAAGGGATAAGGTGCTGAGCAGGTAGACTTTGATTTCCCATGTCGTGTTTGTTAGAGCAACTTTGACGACCGGCAGCGAGCATTGCGTGACCACCATCGCTATAGCCAGTCACGAATCATCATACCACGATTTACGGTAAATAAAAGAAAAGTAGGTCATCGTCCTATACGTTTCCGTGATACGTACGATTATATCACAACTTGCGTATAACTACCACGTCACTAGATCGAATTGGAAGCATCGATTCCGAGAAGATGACCCAACAAGGCGCTTTGCTCTACATGATGTATGTTTTAGACGACGTTGCGTCCAATAGTAAAAAAGCGCATCATTGTGACGTTTGTAATGATGATGAAGGCGACTGACCATCATCTCAGAATCGTGACATCCCATCAGTTTCATCCAGACGATTCACTCAACAAAAAAAAAAAAAAAAAAAAAAAAAGGGCCGAAAGACAAATGAAAAATAGATGGGTTGGCATGGAATCTCTTGTGCGATATTAGAGAACGGTCGAGACGGATAGAGATGGAGTGATACGCAATAAGTGAAAGCTTCATCAAGTCTTGGTGATCTATCTGTTTTCGGCTATAACACATGGAGCGTGTTCAGGAGCTTTTACACTAATGAAAACGACCTCTGTGTCAACTGGCCACTTACAACTGACCTAACCAGAAAGCCTACAGAGAACACGCTTGTAATTCTATTTGCTACTTTTTCGTTTGGTTTCTTTCAGCTACACGAATAGTAGGCCCACTAAAAGATGAAACCTCTTTTCAAAGTCTGTTAAAAGCTGACTCAAATCAACCCCAATAATCCACTGAGCTTTAGACGCTGCGCAAAGAATATTATTCCCTATATTTCTCGGATCAGAGAGGGTCTCTGATACCATAGAAACTGCGTGGTCTTTTGAAGTAACAAAAACGGGATTGTTAAAGAAAGATGGACGGAAAAAAAGTTTTCTTTTGCGTTGGTCTTAAGCGATTCAACTTTTGTAGAAATAAACCATCATAGTCTGAAAGCAAACAACATGCCCCACATTTGAAAAACGCCAATGCATCCCACGAATCGACGTCGTAAATAGACTTATGACGATGGCAATAAGCCACAGCCATGTTTTTACCTTTAATTGAATGCAGATGAAAATTCCCGGATATCAAGGCAGCGTAGCCATTAGTAGAAGACCAACTTTCAATGTGAAGCAACCATGCAGGACGAGAGACTACAGAGAACATGGCGATGTGAAAACTTTTCCGTGCGTATCTTCATCAATAGCGCAAACCCCCGCAAATTTTGATTAAGAAAAGTGACAAATGAAATCAAATTTAATGACGATATCGGGAGGTTATCTATAAAGCTGTAATAAAAAGACCCACTTTCAGTATAAAAAGGCTATTATTTCTCGGCTTTGGCGAAGTTTTCCCCCTGTTTTTATTGAAAGACAAGATCCCATCATCACTCATCCTTAGATACAAGTCACTGATTGTCCCACCCGCTTTTGCCCATCCAATTCCGGAAGGAGGTGTCTAAAAGGGCAAAAATCCTCCCACCAAATCTCTGATGGATTAAGAACGTCGCCCACTTCATATCCAAGTCGTCCGCAACAACAGCCAAGAAAGTAAAAATAAAATATCGCATCTATACGTTACATGGCGGGATTTCTCTTTGGGATCCAATCAAGTTTCACATGAGGATTATCTTCAATGATATTTTTCCGTTACAAGAACCACGGCAACAAAGACAACATTTTTTTTTTTCCTTGTGATTTTCGTTTGATGGCGTAACATCACACAAGGGAGAAAGAGGTAAAAAAAAAGCAAGATAACCGACAACACAAACAAAAAACATCGAAATCCAATATCTCATATCACTCCACGTTTGTTGATTTCTTTTCACGCAATATCTTTAGTAGTATATACGGAAATTGACGTCAACGTGACGTTGCCATTCCATTATAGCAACTCCAGTATGAAAAACAGCTGGAACTCGATAGCAAGATTTTTTTTTGCCCCCTTTAGAATGAACGCACACATTCCTATCGACAAGGAAAAATATATCACAGATTTGGCAAAAAGAAAATAAAGAAAAAAGCCTACACGAACAAAAAAAGCATTCATCTCTTCTATTCATTTTTCCCTTGCAGTGCGTTAACGATCTGCCCTTCAAAATTCTCCCGACGCTCTTTAAGAAGCAGCTGGGTGCCGTTGGGGATCAACTGTTAAAGGCTATAGCCCAGGAAAAAGCAATGCAAGTGGGTGGTAGTGCGGATACGCGCAATAAAAGCGTGTCCCAATACACACTAGGTATCAAAAAGAAGAATTCATCGGAAATCAATACAGTCACCCACTTTTTTTTTTCTCTTTGTGGACGGATAAATATGTATTCCTATCTATCACATTGTAATCATATAGTAAAAAGAAAAATACATTGTTTTATTGCGCAAAAAGATGCAATGGGAAATGCAAGCGTGATCCGATTGGACGTCTTGGAATAGAATATTTGTGACTATTCAGTTTCG
This sequence comes from Daphnia magna, assembly GCF_020631705.1. Classification (NCBI taxonomy): domain Eukaryota; kingdom Metazoa; phylum Arthropoda; class Branchiopoda; order Diplostraca; family Daphniidae; genus Daphnia; species Daphnia magna. The sequence continues at coordinate 4,582,461 of NC_059184.1, forward strand.
GTATGACGATAACAAAGCGGAGGGTGGGTGTATCCAATCACGTGAGTGACACTTAACCTTTACTCGGTACACTCCCTGTCTCTTACGGATGAATTATTCTGAGCTCAAGCGTGATTACTTGTAATCGATTCTAAGAAAAATAAATTGATATTCCGATTTGTGTGTGTGTATTCAAAGCGCAGATTCAAGACGGAGGGTTTTGATTAATTTTGTTTACCGATACGCGTATTAAATTAATAAGTAGTCAACTCAGCTCCACCCGCTATTAGAAAAAGTCGTTCTTTTCTTATTCCTAGCCCTCCCTTCTTCCATATGAAAAACACATTCAACGCCCAAAATGTCTTATACATTTTACTTGACGTCACAGGCGGGAAAATTGAAATTTGACTGATTTCCTCTCCGCTTCCCCCCCATCCTTCGCTTATTCCCCATCAAGACTTGGCTAAGTGGCCCTGATAGTTTCCTAATCTATGGAGAACTTGACTTGAAGATGGCTATTTAACGTCTGTCTCCCCCTCTCCCAACCGACTACTGTCTTCATTTCCCGCTATAGTTTTCGTCTTTTTCTCCCCTTTCCTGTTTATCCTCCCAGACGTTCACCTTAAAGACGATGATCCCTTTTCTTTTCTTTTTTTACTCCGCCATGTTTGACTTCCTCTTTTGGACAGCAATCACGCTTCTCCGACAGTCTGAAAAGCGAATTTCCTCTCTGGGTCTATTTAGGCTACTACTACGGTACACACTGCAAGTGTAAAGAAAAAGGGAGGGAAAAAAAAAAGAAGAAATGGAAAAAGAGAAAAATGAAAAAAAGAGAAACCAATCATTTCGGGAGAAAAGAGAATGAGGTTCATCGATCAACATCGCCCTAACGCTTTCCTCTCGTACTCTTTCCAATCTTTCACTATCCTTCGGCCATGTTGTCCTTCATCAGACTGGTAAAAAAAAAAAGGAAATCAAGAGTGTAGGACACAAAAAATAGGAACGAAAATTACACTGATGTTCTCAAATATGCCAACGTCAATAACAGACGCCCAAGTACAAGAGTGTGACATTAAAGAATAAAAGTTGGAGAAGTGTAGCCTCGAAAATGATTACCCGACGCTTTTTTTCTCCCTGGCCAACGGCACGTGCAAAAATGTTTGTTGTTTCATACTCAAAGTTTCCACTCTAGTAAAGGTGTACTGCAAAGAGTGCGTCGCGGACGATCACAAGAAAATTGTCAGGAACAAATAAGAGTCTTACATCCTCACAAAAGGTTTCAAAACAAAGTGGAACAGCGTGACGTATTACCTCTGTCTAACGTTGATAAATACACATCCTTTTTTTTACTTTTATTTTTTTAAGTCGGCAGGGACATGGAAGAAAATAGGCATTTATTTTCAACTCTTGAAGGAGACAGATTGCCTTAACCGAACCAGCTGACGTACGGCGAGTAAAAAGAAATCATGCGATTAAACTGAAACGTACTTTATAACGTCACGAGTCATAAAAAAAGAACGAATTCAGTGGGCGAGTCGAAACGATTCACAAAAAAAAACTATTCAATTATTTGATTCAATCAAGTCTTTTTGCAATGTACTACTGTTTAGAAGCGCATATTTTTCAAGCATAAATCAGCGGAGTGGATAATGGAGAATAGACAGGCATAACAATCAGGCCGTACAATATCCTGCAATGATACACCCCTATTCAAATAAGGCGTACTTGTGAAGAGAGAAGTGGAACTTGCGGCCAGAAACCATGTCTGCGATAACGAACCTTTACTATTTGTTGAATTTCAAGGACCGAAAGTTGCAAGGCTCTAGGCATTTTTCATCAACAATTAGAAGGAAAATGACTTCCACTTTGTAACAATGACCCTTTTGTGGTTAGCAGTCAATACCTCGTTAAGGCAATGATATCCAACCTCCTCCCAATTCCATAGAACGTCGAGACAAGAGCCCCTCAAGAAAAACACAAATGAATAGATTCATTCAGACATAATTGCTAGAGCATAGATCCATCCTCAAGGGGCCACAAGTTTGGGAAAGAGGAAAAAAAGACGATTCCTGGATATCATCGTAATCAAAAGATTAAAAGCGTAGACGCGTATCTCGTCCAACAACGAAATTTCTCGTAAAAGGAGTCCAAAAATTTATAGACCGGAAAATACGATGGCCATCAACAAGACTAGGGTTACTGTTTCATCTTCTCGGATTTCTGGGCCGGCCATTTCCAGCATCACGGCGGCCCACTACTCAGTCGCTTCCCCTAGAGAGAGGATATCACGGAAGCTGGTCATGTACTTTTACGGTGCACGGACACAATGTCGCTGAATAGCCAACCGTTGGCCATTGCCCTGTTCTCGATGACGCTCTGTAGATATATTCCGATCAGGCTTTGTTCCGCCGACGAATGCCGATCAGTGGGAGAAAAGAAAGTGTACACCCAGTGCAAGTGAATTAGCGCGCGAGAGAAGTGTAGCAAGGACAGCAAAGAGGCTAATTGATTTCTTCCAGCACCCTCCACAACACACAGATCTCGATGAGCTACGGGCGAAAGACGAGGGGTTCGTCTGATGGTTTTTGACCAAATGTGATTGTTCGGAGATTCCAGGCATGATTCACCGGAATCCTTCAGACCAAGAGAACGCGTTAGAGATAGACACTGAAAGATAAATAAGCTTTGTTTTCTCAACAATCGATCTTTCTCCTGACATCCAGACACTATATTTAGTAGGACGACAAACATTTCTAATTAAAAGATCCCTCCCTTTTTAATGTGCCAACATCTGATCGAATTTTTTTTTATTTAGCTACAAATTGAACCCTTGAAAGTGAGAAGACAATTGCAATTAAATAGAAAAAAATGTGAGACTTTTTAATCGATTTCCTTTAATGATTGGTCTTGAGCGAAATTCAATTACGACAAAAACTCTTCGTTTCATTACGTTATACTACAGGATTGCGTGGCGATCGCAACGCTAGCCAAAAGCTCCTCTTCGTTCTACTTGCCTACTCTCCTGGCACGGATGCATAGGACAAAAAAGAAAAAGATTGGGGTTCGCTCATCAGTTTGCCGCTTCGTTGCCGTATAATAAGTTTGCCTTCTGGGCTAATCGATAAAAAGCGAGCACTAAAACTTTACAGCAAAAGAAGTGGGAAACAAGGGCACGTAAAAAAAAAGTTAACCATAAATGGGTTCTTTCAACCTGTGGTTAACTTTTAAACGTTAATTTGAAAAATAAATATATATATATACAGTATATATATTTAAAAACTCTATTCGACTAGAAGCAAAAAGTATTTCATCCAGTTTGAATAGTGTTTTTTTTTTTTTATTACGTGGGAGATTTAAGAGGGATCAAACTGGTAAACAGTACGGCCAGAACACACAGTTTAGATGGATATTCAAAACCTTAGTGTACCCTGTTGAAGACTAAGCGAAATACATGCAGCTTCTAATGGATTACGGTGGATACCTACTCGACATTGATCTCCAATCACATCCACCACCATCCCATTCTTGGTATATTCCAAACGCAGTGCAATTGACCTCTTTCTTTGGATTATGAGGTTCACTCGTATCGATCGCGTCTGTTAAGCAAAGAACAAGACTACTTGCACACGCTTCCCAATTAGACCACAATTTCTACTGCTAAGATAGACCGATAATCGCATGCACAGAAATTCAAATAAACCAGAAGTCACAAAATTGCATTCCAAACGACGTTGAATGCAAGTACTCCAAATTACATCTAGGAATTTTACTAGCCATTAAAATACAGGTGGGGGGGGGGGAATTATAATTCTTAAACTTTGACTATACAATTGTCTTATATGCGTCAAAAAAACAAACAAAGAGAAAAACCACAAAATCGACCAGAGTTCTTTGACGTTGATTTGTTCACGACGTCGTTCAAACGTTGGCGACACCCAGAAATAAGTATTGCATGACTGAAGCGAATCCAGCAGTGAGTGATAACCACTATTGGATGGACTTGCAAACACGGTCTCCATGGAGACAAAAAAAAAACTGCCACTCGGAAAAAACGACAAGTAAATTCGATAAGCTGACGAAAAACAAGCCTGACATTTAGCATTTAAGCAAACCGAGCAAAAGATAAAAAACAGAGGCCTGTTATTTGTGCTAATGATGGTTGTAAGAAGACAAAAAACCTAGAATACGCAATACGATTGAAAAAGTAACGAAACAAGCACAAAAACGTAGACATTTAACTTAGCCTATTTCAAAATCACATCTTCGTGCACAATGTCACCTATCTTCTATTACCAAATAAAATGCAGTTCAAAAGTGAAACAGATCCAACAGATCTCAATGACTCAGCTACGTTTTCCCGCCAAAAGATGTCTCCCAGAAAATGTGCTCAAGAGCTCAACGAACATTTAAAAAAAAAATCTCTTTGGTTGTTTCACAATATCTTTCACCAACAAGTGAATGATTTGGATTTTCTTACCTTGAAAGACGAGTTCTGATCACTAAAGATCCCCAGTCACGTGCACCAGTAAAAATCCATCTGAAACAAACGCAAGAAATAGAGTTTCTCTCTGTAATCTAATTACGTATTATGGCGCGCAATATTACCGTCGTTATCAAGTCCTCTGAGAGTTGAGGGTCCCATGGTTACACACTTGTAAAGTTAAAGTTTATCACGTCACTGTTACACTGTTTCCACGTCCTGGGATAAACCTAGTAACATAACTAAGTTTCAGTTCAATGGACATTCTAAATTGTCATGTCGACACGAGCGAGGAGAAAGGAGAACTAATCACCAGTTCACCACGCGGTTATTTCATCTCTTTCTTCTTGACCCAGCCTCCGTAATTTCCGATAGGCAATTGCAGTTGCCAGATAAAATATATAATTCAGTTCTAATTCGATCAATTTTATCTTAAGAAAATATTATTGTCATTTACGAAAATGATAAAATTTATTTCAATGCATTTTTTAGAATAAAACCATCCAGCAGTAATTTATTTATTTCGTTAATAATATTTAATACAAGAATTTTTTGTGACAAAGTATTGCACCGTAGATGACAAACTGCCTTAAGCGATTAAAACAATGGGTAAGGGTAAGGTATGGAACCTGCGAATTTCTTCTCAAATGAAAAACCATTTTGTTTTGATTTACACGTCCTTTACCTTGTTTATCTGACGTTTTGATTAATCTCTTGATCTACAGCTGGGAGAAGTAGCAAAAGACTAGACCATAATGTGGCTCAGTCTGTAATGTTCCATAGCAATCACTCTAATAAATTAGAACAATCTCAACAACCTAGGGAGCCATTACCAGCAGTAGAGTACCCACCCTTTGCTTCTATAGGGAATAAAAGATCATTCCTTCGGCAGCACAGAATTTCCAATGCAAACTGGTAAGAACAAATATACCAGTATTGTACTGCCAAGATTTAGAAAAATAACATTCTATTAATTAGATCATGCTACATAGATGGTATAAAAACGACCGATTTGGCGACGATACCAATAATGGGCTAGCCAAATTATATACACTTGGGCAATGGCAGCCATCTAACTGTCAAAATATAAGCCAGAAAAAAAGCCATGGACGCTGGTAAAATGTTTCCTCGTCATGCAAGACGATGAAAATCTGGTAGGCTAAAGAGCGACAAACAACACAAGTCCGTGTAACGTGACGTACTCAGCTTTTTACCCCGTGATCGGTCAACACGGTGTATTCTCATGACAACTGAAACCATCTTTCAAAGTCTGTAGGAAAATCAGATAAATTTTTAACATATTGTGAAAGTAAGAGGGAAAAAAAGCAATGGAAATTCCGAAAGAATAAAACAAAAGGATGAATTATTTTCAGAAAATAGTAAGCAAGGCAAACACTCCGTACAACATGGCACACGGATAAGCGACCAGCGGCTGTTGATGATCCATGGTCAAGGCGGTTACAAACAATTTTGATGCTGATATCGAACACCACAAGATGGCAAGTGCAGTGAGCAAAATGCCAACAAACCCCCTAAAATAGAAATTATTTCTTGATAAATGATTGTCTATCACAAATACATTAACAAATTAAAGCATTCCTAACAGTCATTCACGACTGTAGTTTGCGTTTTCACTTTCCATTAATAGCACAAGCAAATATCGACTACCCTCTTGTTACCAAAGACATTAGCGAAATGTATCTCTTTTTAGGAACTGGCGGCTCCTTCTACAGAACAAATAACACGGCATAGGCCTATGCTTAAGAACTACCACTAGAAAGATAATCTTACGGTACAGCAAGCACTATGCAGCAACTAACAGAAATAAATGTATGCCAACTTACTGAAGCGAAATGAGAATGCTGACTCCAGAAAGTGCGACCATGGGCAAGAGGCAATATCCCAGGACACTGACGGTTACGCCAATCGACACTCCTGAAACAGCCATTAAGTTGAGTATTGCGTAGATTGCCAAACAACCAAGCACGCCAATGCCGTAGATGTAGCTAAAATGGACCTTTCCAGACTAGAGTTGAAGAAAAAAGAATCATAAATGAGCGTAAACAGTTTGCTGCACCAGAAGTGGGTGTGCGAAACCAATATCAGAATTAAAACCGCACAGCATTTTTGATGCATTTTGGAAGTTCAACCATAATTAAACCATGTTTTCCAAAGAATTAGTTTATGAAAAACTTTTAATTGTTGCGGTGTATATGTACGCAAAGAGACCGATTTCTTTTATGGAAACGGTATGATCATTGAAAATTTATTGGTATAAATTCCGAAAGCTCACCAGAAGTAAAAATCCTCCAAAAGCTAGAACGAAAGCAAGGGGTCCCGCAAGGTCTGTGTCTTGTAGAATAGCTGCATCCGTTTCTCGCAGGGGATTCAAAACAGCCAATGTCTAACGAAGCAAATTTCAGTTTACAACTGCATTAACGGTGTAATTCATATTATTTAACATTCAGAAAAAAAAAATAATTATGGGAGAAAGTCCTTTCTTAAGTAATTTAGGTTAAAATCAAATAAAGCCTGTCACTACGTACCTTTTGGAAGATATGGTCAGGATTGATGCCAAGTTCTGTGAAAAAGGATATATTTTTTTTTGTAGCAATGCTTATTTTTATGCTTTATTTTATTTTATTATTAGATTTTTTATTTTATTTAGGGTGCCTAAAATGGGTTTTTCCTTTGTTTGACTAACTTCTAAAGCAACAAACAAACCTTCAAGTAGTGGCGGTTCATCCTCAAAGTCAGTTCCACTAGAAACCATGTTCGTAGGGGGAAAAGACGAAGCATTGGGATTCAAAAATTGGCCACCATAAACGCTTGGTGGTGAACCTATGTATGAGGATTCATAGCCCTGTGGTAATGCTGGATAAAGTCCTGTGGTGCTGGTATCAGGAACTGTGCTTGGATGTCCAGATGTTTGTGAATAATCAAATGACTGAAAATTTCTATTGTAAATCAAACATTATTTTTAGGTACCAATTTCAAAGCAAAATAAAAAAAAAATTAACTGGTCTTGTCCAAAGTTGGAATCCATATCAAATGAAATTCCTTCTCCTTGATTTGCATCTCCCCATCCATAGCCAGCTTGTTGGCCCATCCCAGCAGACTGGCCATAAAAATAATTTTGGTCGTTTGGATTGGACATTATTAATCTGGATAACAGGAAGGAAACATTGGCATTAGTCATTGAATAGAAAAACCTAACCCAATTTTAAACTTTATCTTTTGATGTAACACTTATATAGGTTCAAACTTTACAATAATAATATATATTTTTTACTGTAAATGTATTTTACCTTTGTCAACACTAGTTATATTATAAATAATTAGAAATGTGGGATAAGTATTAAGTAAACATACAAGAATCATCCAGAGATGACGTTGGAACCGGGTTTTATTTTTCGTCTGCTGGTAATCCACGCAAATTTTCAGATTTTTTTTAGGTTTGTTAATTGAACATGTTCGAAATTTGAATTAGGATGAGGAACAAAATAATTTATCTTTTGTTTGGGAGGATTTTTTTTTTACTCAGAATTTTGAAATACAATAAGTTACACTGCATTTTTCATCAGCACAGCAGAATAACAGTGATACAACGCCTACTTACGCGGAATATATTTGAAATTTTCTAGATACGTCAGAATGTGCACCACAATTTGATTCTGTCTTCGGTAAAGCTTAAACCTACGTCATGAATTAATAACTTCTTTGGCCTTAATAGAGAACTCTGTACCAAAGACCAAAATGGGAATACGAAAATTGCAAAGTGGCACCCACACAAAAGTAATTTTTAGGCTCGTTCGACTGACTGGGAAATTGCTGTGTGATGCATCGTTTACTTGCACAGTTACTTTTTAAACCCAAAAAGTTTCCAAGGTAACGGTTTCGTTTTATTTTATCCTAATTTAAAGAGGTTCCTAAAAATAGAAAAAAAGTATTTGGCAATTTGTTCTTTCAAACTTTGCTCTGAGATCTTAATCATGAAAGTCAGCAAAGTGAATTGGGTTATAAAAGAAAACGAATAGTCCTTTTGGACATGTTACAGCTATTAAGTTTTGTTTCCCACATTGTCTTTATGTACAGTGCAACTTTTTCTGTTTTTCTCATTTCATCTCATCTCATCTCACACATGTATTTACCTTGAACAGTGAAGACTTAATAATGTAAGAACAAAGGAAGGGAAAAAATATGTGAAGAATATCCTTAGAACAGCTAAGAAACAATGTTTGCATTGAAAGGACTCCCATTTAGGGAACAATTATGCTCAGTTTGCTAGTTGGGGTTATTGGGGACTTACAGATGTCTAACGTATTTATAGAGTTCACGCCGTATACACGTGACGGTGTCCCTGTACATCGGAATGGAAGAAAGCAAAAATTTTGTATTTAGGTCTTTGATTATCGCCGATGGAATGCCCTGGAAAAGTCAGGGAGGAGTCACACGTGAACGTTTCCAAACACACGGATAAAATCGCATACTCATGTGGCTTACTGCAAAACTGATGTTTTTTTATTGCGTTCTACACAAGGACAAAGAATCGTTTAGTGGCATTACTGGAATTCTCTCACGTAAACTTTGCAATGATTCAATAACCAACGAAGCGGAAAATAGGGGTTTGTCTTTCGCATTTATTCAATATAGCACAAGGAGTTGTTCTTTTTTTTCACCAGCTCCTACTACCAAATAATTATTTTGTATTTTTTTACAAATAGATTTTACTTGCAATGCTATCAAACACGTAATATTTGCTTGTTATTGAATCATCTGCACTCCGCTTGCCAGCATTGCTTTGCCAAATAAAAAACGAATGTCTTGAAAACGGGCGTCGGTTCTATCTTTGGAGGTGCATGTGAAGAGCTGCTGACCCTGCACATGATCGTATCAGCGCTCAGTATCTCGGTCATTGCACAGGAGGCATGAACACACGGCCTCCTAGCTCAGTTCAACGTATCGTCGCAACCGGAGACGGTTCACCATTGAAAGTCTTCATTGTATTTAGAGGAAAAGTTATGAAGTGTTGCAGAATTTGACTTGAGAACTGTTAGAAACCTTGTCTGCTCACAATGATAACCATACCGTCTTTGGGAAATTTAGCATTGAGTGGTTCCTCCCCCCATGGTAGTGACATGCTGACCAAAAGCGGTAACCGCAATGGATCGGTAAGATTTCTATTCATTTTCCATATCGCAGGGAAAGTTTTCTTTCTGTTTTGTATCTGTGAATCCGTGGACGTTTTCAAGATATTATATAATCTGTGTGGACCACACACAAGAATCGACGTATTACCTTCTGCGAGAACGTTGACGTAGTTCACGTCTATTTTTGTCCTCAGTGTTTGCCACATTATTTTTATGTTCGTGTCCTCGATATGCCCCACCTCGCTTTGGTTCAGTCTTGTTGTTTTCCGTGTTGACGTCTTGGACCATCAGTTTTGTTTTGCTTGTAAAAATTTTTAATTTTAAGACGAAGGTTAAGACAAATTTTGGCTAGGGTTCCGCCAATAGGAAATAAGGGAGTTGTGTGGGCACGCATTCAAAGCCGATGCCAAATGACTTTTGTCAACGAAAACAGCTAGATCACAAGTTGGTTGAAATAGCTTTTGTGGGTGGGGTTAGGCAAAGCCATAGCTCAACAGATGACCTCTATTCGCACATTGTTGGCAATCGAACTTGAACCAAAAAGACTAATTGTATTGTTTACCAATTGCATTCCGCCCAGGTTCTCGAAATGTTTTTAGGCTCGCGAGATCACAGCAACAGAGGATCGAGAGAAGGATCGATGGGCCCCCCATCTCGCCAATCCAGTAATGCCAGTGTATCCAGCATATCATCGTCGCAAGATGCCGGAAGCACAGGATCGCAGTTTTTCGAGGTAACATTTTCCAGCATACTCAAATTCATTTTCAAATTTTCATTTCTCAATTTTTTTAAAATATTTGTAGGTTTTGTATTTGGGGAAGATCAAATCAGTCTCTCATCGCAAAGCACCACCAACATTCATTGATGACGTATTGGAGAAATTTCGTGCCCATAACCAGCTGGAAGAGCAAAGGGTCCGGCAGACAAGCTTGCCCGTGCATACAGCTATTAGTTCATTCCTTCAAACAGCCAGGTTTCCAAGACCGACTAGTATGAATGACATTTGCGGAGATACTCGTGAAGTCTACGAAGGCCGTCATATTTTTACAAGGAAACTGGTCGACACGCAGGAGGAGGAAGAAACCAGCGAAGCGCAATCTACAGCTACAGCTGACACCCTGTCCATACTCAAACAAACAGAAGAAGTTCTTAAGACGCTATCGGATCGTATCGACCCCTTGCAAAAAGTAGTTAACACCACCCCTCTCGAAAGTGTGCTATTATTTAATTTCATCGTTGCATTTTTTTTTAGAATGTCTTAGTAAACCAAAATGAGGTAGAAGCTCATCATCAAGATCTGTCAGCAAGTTTCCGTGTTCGGACAGCTAGCGGAGGGATTTCCAGCTTACCACCCAGGTTCGTAATTTATTGAGAAGAATTCAATCCTAGTATTGGGCATAATTTGGAATTCAAATGCAGAAAAGATCCATCTCTTGAGCCCTTGTCGCGCGGTCGAGCCAACTCTACAGGCAGCGCTTCAGCTTTAAGACCTAAAAGAGTCAACTCTACGACACTGTTGGAAGTTCCTCGCACGGTATTGACAACACGTATATCCATTGGCATTCAGTCAAAATAATTATCCACATTTTCCGTTTTAAAATAGCCGCCAGTTGCCACTAACGAAAATAATCGCACAATGTTACTACAAATCAGCCGTTGCGATGTAAAACTGATCAGTCCAGATCGCAAATCCGTCATGTTGAGTAAGCCGTTCTGTGACATCTCTCATTGCTCACAGGTAACATGGTGGAATTAGGGTTTATCTTTTGTACATCGTGTTGAATTTTGAAATTTCCTTAGGGCATTAAAAATCCTGAAAACTTTGGGTTTATTTGTCGAGACACTGTTAGTGACAATAATGTTTGCTACGTCTTCAAATGTCAAAGTAATTCGGTTGCTGATGAAATTATGACAGGTAAAAGCGTCTTTCAAAATCGAAATTCCACGTTCATAACTAATTTGATTAATCACTTAGTTTTGAAATTGGCGTCCCATTCTGCATCTGAATCTCAAAAACGAGTCAACAACAATCTGTGCGAGCACTGCCCTTCTGTTTGGCTCCAGAGACTGATGACTGATGTCGAAGGTTCATTTCATTTGTTATTTTAGGAAATGTGTATGTTCAATGCTCGAATATTGGTTGCTTTTTTCAGGACTACCTGATCAGAAAGCACACACTTTACTTCTAAGGCGTATTGGAACCTTACCTGAAGCTGATCAAGAGCAATTAGTGGCCAAATATAAAGGCGCTGATTTGATAAAAACTAGTGAACAAAACGATCTTCTCTTATTGCTTTTGAAAGCGCATTGTGAGGCGCGACAAATGACTCACGTTCATGACACAGCCGAAAACAGGTAGGCAATAGAAGTTTAAGTCAACGACTTGGAAATCGTAACACCTCGCCAATTCCATAATTAGACACGAATTTTTAAGCCAATACTTTGATGGAAGCTCGGGTACTATATTTAAAAAAGCCAAGCGTTCATTGTCCAACTCCTTCGATCAACTGCTGAAACGTAAAACCAAAGAAGAAATGGAGTTGGCTTCAGCGCAATCAACTTTTCATCAAACAAGCCTGCCAAATCGTATAGAGCAAATTGAGGTAACAAGACTAACGAACTAAGCCACGTCAACAGTTAACAATGCTTTCCTTTTAAATCAAAACAATGCAGAATGAAAAGACTCCTTCAAAACAGTCTTTTCGTTTCGACATGGCTGATGGGCTTAGCCAGTCGCCGATGACAAATGGGTCAGACCCTCGATTGGATGCCTCTCGTCCTCGATCGTCAACGCTTTGCAGCTCTCACGGTGCAACGATAAAAAAAGAATTAAAAGAAATGCAAAATAAACGGAGAGACGGTAGAGAGCAAAAGGAGATCAAGATCGAAAAACTGTCGAGCCCAACCACAAAGTCGCCTATAATGGAAATGTAATTAAGCAATTGAGAAAGCGTTCCACGAGATTTACTGCAACGTTTTTTTTTATGTTATTTTCAGATTTTTCAAAGTCGGTAGTCCGTCCCCTGCTCACATTGCACATCCTCCTACCGACACACCGAGCCCGCGTAGGCCGTCTTCTGCTGCTTCTTGGCGTCAAGCCATTTTCCAGCAAGTCATGTCTCCGAATCAGAACAATCCCAACGAGTTTTGTGTTGGTGTCGAATCACGTAAATATGGCGCTGGAGATCAGGGACGAATCCGACGCACTCGCGAAAATTACCGAATGCTTTGGCAAAAGGCCATTAAACAACAAATTATTCTGATACGCATGGAAAAGGAAAACAAGCGATTGAAAGGTATGACCTAATTCGAACGACCGGTTCAAGCACTTGAGGCATCAACTTTGAACTCTTTGCCAACTTAAATTATTCTTTGTTTTGATCGGTTTGCAGCTCATCAAGAGGAAATGGAAATTAAGCGCATGAAGTTAAATTATGACGAAATAGTGCCTTGTCTGCGTCCCGCCTCCCAATTGTGGGAAAAACTCCTCGGCCCATCTTCTGGTGTGGCCCCAGATTTTCCCACCCTTGCCCGTGCGGTAGAAAAGGGAGTGCCGAAACATCGGCGAGGTGAGGCTTGGCAGGCTTTGGTCAACACGCGAAATGCAATGGAAACTCAACAGCCGTCATGGTGTCGACACGCAGCTCACGACGATTATAGCCTGTCCTCCCATTCTCTTGATTACGAAAATTTTCCTTTATTTGAAGAGCCGTACGAAGACCTTCTCGGCCAACTCACTTCACACCAGCACGCCATTATCATCGATCTGGGTCGAACATTCCCCACACAAAAATACTTTCAGGCCTCTTTAGGCCCCGGTCAGTTGTCGTTGTACAACTTACTAAAAGCCTATTCGCTGTTGGACAATGAAGTGGGTTACTGTCAAGGTCTGAGTTTCATCGCAGGAGTATTGCTTATGCATTTGGAAGAGAAGGAAGCGTATTATATGCTTCGCTATTTAATGCTGGAACTCGGTCTACGCCGTCAATACCTACCCAATATGGCGGCTCTTCAGGTTCAATTGTACCAAATGGCTCGCTTGCTAAGAGATTCGCATCGCGATCTTTACGAGCATCTCGAGGAAAATGAAATCAGTCCCACATTGTATGCAGCCCCGTGGTTTTTAACTCTTTTCGCTTCTCAGTTCCCTCTGGGCTTTGTAGTGCGCGTTTTCGGTAATGTTCAAATGCCGTACGTGTAACGCAAAGAAGCTGAAACATCGTTTTTCTTATTCAGATTTAGTTTTTATGAACGGCATGTCGATGGTTTTCCGCGTCGCCTTGTCTTTGATCGCCGACCACAAAGATATGTTGCTGCAATGCCGCAATTTTGAACAGTTGATGGATTATTTCAAAACCACTTTACCGTCCATGGGAGCCTCTCAACTTGAGCGTGTCATCCGCGAGGTTTGGATTTCTCTATTTTTTCTAATTATTTTCCCGACATTTCCATCAACACTGTTGACTTTTCAGGCACTCGGATTGGACATTTCACGGCAGCTGGCGGCTTACGAAGTTGAATATCACGTATTGCAAGAAGAGATAGTGGCTGGAATTGCATCGCCAGTCAGCCCACAACAACACGATGTCGAGGATTGGAAGGAAAAGGCACGCCATCTGGAAGAGTCCAACATGGCTCTGCAAAAGCAAGTGCGTGAGTTGCAGGCTCAATTGCAATCAGCTAAAGTAACGACACGCATTTTGGAAAACAATCTAAGCGCCAGTCAATCCAAATACGCTAGGCTTGAGAGAGAGGTAACTTTGATTGCACTTTGCGATGAAATGTTTGGACGATCGGTAATTTGTTCCTTATAAAGGTGAGCGATTATGAAAGTGATCGCCATTCGCTGATTCATTTAATTGCTGATTTGATGAAGAGATTGCCTGCTGGTCAAGAAATCGTGATTCCTCCTGACATTGCCAGATGTTTGGAAGACTTTAGACCTGTACACGAAGGAGGTATTGCCATCATGATAACACCTTCGTCAGTTGGTAGTTCAGCTTCCGCCATCGTCAGTTGAGAAACATCCGGGTTTCAGCAGTTCCTGTTCATTATTATTATTATTTTTTTTACTTCGCTCTCGTGCCTTTATTATTATTTCAATTTTTTTTTAGATAACCCAGTGATAATTGTTTGATTGTTTGCTTTTTCTCATTCGACATTTAGAGAAGTTGACTTCTCTTGGACACTTCGTTATTTCGATTGAACACCATCTTCGTCTTTACGACAGTAAACATTGCTTAATCTGTAGGATGTGCAATGAAAAACAAATCTCATGCATTAATCATGTTGCAGTCCATGATCAAGCAGTTCTATAGCAGAAAAAAAAATGTGTGTTGCAATTTAAAATTCGATACTCTTTCCGTATTTGTTATGCGACTATGTGAATCTCTTTGAATGATTGAACTACAATATCCCCGTCGGATTTGTCTAAACCTAAGCTGACTTTTGTGTAATAAATCCATGTACTTAACGAAAGCAGGTTCGAGTCACAGGTATAGAGTCCAACAGGTTCACCCGATAGATACAAAAACTCGGAAAAACTTTAAAAGGATATTTTTAAACTAGCCAATGTTTGAGATTCGTCAATTCTGGATATGGGAAAATGCAAATGATATGTATACAAGTAACGACTGTGCGGTCGAACATTTTCTGTCGGCAATGTGAGAATTTCGTTTCAGTATCTCAATTCCAGACGGATTGACTATAGCACTTTAAGGTGTGGCCCGCTATACAACTGCATTTGGGTGGAGTCGGAATAGCATCTTCGAAAGAAATTTATAACGAAATACTAAACAAGAAAAATAAAAATAAAGCTGCTTTACACAATACAGCGATAGCTATAAATGAAACGATTGGGCAAAGAAAAGGAACAATCGAATCGTGAGATGAAGGAATTTATGTGTCTTCATTCTTATTAGTTGTGGTGCTATGCCAGACAACTTCTTTTCCGCGTCCCGATGCCGAGTGTTCACGTATTACGACTCGTACGTGCAACAACTGGCATTATTTGAAAAAAAGGAAGGTGATCGGCTGAAAGAAAAGAGCATTCATTCTTTTCGTAGAAAGCCAAACGTTCTTCATGTGGGGAACCTGTCCACGAAACCAGGTTTGCCGACGTCTATATCTTTGATTCAAACACGTCCGTTTTATACTGCGCAAGGCAATTACGTTTTTGACACTTTTTTTTTTACGTGGCAACCAACGACAGTTGATTGATAAATCTTGTATATGAATCATGTTGTTTGAGAATCTGTCATTTGAAGTCGGGCCACTTCTAACAAGCATTTTCCCAGCAGTTTTGCATATTTTATCTATATATATATAAATTGTATTTTATTTTTTTTTTCATCAGCAGGGGTTTCTGTCAAAAGTAATTTATCTGACGCCAAATCCAGTTTGTTGTACTTGTCTATTTTACAAGATTCCCAGAGTTATTCAATCTTATCATCGTGATGTTGTTTAACAACCTTGGAAAATACAGACAGCAGTTAAATCAAAAGTCGATTGCCCCCAAGTGCTGTTACTTGCTTTCCAATAGATTCTTCGCTTAATAAAAACTGCCTACCCTTTTCAAGAAATACCTGCCTTTTGCATTTCCAAATTTCCGTCATGCATAGAAACACACAACCTGCGGTAGACATGATATGGCTTTTTATTTGCTTCTATTTGGGCTGTATAGGCAATATCATGTATATTATACGGAAAATATCATCACCGCGAAGAGAAAATAATTGACTATTTATTAGACTGGTTTTCAAAATGAAAAAGTGCCACTTGAATCAATGCCATGACTGATGGGCTCACGCATCCATGTCCATCTTCTATAACACAACCCATTGATATAGATATACACATTTTTAGGCGTGGCTCCGTTCAGGTGTCTACGTTAAAACAAAACAGGGTGGAGTTCATCACGGAGAAGAGACACACTGTGTTTGTTTGTTTTTTTATTTGAAAGAAATGATACTTCTCAATAAGCGTGTTGATAAAATCTCGTCGAAGGAAATAGAGCGTTAGACATGTGAATTTTCTTAAGAAATTGAAGTGTGTTGGAAAAAAAGGAAAGCAGAAGTTCGATCTCCATTGTGACAAATCTGGAAATTATAAAGTTAACGATATAATAAATAAAAGAGGTCAACAGTATTTTTTTTTTCTTTATGTCTGCATACATTTCATGAAATCTCTATCACTGTCTATCAACTCTGTCTCGGAGACGGGAGGGGAGACGGGCAAGCGGCCGAAAATCGAGAGAAGAAAGAAAGATTGGGGAGAAGGAAAAATAAGAAGTGTAATTCAGTAGCTATTGGCCCAGCGTGAGATCCAAATGGAAAACAAAGCCGCTTCACCATGACACGGCTCATTTCCTTTGACCGTCCAGCCATACCATACGTAGTCCCCATTTGCTGGCCGCAATAACTGATAAACGAATGAAAAGCCATGAACAACAAGTCGAACAAACGTCATAATTCTTAATTTCTTTTCTTCGGAATCAAATGACTAATAAAAATTTTGAACCGCAACATTCATTTGAAAAACTAACTTACATTTGTTGTTTGATGATTGATATCCATCTTTAGTTGGTAAACGGAATCCAACTGGATTTTCCTGTTTTCGTGCCGATGCAAATAAAGACATCTGATTTCTTCTAGAAAAACATGGAAATTTAAATAACAAAGCGAAGAAATTGTCAAAAAATTCAATTGCAAAGTTGAAAGTATAGATTCAAAAGGCACTTACGTGTCCACCTTGCCATTCAAGTTTTCACCTCAGAAGACTACGTATATCTTTTAAGACGACCTTGTTGTAAACAAAAAAACCCGTTCATGGCAAGTTTTTCACTTAGAGAAAAGACCAGATGAAGGGTCACGATCACTTTTCAAATATGTAGATATCCAATACACAGCAGGTGTGTTCGTTAACGTCGTAATTCCCCAAAACAATTCGGAATGTTTTACGCGTCGTAGTAATATCCAGTTGTCAACGTCACGTAGGCGCCATCCTTCCAAAGTTCATTGCCGATCTCGTTTTAACTATGGGCATACCAATGAAGTGTGTATTTGCTGATACGTTCCTTTAGCTGCCATTCCTGCAGGGCGTATTGACCCGTTTCATTTCGTCACCTGCATTTTTATCTTATTGTAACAGGTTGGTTGCATGCTCAACTTGCTGATTGCCACGTCTATTAACGATGCAGCTGAACGATGAAAAAAAGAAATGCCACACCTGCGTGCTTCCCTTTTTTTTTTCGTACCGGTATCTAAAAATCCTGCACCATCTGTTTGTCTGGCCTTTTGGTAAAAGAAACGCTGATTTGTCTTCCCCCCTGAGGAGCTTTTTCTTCTCGACAAGGTATCACCAGCGTGATCTTCTCACAAAGGTGACTGGGTGGGGCTTTTCCGGCGGACAGTCGTTGCGCATCAGAGCATGCACGACTGATGGCTGACTTGAGGCGGAATTCAAGAATTTGTAAAACTATTTAAAAATGGAGAAGGGATTTTTTTTCTTTCTTTTAAGACTTAAAAGGGCATATAGACGCAAATGAGGGGGGAAAACAAGAAAGGAGAACATACGAAAAATGCCAAGGAACGAAAAACATTTCTACGTTGATTTTCTTTTGGCAAATGTGATGCGTCAGTCTCTTCTTGAGATGACCTTCCCAGTATTCTCGGGAAGATCACGCAAGTGGTCCGTGGTTCTTTTTCCGTCGTTTTCTTTCTAACTATTCAGCTGATGCGGGGGGGACCGTGAGAATTCATTACATTCATCGTGTGTACGCATTTCACCGACCGAATGCAAATTGTTTTACGGGCATTTAAATTGACTGTTTAGACCCCCTTTTCATCTAACATGTAAATTGATTCCACCTTTTCCGTTTGGCCCTTGCCGGAATGAGATGTTAGTTGAAAAAAGGGGAAGCTACAATATGAATGCATTAAAGCCACTTTATTTATCCTATGGCGAGAATTTGTTGTTTTTTTCTTTTCTACGATAGATTAGAACCCGCTATAAAACCGAAAGATTGAATAGGGGGATTCTTATTCCAGCTGGTAGAATTCTCACGAAACCATGATTAGATAAAAATAAAGGGAAATAAAAAAAGAAATGCGGCGTGTTTATGTATCATGTCTGCGAACGCATTTTTATTTTCGATGAAGACCGTACATTTAATTACGCCAATGTTGTCCTGTTACGACACATTTGGCTACTGAAAGTAAAAATTCAAACTGTAACATTTAAAAAATGGCGTTATTCCAGATCACCATCACAGCATATGCGAGCATAACAGCATCAAGTATATAGAATTGAAACAGAAAACCTGTCATTCTCGGTTCGTACAATTAGCTGTTTTTATACCGTGACTTGTAATGACGGTTCTTTAATACCGGTAGCTCATCTTAATAAAATTTCGGTCAAAAACCAGTTAGAGCAGCGCTATTTTTAAATCCATTAGTGCACGCGACAGAATATGCCAATTCACACACACACGGTTAACTTGTTTAAATGTGTGACTTCCCGGTGGATCCGCACTGTCGCCGATGCGTCATGAATATACGACACGATAGCCATAAAAAGCCAAGTTTGAATAATAAATAAACAAGTGTCGTATATTCGTTTCAAAAGTCAGTATAGCGTAAAGCTTTATATTGTGACTCGTCATTGACGCAACAGCTCGTTGTTGTGCAAGTACGGGCTCATTTCTCACAATGGATAGGTGTCCTTTTCTTCTTCGCATTTTCTTTGATTTGGGTCGCCGTTCGTGTACACCAACAATAGAACTAAACGAAACAGAGGGGAGGGGGATACGTTTCATCGATAAGGGCGCCCTGCTCATCCCGAATGGAAACGAGATCTCGAATAAAATGCGTTTGGATAAGCCTGGTAGTTCAAATGGAGCTATCCTATTTCTTTATCTATACGCAACAGTTTTTTTAAAACGTACTAGCCTGCCATAGCGCTGACAGAATCGAAGGACGACCTGCAGCGGAGCGAGCAACGACAAACAATAGCCAGCGAATTAGATTAATATCCAGTCACTTTGAATTGCAACCCGCTGACGCTCGTATAAATCGTCCCTTTTCTTTTTGCTGGCGTGACGCAACTGAGCCACTAAGCGCGCGGCAATTCTAAACCGCAAATCTTTACGTCGTGCTGATTTTTTTTCTTCTTTCCTTTTGTGTGTTTGTGTGTGTCTATTTTGTTGGGAAAGGGTTGTATAATAACAGACGGCTACTTGAAACCGCGATGACAAAAAAACAGCAGCAAAGGGGGTGGTCAGAATTCAAGAAGAAGAAAAAAAATCCAAGGTGAGCACACCGGTATCCTATACTTCACGGACTTGATTCTGCGAGTCAACGAACGGAGTAGCGGCGGCAACGAGACAGCGCCACACCCTACTATTTCATGTCCTTATCGAGCTGAAAGGGAGTGAACTAATTCGAATTTCAAAACCTACGTAACTCTATCATAATAGCTTCAGGAAAAGAAAAAGAAAAAAACCGTAGGAAAATGTTTTGCTGCGGTCCCTGGGATTTTTTTTTTTTCGTGCTAAAGTTAAAACAATTTCACGCCCTTCTTTGTTTTGCTCCTAAAATTGGCCGTTGTTCGGCCTTGAAAAATCACCAATTTCAGCTGAATGTTGGCCGTAGATTTTTCGAGCTCTTGTTCCAGTCGAATGGCGCTGGACAACTAATTTTTAGGTGGAAAGAAAACGAACAGTTTCACGCCTATCGGATAAAGCCATTGTCAAAGATCGGCTTCAATGGCGCTTCTAGTTACAAAAATGAATATTTGCAACGTTACGCTGGAAAAAACAAAACCAAAATACACAAGCGCATTCCTCTGTCGTGTGTTCCAGCCAAGGGGTTTTTGAACCGGAGAATTTTCGCTCGAAAAAGCTACTGGGAAAAAAAAAGGGCTGGGCTACCTATTTTTTCTTTTAAAAAGGAGATTATTATATGCATGATGGTGATGGATGGCAAATAATACGTGAGCAAATACACCCCCCAACGTATGTTGAATAATAAAAACGCATCACGTTAATTAGTAAATCCCGAATTGCTGGAGGATGTTGCATTCGCGTAAAGCATTAATTATTCATACTTTGAAGGCCTCCCTCTCGTGTTCATCGCGTATAGCTACTTCATGCTGTCGTTTGATCGTTCATTGAAATCAAGATGTTCTACAGCTTTGGGTACGTTTTCAACTTGTCATTTGAAACTAAAACTAAAAAGACCTTTTTATTTTCCTAAATTCAAATAATTGAGACTCTAAGTTGTTTAAAACTTTATATTTTAGGCAAAAAATGATGGCCGATTGGCTGTCATGCGTGCCGGGAAAAAACCAGTCAGCCAACTGCTGGCATCTGTATACAACATTACACATACAATTGCAACAGTTGGTCGACATGTTGTAACTTCTTTTTTTTTTTTTGAATATTCATTTCGGCTACGGTCGAATTGTTTTATAACGACGTAGCGATTACAACTGTCAAAAATACGAAAAGAAAAAATTCCTGCATTTTATACCCAACCGCTCTGGTTATCCCAAAAAAAGAAGTCCCCGACAGAGAATCGTGATCGATGTTCGTCTCTTGCACACCACAAAGATTAGATAACGGCCTGACCTTATTTCTATTATACTTCGTTTTCTTATTGTTTTTCTTTTGATTATTCTATTGTTTTTGTTTTCCTGGCCTTTAGACAGAGAGACAAGCCAGAAAACAAATGAAATTATTCGAAGGCGTCACTCAAGTCTGTTCACCTACAAACTTTTTCATCAGAAAGGGTGTGGCCGCACTTGGTGAAGAGTGGGCCCCACTCTGTTTCGCAGCACCTATTACGTAGTTCTCATTAACAATCGATTGCGTACAACATCCAATTCATTCTCAATGTGTCAACGTGCTGAAAACAAAAGGAGAAATGTCACGTGTGTCTGATTGCAATGTTAGTGCTACTCAGGCTTTACTTTAACGAAACTTCTTTCTTTTTTGTTTTCGATTTTTCGTTGAACGAATGCGCACACAAGGGCGTGAGTGGAATTCTGATTTCGCCGAGTAGCCATGGAATGACTGATAGCTTTTTTTTTTCTTCTTCTTCTGGTGCTTTCTACTTTTCAATTTGCTATATTTGCTTTCACGCTGAAATTCGAAACGAAAACAACAAGTTAGACGTGCAGTATCTCTGCTAAGGTCACAGCGGACGATTACGTGTACAGCGTTACACGCAGAGATTGGCAACCACACCCAACATTTTTGGCAGCGTGCCCAAAGAGCGGTAATAGACGGTGTGTCAGTGTGTGTGGCTTTCGATTCTAATTCTTTTTCAAGCGTATAATAATAATCCCTATTTTCATTATTTACCTCTTTTCTGTTCGTCTTCCCATTTTTTTTTGTTTCCCTTTTTTGCCGCAGGTTGACTCGGAATCGTGCTGCGCATTTCAAAACGAGATTGATATGGAAAATCCAAGCGAAACCGAAAAAAAACAAAAACAATGCTGGGGACGCTCTGGATGGGTTACAACGCGGAGAACCTAACAATATTGACGCAACCATCGTAATACATTTACGCGCGTCTAGAATGTCGTCCTTTTTTGTAAACGCCTTTTTTTTTGCGCATTGAAATCCCCCCTTGTTTTTTTTCAATTCAAAGTGCGTCATTGCTAAATGAAATTTGACTTGGCTTTGAAGATACGCTAAAATGAAATTGGGGAAAACAAAAATCAGGTGTTTCATTATGATGGCATTGAGTTATTCAGCCCATAATTGTTTTTCATTTTCAAAAAGGACAATTTCAAAAAAAGGACGCAAAAAGAAGTCGTGAAGCAACTAGTCTAACGGTAAACCATTCAGAGGAACAAAAGACGTCATGTTTAGGGCAACATCAATACGTTTAGAATAAAAAAAGAGCGTCCAATTAAAAGACGAACATCTCGGCCTAATTATTTCTTTCAATTTTTAACTCTGAAAGTCTGACAGTTTGAGCGCAAAAGGAAGATCGTTCTTTGCAACAAGAATGAAGGGAGGAAAGTCCACTTCCAGTTTATTTTAAACATGAATAATATAAGATAAAAATATTGAAAATCTTTTGAGAGGGAGCTATTGAGGCAGGAGGCGTTGAAAGAATCCGGTTATTCCATGTCAATGAACTAAAATTGTCCTTTTCAATCATCCCGGATTGTCTCAAGCAAACGGAGGTTATAGAAGAAAAGGGAATCAAAGACAAACACAAACAACTTGAAATAAGGAAAAAATTGAATTAGATAAAGAGATTACGTTCGTCCCCAGGAATCGACCACGTCAAGTTCAACGACCGTCCGCCGGAAACGACGACCCACTGCCCAAACGCACCATCACAAACCATTTGAATTGATTCGATTGTTTTCTTGAAAACAAAAACAAAAAACATTTGCTTCTGTGTAGCTTCTGCTTGTATCACACACGTAATACAATCTGATGTACCACATTCATCAATGTTTTCCAAGACAGCTAAACTAATTATCTACAGATATAAATATTGCACGTATTTATTTATTTTTTTTCTCTCTGTCTGCCAAACAGGATATCGCGGTTGTTGACCACCACCGACGTTGTGATGTAGTTTTTTCTCTTCTTCTTCTTGTACACAGCACCATTTTTTTTTTTTTTTAGAAACAACAGATGGACGTATAAAAATCGTGCAGGGACCTATCGACTTGGAGCAGAAGTTCCGTTTATTGGTCCCTGAAAAATAGTGGGTCCTTGTAAATGTTCAATTTATCCTTGTAATGCGACATTGGTCGCTGCCAAGACACACAGTCGCAAGGCCGTTATCGATTTCGTTCGGTTCATGGCTTTAAAACGAACCCGCATCTTTTTAAGCGTATAACTGCGTAACGCACGACACCTTCCGTATATTACGCGCTGCGTTATCTGCTGATTTTAACATATTATTATTATTTTTCTTTCTTTCTAAATATTCGATGGATTTATTATGCGAGTTGCATGATGGGTGGGCGAGTGTGCGCGACCTCGAGCTTTCGTGTTGACGTGCTGCTTACCAGCAACTCTGCATCAACAAGGGATGAGAGACGCTTGTTAAAACTCATGTTGCATCACCTTCTTTTTCCTGTTTATTTATTTCTCTTGTTGTTGGTTTTATTCTCCAAACGATTTACGAAACCAAAAAAAGCCAAGAGAAAAGACATGGGGGCAGAGGGCGGATGAACATGGAAAAAAAACAAGAAAAACTGTTTTCGTATTTAAATTGTGGTCTGTTGGCTGATGTAATTCGAGAAAGAAAGCTACGGTTTAAATGGGGAGGCATTTTTTTTTAAAGAGATTGATAGGCCAACAGACAGAAAGTGGGGTGTTCGTTCAACGTCTGCGAGATAGCGCATATGGATCCGTCCCATCCGGGTCTCAAGCGCGATGGGCATAGAGGCGACGACACACCAAAGCAGACGACGACAATTCCTCTGGATTGTCAGACGCCCCTTTTGTGGAAAAGATGCAGGTCCGCCGTTGTCCTATCTGGCCGGAGTCGGAAAGAGATCGATGGGGATTCTCTGGCGACGAGACATCACGACCGTGTATGTGTTGGAGGGGTATATATATTCGTATGTTTGCTGCAACGAAGAAGAAGAAAAAAGAAACATCTCCCTATTCCCACCCATTTCTGCCGTCCCGCCAACACGCTCAGCAGGATCGCTGCGGGTGTTTAGAAGGAAAAAAAAAAGGGAGACAGATGCTTCACTTCCTCGTTCATTTTTCCCCTTTTAACCAAAAAAAAAAAAATAAATACGAAAGAAATCTACACCCAAAGAAGAAAAAAAGAATAGAACTCGATTATAAATTGTGTGGCGCGAAAAATGTTATAGCGGCGCCCAATCGTCCGCTATGTATATATTCGACCCGTTCCGCTGGATGCCATTGACAAATGTCCACACAGATAATCCGTGTGCGGCGGGAGGGAACAAAAAAAAAAAAAAGAGCCGTCTCACAATTCCTTCTCATTAGTTTCAGACCAAGGGTCCCCCATTCACGTTTCGTCGGTTTCGGTCAGTTCGGTTTAATGTGGACGCAGTAGTTCCATCTATAGCTGCATTTTTTTTTTTTTTTAAAGTAAAAATACCATGAAAAAACATTTCTTAAAAAAAAAAAGAAAAAACAGTACAATAGTTATAAATAAAAGTATTAATGGCCAAATTCACGGTCGGGTTTGGCTGTCGAAGATTGCGCACGTCTGACCGCAGTTGCATCTCTCCATTTTAGACAAGTACGTCCGAGTGGATCCTGATATCGTGACTGGCCTTGTCTCATCCTGCGTGTAACACAGAGAGAGTGAGCTTGCGTACGATGAGAAACTGCAATGTCATAGCTGCTGGGGTTTTCTTCTTCGTGATGGACGGTGAAAGGAGCGCACCAGGGTGAAAAAAAAAAGAAGAGACGGCGCGCAAGATTAGATACAATGAGACGAGGACATGAAAAGAAAAAGAAAATGCGATTTGAGCGCTCATCGTTTTCTTCGCAGTCAAGACGCTACGACAGCACAGACACTGTGCTAGAAAGAAATAAAAATAAAGCGTGTTGTTATAAAGAAAAGAAAAAAAGAAAACGCCACCCGATGCGTCTGGGAGGAGGCGCCGCCTTTTTTTTTTTTTTGATTATGTGACAGCGGCACAACTCGTACGGCACGATCTGTCCATCCGTTACGGACATGTTTATACATTTTAATAGCACAGACAGATTTCTTTTGCTTGTTGCCGACTCTTTGCAATTTGGGCAGGGGAAGAAAAAAAAGGTGTCGCCAATGTCTCGCAACCTCCCATCGTTCGTGGATCACGCTCCTTACGTGGGAGCCTGCGAAGGCGCAACGAAGCGGAGAGAGAAGGCGAAATGAAGCGGAGATGACGGTAATATCACGTGACAGTTAAAAAAAAAAAAAAGTCGGGAGTAGAAAGGAAGAAGAAAACGTTCAAATGTAAGGCGCGCGGTATAAAAGGAGAGTTGCGTGTTGGCATATTATTTGATGACAAATTGAAGACTCCAGGCGAGTCAAATATAGTTTCCCATCACACAAGAAGAGGAAAAAGAAAATGCTCGACTTACTAGCGACGCTAATTCGGTCAACTAGGCTCCGACCGAACCAATCATCATTTCCTAAAAGGAGAAAAATTGTAATTTTTATTCATTCCATTCGAGGTGGGAAAAAAAAGAAAAGAAAGTCTCTCTATTCTCTCACCCTGTACGGTGGATTTCGCCTTGAGGCATAATTTTTAATGTTTAACACTTATAAATAGACTTACACAATAGGGAACTATATACACAATAGTCTGATAAACTTGCCAAAGGCTTTTTCCATCATTCCTCCTTCTTTTTCGTTTTGTTTGTTTTGTTATCATTTTCTCAATTTGGTAAAGCGAGTGGGAGACAAGTCTTTGTTGATTTATTGTCCGGTAGTTTTCTCTCCATACACCAGGAGCTACATCCTGTAACGGAATTAGGCTTCACATTATGCAAAATTTAAAAGCAAAATCTCATAGACAAAGTAGATACAGACAAATGAACGATAAGCCAACGTTGAAAAAGCCTCGGGTATTTTTCTTTCTTAGTGTCCTATATCAAGTCCGTTAATGCATCAATCAGTCTGAACATTTTTCCCGAATGGAAAGATCCGCAAGTTGATTTTTTTTTTTTTGAAAGCGAGTTTCAATTAAACTCGTGGACGGACGACGCCAAAAAAAAAAAACAGAAGAAAGAAACACGGACACGCAGACAAGTGTTTCGATTGAGGGTGATGCCGGCTAATGAAAGGGTGCTCGGTTTGCCGTTAGCGTCTAACAAAAAATAAATATTTTTCATCATCGAGGTGGCAGATGTCGGTACATTTATTTCTCCCGCAATCTAAAATTTCGAATCGGAGCGCTCAATCTTTATTCGATCTTTTCTTTAAATCCTCTTTTTCAAGCATCGCCGTTCACGAAATTTGCCATCGAAATGCTGGTCGCACACACCTGCCGGGACCGACAGCGCCGCGAGAGTCGCATGGTACAGCAATAAATCAAACACGTGAATACATAAATCCTTAATTTATTTTTTTTTTTTCGACTTTCTTTAATGTCTGTGCCTTCCTTTTGGGATTGTTTCGATGGCTTGCCATTGGCATTATTTCGATCCGCATTTGAATACATCAGCGTAAAAACTTTGCTGGGCGGGGTAAAACGTATGGCCAGTCCTTTTTCTTTTACATTTGTTTCAAAAAGGAGATGAACAATAAAATAAAAGGGCCGAAATGATTGAGATCTAATCGCGGACAATTGAGACTTGTTGTTTCTCTCTTGTATCCCTTTCTTGTAAAAACAATTGAAAGGGCCCCATTAGATGGAGACATTCCTGTCCACAATGCCTGACTTGTTGATTCGATGTCTAAACGTCCTTGCTGGAAATTTTATGATTATATTGTTCCCATCGCGCTTGGTAGCGACTTTCAAAGCTTGTTTGTTTAACAGCCAAGAAAAAAAAAAGAATGAGAATTGAAAGGGATTGAGGCGTCGCATAGCAAAACGGTCAATAAGAGAAACATCATTGTGGCGTGCCACGTTGCCGTTGTTTTAACCTCAAACACCTATCCATCCATTGAGCGTGAAGAAGAAGAAAGACACATCGTTTAACCTCACGTCGCACAGGTCCTCCATCTTTTCTGCGTGAAATCCGCCAAGAAAATAAAAAAAGCGAAGACTATGATAGTTTTTTTTTCTCGTGTCCATATTGTCCGTGTTCTTTACAGTTCACTTGTATTTTAAATAGAAGGGTTCATTCATCACTCAGCGGGTTACCTTTTTGGAACAGGATTTTTTTTTTTGTCTATTCCTTTTAACTTCAATCGAGATTTAGAAAGAAAATACATTAGCGCTTCCGGTTCATTACATATGCGTCATTCTGTTAGGCTATTCCATTTTTTTTTTCGCGAGCTGTGTGCTTGTAGAGGATCCCGGATCACATCATTACTTTATCGCGAAGTGAAAAAGAAAAAGGATTAAGAGGTGAGTGAGAGAAAAATGCAGACGCCATAACGGCTGCGGAATGTGCCGCCACCATTTGCATATAAATGAAAGGGCTAGTTTGGGAAGTGAAAGGGGGGGAATCTTCGGAATTGCTGCGGATAATGCAGCGAATTGAGAGAGAATGACGTGAATACTCCTTCCCATTTACAAGGTTTCATTTATAAATATTTCCTGACTAGTATGCAGACTTTAAAAGGACAATTCCGGTTTACGTAGTG
The DNA here is from genome assembly GCF_020631705.1 of Daphnia magna. Taxonomy (NCBI): domain Eukaryota; kingdom Metazoa; phylum Arthropoda; class Branchiopoda; order Diplostraca; family Daphniidae; genus Daphnia; species Daphnia magna. The sequence goes on from NC_059184.1 coordinate 4,610,330, forward strand.
TCTAAATGTCACCATTTTTTTGGTGTTTTTGCTTTTTTTTTTTTTTTTTTTGGAGTTTGTCACTCGGTCTTTGCTAGTTCGTAATGGGCGAACTCGGTCAGAACGCTCCGTAGATGTACCGTATATCGCGCGGAATGTTTCGCAAGAAAGATGGCGTTTCGCTGTTTATCTTTTAAGATACTCGTCGAGTTTATAGACATTCCCTTGTTTTTATTAAGGCCATACACATTTGGTATATTACTTACATCTCTATAAGTACCAACTAAAATGTGGGACAACGGCAGGCAGAAGGAAAGGCGAGAAATGACGTCGAGATCAGCGCCAATTTGGGTAAACATGGAGGAATGAGATTGAGAGAGAAGGGAAGGGCAAAGGAAAAAAAAAATGAAATAAAATAAAGGATGGGCCTTTTTTTTTATATGGCCTCTCCTCGGAGGTTCTGAAACACAGTCGCCGCGTGATTTCTAGTCAAATCGTCATTTGCATATGAACAAAAACACACATGGAGGCCTCCGTCTGCCTTGCCCATATCATTTCTATTCAATAGCCCGTCCTCTCCGCTTGTTTTTTTCCTACGTCAAAGCCACCGAGTACAACTAGTTGCAAACCTGATTTTCGGAATATTCATTCAATTTGGAATGTAAATCATGTATTTCTAGCTAAATCTAGAATTTAGCCAAAAATGAAAAAGTTGGAAGGGTATAGCCTTCCCACTTTTGTCAAAATCTGCGAAAAGGGACATCTCTTGGAATTCAATAAAAATGACACATTATACACATAATTGAATGCTGCTGTTGATAATAGTGCAAGTTTTCTCGAACGGCTGAGTAATTTTTGAAATTTAAGGAACAAAAGTGCTATTGCCGCAACAACTTTGATTTTCCATTTTCTACCAAAATTACTCAACCGACAAGAAAACTTATACTATTATCAAAATCAGCGTTCAATTTTGTGCATAATGTGTCATTTTTATTGAATTCCAACAGATGTCCGTTTTTGGAGATTTTGACAAAAGTGGGAAGGCTACATACCCTTCTCACTTTTTCATTTTTGGCTAAATTCTAGATTTAGTTAAAAATACATGATTTACATTCCAAATTGAACGAGAATTCTGAAAATCATGTTTGTTTTTTCCTAGGTCTTCTAGTTTTTTAAATTTTGGTAGAAAAGGCTATAGATTAGTAGAAGACTATATATATACCCTTCCCACTTTTTCATTTAAAGAAAAACCCAACATTAAAAAATACTTGGGTATCGTGATCTGTATAGTGATCAACTATCATGGTAATAGATTTAACCTATGTGTTGTTGTTGCTATTTGTTTTATTTTTTCAACTTAGCGTCTTCCTTTTGGTTGTAAGCTGGGTCTCAGGTAATCGTGGCCGATCTCTGCTTGAAATACCTGAAAGTCAATGGTCTTTAAACTCTTCCATGTGATTCGGCCATTATTAGGGCCGCCTCTGTTCTGACCAGAAACAAAAAATCAATCCAAACTTATCTCTTTAATAAATGTTCCATCTCGAAACTCGGATTCATTCCCAATTGTTAATTCAAAGTTGCAACCACTCAGTTCTTTATATCGGAATGTGAGTAGTTTTTTGTCGATTGAAACAGTTGTTAATTGTGTGGTGTGATAATTTATGTGTTAATTAGGAGATTAATCTACTCCATGCACAAAAACATATACAGTAATCCGAATGAAAAATAATATTCATTACAACAAATTGGACTTCATCTATTTTCCACCCTTCTCTCGTTCCTTGTTCTAGAGGATCTGTGCATCGCTATGTACTAATTTTTTCCCCCAACCCTTTTGTAGCTGCTGCATCTTCTTCTGTTTAAGAAAAGGACGAAACAAAAAAGTTTGAACACATTCGTTTCTCCGTTTTTGAAAGACGGGCGACTCGTGCCGCCTCTTTTGGTAAAAAAACAGTGTGCGACTTGTATAGCTGCTGGCGCCCTAGTTCAAAACAACAAACAACAGCAAACAAAAAAGAGGCAAAGACACACGCAGTATATAAAGTCGTTGAATGGCCAAGTCGTCAGCCATTTTGGCCAACTCGGTTGTTTTCTGCTATTTACATCAACGGCATCGTTTATTTTTCTTTCGCCTCTTTTTGTTTTGTTTTTTTGCTCTCGAACAGTTCCCGCTGGGCTTTCGACCGTCTTTATACGACCCATATACTTATTATATAGCAAGACTATATCCACAACTATATTTGCTAGAAAAAACTTCTCCGAACCTCTAAGAAGCTTCTTTTTTCTTTTACTTTTAAGAGGCGATAAATTTTCGTGTGTTTTTTTTTTCTTCTTCTTCTTCTTCTTCTTCTTCTTTTCTCCGCGATTTATTCGGACTGATGTGTGTCTGGGCACAGTTCTACACAGAGAAACAAACATTCTGCTGGTTATTTTAAGTGCGGACGGACGAATGGTAAAATGAGTGAAAAGGAAATAAAACAACAAAGCGGGTGTTGAAAATGAGCGGAATCTGAAAGATTTTCGGTACATTCGTTTCGCTTCTCTTATTTGAAAAAAACAAAAACAAACACAAAAAACACGACGACTGAATGCTAACGATAAGTATATGCAGACAGAAAAGAAGCGCTGTATAACATACGTCGCATAAGTATATTATGTATTGTGTTTAGTGCCAATTTCAATTTAGTGGCGTTACATATAGTTTGGACAGCCATTTTTGAAAAATATATATAAGTTAGAAGAACAGGCGCGGGTTAAGAAATAAAATATAAAAAAAAAAATAAAAAATAAAAGCGCATTATTATTCCTATTACCAACACTGTGCTGGGGTTTATTATAAACAGTCAAAAATGTTGTACGTTCAGTAGACATCGTTTGCTGGCTGAGTTTTTGCATTCACGTTAGCCGACGCCCGTTTGCACAAAGAACTTGATATTTCCATGGATACATATAATGTTGTTTCTTTCTGGGTGTGTTGAATCGTGCAAGTGAGGGAAATGAACAAAAAGATTCAGAATCTCTTCATCTAACCTATATGTAATTGAAGGCTTCGTTTGTTGAATTTTAACATGAAAAACAATGTTCCAAGATTTTGTCAGAAAAAGGAATGTCCATTAGTCAACGACAATCCATGGCTTTCGATTGCAGTCAAAAGAAATAAGACAACCAAAACGTTGAACGCAAGGCGAGACGCCCTGCTGTGCTTATGCAAATCCTTGAGAAAACTGTAGCCTAAATATTTATGTTTCATATTATTCATAGCTGATGTATCTCTATCCACCTTTGATTGCAAAATGTGTTGTCTCTGTGTGTTCCCAAACAATCGTGCAAAGTATTACATACAAGAAGAACGGCCATGTTACAACAACGATGCCAGTAAACTTGTCCTTGGAAGATCTCGGAATGCTGTGCTGCTTTTCATCGTGTGCCAGTTGTTCCCCATGGCCGGACGGCGATTAAAAAGACCTCCACTTTATTACGTAGGAAAACTGAGACACACCAAAAGGGGATGATAGTCATTTAAAACAAAAAAGTTAAATCACAATCTATTTCATTAAATTTTTTATTCCTGCGTTAAGGTTCGATCAAGAGAGGCATTATTGACAGCGTGAACAAATCCAGGAGCGGCTCGATTGTTTACAGGGGGCGAGTTGCGGTATTAATTACACACCTGTTATTAGTTTCGTACGCATTCCCACCCAACCTGATAGAAAGCTCCAGCTGCCTCGCGTTTATCCCGACTCGTGCGTCTAATAAGTTGTGCTCTCCTTTCTTAACACGGTGTTCTGTCTCTTCATTTCCATTTACGTTCTATCCATTACGAGGCACTCTCTTTTAGCGCTTGTGTTCTCTCGACGTCAAGAAATATTAAGATCTATTCGTACAACCAAATACTTTTCACGACTAGTAATCGACTCGACACGAACGGGCCCGACCCACAAGCCCGTTCAATGCTAACCGATTTAGGTGGTTGCTCACGCGCTCTTTGCCTCATTTCGTGTCGCTATTATTATAGATTTAGTTGATTGTGTTTTACGTCCATCAATTTCTATAGTAGAAAAGGAATATAAGAGTACAAACAAAAAAGAAGTCGGTCACCGTTGATGAGCGATTTTCAATACATTCCTCAAATTTGAAAGATCGTCGAGAGCGAAAAGTGCTCCCTTTTTCTTGTCGGTCTTCAAAAATCGTGGAGCTTTGCGGAAACCTTTTTATTACTTACCGATAATGATCTATGCATGTACATATTACACCAACCTTAATTGTCTTTTCTTTTCTTTATCTTTTCCGTTTGAACAATGATTCGCACTTTACGGTAATCCCGTTCTTCTCTTTACTCCATTTCAAATTGAATTCCCGTTTAAAAGATAACCGAAATCACGCTTCATCGCTCACGTCCGTCAAAGAATGGGGCAAACTCAATTTTTACAAGGTTCTTCTTCTTCATTTTCTTCTGAGCTCCTGGCCTTGGTTTACCCAGCTGCATATCTACCTGTGCTTTCAGAAGGTAGCACCACGATCACGATGCACATTATGCAACAAGGGCATTGAGAGAGAGCACGCGTGACCCGTGCTAATGGATTGGACAGAGATAGTGAGTGTCTATAGATATGGGTAGCGCCTAGCTGTAAAAATAATAACACATTATAGAGGCAATGTAACAGGGACGTGCGCGCTCGCGAGACACGAAGATGGATGCCCAAATATTAGCAGCAAGTTGCTAAGCCAGTAGCAAAGCACATCGGAGCACTTTGCTTAATGTAACACAGTTTATCTACTTTTGACGGCAACGCTGGCAACTTTCCCGGTGTGTTGAAAAACTAATTTTCTTTATGAATTCTGAGAAAACGAGCCTATTGGTTGATTTCGGTTCGACAGATGTAGGCTAACTTCGGGAGGGACATGCGTTGCCATGGCAACGGATCGTTGTGTAATAGCAGCTCCAAAGTCTGCACGCCCGATTTTGTGTCTTGTTTTTTTTTATTTATTGAATTTTTTTTTATTTTTAGACCCTTGAATGTGATTGGTTTTTTTGCGATTTAGTAATAAAAATTGTGTTGCAAACTAAAAGTGTTTTTGTTTTGTCACGATGGACATGCCAACTAGAATACGTTCACCGACCGTCTTTTTTCTCTATACATCTCTTTTTACGCCATACGTGTGTGTGTACGCGTTTTAACAGTTTATTTCTTTATTCCCTCTTTCGATTTTGAGTCTTGCTTCATTGTTTTTTTTTTTTGTTTTTTTTTTTGGCTTTTTCTCTATTGATTTATGTATCGAACTCTGCAAGAGCTGAAAGGTGCGGTAATGCAAATGCCATTGCAAATGAGAGGCTGGAAAAAGAAAACCCACACAGCAGAAATGAAATAATATACAGCAGTGAGGGTGGGATTTGTGTGTACACATGTCGACACACCCAAAACAACGAAGAAAAAACTTGGTTTACAATCCGTTTGTTGTTGTTGTTTTCATAATTTTAATTTGAAAAAGATTTCAAGAAAATTATTTTATTACTGCACGTAAGTTACGAGCTGATGCAGCCTCCAGATTCCGATGAAGCTCTCCGAAACGAAAACTATTGATCCTACAAGGTGGAAGGTGTTGTTGAAAGGCTATAAAATATAGTGGAAATCTTTAAATAAGGTTTACGAGGGAAAAAAACAAAACAAAAACAAGGGGCCACGCCAGCACAGTTTCTTATAAAGTTTCTGACGCCTCTGTAACATAGTCACACTATACAGAAATGAATCTGATATTTTGTTGTAGTGATATGTGCACAGCTTCTATCACACCATTAATATGTTTTTAATAAGTACAACCATCAACAACTCCCTTTTTCGTGAAACACCTCAGACGAAGATGACGCCCACAGTGAAATGCGATTAGACCTATATAGCCTATAACATTACTATCAAAGTGTTGCCTACTAGCTTTGGTGTATATAGTTTTAGTAGATTTTGATCCGAATTTTTCATAGGTCCATAGTTTCATCAATTCGTTTAGCTATAGATCGATAAATGTGCATACTTGAAATCGACATTCATTTAGCCCTTAAGCACAGGGAATCATTCACAAAAGTTGTAAAAGAAACAAACAAGTTATCAAGATCCTCGGAAAGCACGGGGGGACACATTTTTGCATAATAGTAATTTTTTCAGGGAAATAATTCCGATGTGTCCACCAAAATACAAAAAGATCCAAGGGCAATGGTTTCTATGGAAATTCAAGGAGAGATTCGGGGGAAGGAAGAATTCAAGGTAAAGGAAAAAATGTTTTTATCAACATGACTTAAAAAGAAAACCATGAAATTTTAATGAGAATTTGATATATATAATCAACTATACAATTAACAAACTAAATGTCACGAGTGATTTAGACCTTTAAAAAATCCATTTGTTATATAATTTTAAAAAATCATTTTCCTATTTACTTTAATTCTAATATAACGTAGGACTTTTATATAGACTCGAGTTTCAAGTTGAAAAATAAATTTTATATTGTAACAACGCGTGATTAATCCGTGTGGATTATCGGGTTTGCTTTACATATACATGACACTTCGGCACAATCTCGTGATTAGCGATTGTTGGCACACATCCCGACTGGACTTGTCACACTGACCGCCTAATCCGGACAAGATATATCAACGAGATATGCAACAACTTTTCCAAGATGGAATCATGATTCCTTTTTTAAAGCTAAACTTGTGGTCTCACCTGTAAGACTACGGTACAGATCCTTTCTTAACTTGGTATCTATACGTTGAGTTGACCCAATGCTTACAAAAAGAGGTGGCCCATTACCTTACTTAACCTTCCTTCTTATAATTGTGAACGTTTTATTTTCTATGTATGAGTGCTGTACATGAGACTAAAAATCTGGAAATATATTCAAAGCAAAATCAGATTTTTATTTTGAAGCTGTAGAATTTAGAGTGGGGCAGCTCTTGGTAGCAACATTCCCGAAGGAGATGGCAGTTTTCATTAACCAGAACTAGCGCAACTAATCGTTATCGGTTGTTTTGCTTTTATGTCCATGCGGAACGATTGATGGATATAAGTAACAATAACTGCCATTAATGGAGAAATGAATTCTGTTTGAGCTGATCGAAAACCATTTGCTTGTTTACCTTCTCTGCTTACCTCTAAATCTACCAGCATGAATATTGATTGGTTATACGTTATCGAAACATACAGCGGTGGACAACTTGATTTCGAATCCATAACGAAATTAAAGATGGTTGACATTCACGTGACAGAGAAAACTGACCACCCAATTGTTTATATTGTCACGATTTTTTGGAACTCACTCAGTATAGGTAAAAGCTTCTTATAATTTCTTATAAGAAATCATTCTTATAATTAATGGATTGGGAAAGGAAATTGCAAATAACCAGTTGCTTTTGGATTTGCGATCTTTACTTTATGGAGGCCATGGCTATTTAGAATGAATGATTATTGTTCCATTTTTTCTGTCCAATAGTCTGGACAAGTGGACATGTTCCTTTAAGTCTAAAACTAAAATAGACGAAAAAAAACAAAACATGAAGAACAAAAACAAAACAGAAAAATGTGGGGCGTACGCGATACACGGCACGTACATCCAAAAAGTAGAGAACGCATCACCTTATTGGGTTTATCGTGAAAAGACCATATCTCTGAGACCAATTTGACAGTTTTTACAATTTAAATGTCGTTTCTACCCCGTTTTTTTTTCCTTCTCCTTATTTCCTCTGTCGATCTTTTAAATATAAATATGTCTCCTGGATTGGCTGCGTAACTCACGAGATGATTATCTGAAGAAGAGAGGCATATAAAATAGGTCCCAACGAACGGCAGCTGTTACAGCCGCATCGATTCGATGGACGTTATCGTTCACATTAAATCGACTCTTGAAAGAGACTAAATGAATCGCTCGGTAAATTTGCTCTCCGTTTTGTTTTCTATTTTGCTGCAAACCTAACAGGTGAAAGGGATGCATGAGTGGGCGATTTGCATGCCCTGCTTCGAGCTGGTTGTTCTTTACGATGTCAGGTCCAGGGTCGTTGTATGAGACAAAAGGCGTGGCTGTTGATCCATGTCGGCAACACGAACAAGTTCTTCCTGTCAAGCTTGTCGTCCATTTCCAAATGTCTTTTGGACATTTAGACTCAATGAACCCTAGGACATTTTTAAATAACACCTAATATAGAATTTTTAATTTTTCGTAACCCAATCTAGATGAAAGTGACCCGTATTTACCTTGAGCGCGAAACCCTTTAAATCTCTTACCCTAGACCAACCGATTGTTTTTTTACCTATTCCCTTAATCGGATAATGCATGTGTGTATTACACACCACTCTGCATCAGTTTGTATCAAGTTTGTATACACATGGAAACAGTTGTCGTCAAGGCAATAAAAATAGTCGGGGGAACCCCTGGTGGGGAACTATAGACACACCTTATCCACAATTGAATGTAAATGTACACACACATTAATTGCGAATGCAAATGAGAATGACAAAAGCTTTCCCATCGACAATGGTGAATTGCAGCAAAAGTTTTGAGAAACGGGATCAGTCACAATCAACAGACGTAGCACTATTCTTTGTTATTGCTCAGTGTCGTTGAAACGTTCCATGTTTGGCATTATTTAGCACGGGCAACGTATGGATTGACCATTAGAACGAGTTAAACAAGCTTCTTTCTCATTCCTTTTATCGTCCTCGTTTTGGTTGGTGAACTGCAGTCGACCCCGTCTCGCAAAAGGCCAAAAATTCGAGTTTCCATCGTTCCCTATATGCGTCAGAGGAATGTGCTGTGTGATATAAACGAGACATCATGAGCAAACTAGAGAATCTCGGTCGCGTAAGCCGCTTATACGTTGTCGATGTCGATCATACTCAAATCATACTAGATTTTTCAAGGATGAATGACTTTTTTTCTTGTTTTTCTTGATTAACATGATGAACGCTGGTTCGATTTTTCCTGGAAGGAGAAAACGTTGAGTTGTCTGACTATGTAGTACCTCCTGTGATTAAGTTATCTGGCGGTTAGCCAAATCAAGAGAGGATAAAGAGAATTTTGAGTTGGTAGGTCGTAATTTTGTCTGGTCTTTGTAATGTAAGAAAAAAACATTGAGAACGGTGGAGAGAAACTTTGAAAATTGAACATTTCTTCGAAAATGTGCTGTGCCAACAAGTTGAAAAATGAGAATTGGATTTGTGATGATGAGAGATGTGTAGTAATATCCAGCTATCTGTTGGATGAATCCAGCCCAGGCTAGAAACCTTCAACAGGGTAACATAAAAAAATAATAATAAGTATCCATCATCTTGTGAATAGAACACAAGAAAAGAAAGAAAAGTCAAACAGAACAAAGAGAAATATATGCAATACGGCTATATGTAAGATTGTTATTGTTATCCGCACATTACAAATACTATTTTGACTTAATAATAATAATATCCACATTTTTGTTTTTTTTGTTTTTTAAATAAAGAAGCGATACGACGAGACTAGCGGGGAGTCTGTAATATACTGCTGTGTTTGATGATGATGACGTGAAGTCTGACCACCCCCTTAGATTTTCATTTTGAATCCTGCAGAAACAAGAAAGATTCTTCCTTTTTCTATATTTTTACGATCATTTTATACGAATGTCCAATGTTGAGGTACAAAACACAGCCCCCTTTGGAGCCGGCGGCTCTGGTATATAACATCGAAATATATATATATATACTCTTTGGTGCATTTTCATTGTCGCCATCAACCCAAATTCCCTCCTCTTTGATATAACACCACCTTTTTCTTGTTTTTCCGTACTTTTTCTAAAGAAAAACAAGAAACACCATATATTGCGTTAACGGTGTGCTCAGCTGTGTTCCAGGCAAAAACAGGCACAAACACAGTCGAATGAAAAGACCTGGAAAGCTATAACTTACTTTTAACGGGGTCTCTTGTTTCCCGCATGCAAAGATCCCGATATTTTCTTTCTTTCTTATTCATTTTTTTTTTTTGTTTTTATAGACTTCGCGCTTGGAAAGAAGAAATGGCCAAATTTAGACTTGTTTGTTATTGCTTTTTACTTCCTTCTATACGAGATTTATATTTATTTTTTCCCGCCTGTATGGAGGCAAGATCTAGAAAACAAAATGGGGGGGGGGGGATAAAAGCCACAAAAAGCTTGGGAGGGAAGCGTATAAAAACAGACAAGTTTTCCGTATAGACAATGAAACGGTGAAGAATAATACGATCATCATGTATAGTCTACATAGTATAGTCTATCACCTTTCGCATAATTCACAAAGAAAGATGTTCGTAATAATGATATATTATAACTCGTTTGTTTGTATTCTATCGTTGTTTTTGTTCTCGTTGTTTTTGTTCTTCTATAATAACGAAGAAAAAAGAAAAACCAACAATAGGGGACGCGGAACGAAAAAATCATTTTGCGTGCGGCTCTTCTGTCTGTTTCACTTGCACAATCTTCGCTTCATCTCCTATATACCTTATTGCTTTTTTGTTTTTCAGTGTCTGGCTGCCTATTTTTATTAGATAGGAGGTAGGCTACGTCTTTTGATGGATTCATTTGATTCCACTTGCTGTTTGATTCGTGGAGGGAGAAAGAAAAGAAATGAGCCTCGCGACGGAGAGCGATGGCAACGGATCGATTCGCATTACAATCTTTCCAATTTTTCCCGTCGTTTTCCTCATAAACGATGGCAACATGGTCAATCAAGTCCAGCGGGGGGAGTCGAATTTTGAAACGGAAGATTCCGCACCTAATGGAACGATTCCATTTAAGGGACACTACAACAACAAAAACTAGACGAACCTAAGTCTAAAAGAATACATATATATATAAATGTATATATATAGGATAGTGATGTGTAGTAACTGTAGAGAAAAGAAAGAGACGTGAGAGGGAAGGTTGCCCAATCGATCTGTCAGTTGGCCGCCGATTACGACATCCATCATAGACAATCCCGGCGCGCTGGACTACGGGAGACGCTATAGGAATCCCGAAGTATATAAGAAAAGAAGAAGAAAGAATGTTTTCCCATTCATTAGTGGACGAGGGCTGACATGTTTGATCGAGTAGCCCAGCCTCGAACGGTGATATTGGCATCAAGATGAGGACAGGCACAAGAGCGACTGACGTGGCCTGGGTCGATTCTATTTTGCGTGATACGCTCGTTCAATCTCCTCACGTAAAAAAAAAAAAAATAAAACTCTGTTCGCTTCTTATACATACATCTACGTGTTTCTATTTCAAAAAAAAAAAGAAAAACATTTTTTTGTTGTCGCATTTTGATGTCGTTGCGCGGTGATCTGTCGCCAACGTTCCTTTCTCTCCCCTCTTTTTTCTTCGTGTGTAAAGCGGCTCTGTGAATGCACACAGATCCTGTATATGTGTATATATTTATACATACGTTTCATCGAGACCTCTAGACACTCTGTCTCTCGACTAGCGCATTGTCTAATTCCTCGGCGCTTCTCGCTTGTCACTCACGTTTTCCTTTCCACGTCTGTTTGCAGCCGGAAAAACTACACCCACACGAACAATGTCCTGGTCTACGACGACTTATATGTATATATTTATATATAAATAGAGAAGGACTTTTTTTATTCATCCATCACATTTTTGTGTGTGTGTTTAGCTTCCACCTATACAGAAGAGAGGATATTAACATCGTTATGCAGTAAGTAAATCCTTAAATGCAAAGGATCTTTTTTTAAAAATTAGTGTGTGGCTTTTGATGTGGGTGGTTGTAAACGTCTTTATATTTGCCACTAGTGTCATCAATTTATTATCATCAGTTTTTTTTGGGGGGAGGGATGTGAAGAAAGGCAGAGCAGTTTTGAATATTTTTGTTGTGTGGCTGAAAATTAAAAAAATTTGAAAGAAAAGTGGGATGTAACATTCCTTGTAGAGAAAGTACGGTTCTTTTTTCTGTTCATCTTCAACAGTTGAAAGGGAACAGGTAAAAAAAATATAAAATAAAATGGTCTTTTTGCACATTCCAGTAAAACGGACAGGATAGAAAGAGGTTCGAAAGAGGCGATTGTGGAATTGCGGGGGGAGTCAAAAAAATTAAATGTTTTGAAAGGCAAAAAAAAAAAAAATCCAATAAAAAAACATAAAAAGAAGAAACGAAGCGCGCAAAAAAGAAAGAAGAAGAAGAAAAAAATAATAATAACCTGGGCGTGCAATAAAATGAAAGAAGACGAGCTGTTTTTGGTGAGGATGAGTCGGTCAAAAAAGGCAAAGATGTAAACAAAAGATTCCCCCCCCCCCCATCCGAAAAGAAGAAGGGCTGGGCTGCCATAAAGCTGCATGTGTGTGTGTAACGCATCTTTTTCCTACACTCTCTACTTCTTCTTTTTTTTTCTTCAGCTGTATATATGTGAGGTGTAGTATGGACTCCGCTATCCTACCCCTTTGCGGATCTTGAGCCCCACCCTCTACGAATCCTCCAAGTTTCTTTTGTTCTCCATCTTGTTTTGGAGTTTCACTCACTTTATTCATGGGATACGATCCCCCTCTTCTTCTATTGAAATGTATGTACGCTCGCGAGCAGGGAGAAAAAGAAGAAGATTTTCTTTTCTTTTTTTCGAGTTGGCTTTCGAGGTCGTCCTTTCCCTTCTTCTTCCTTGTGTGTGTCTCGAGCTCCGAACGTAAATCTTTTCACAGATATAAATAAAGATGCTGCCCATTATTTTGCCTAGCCACACCCGACCAGAGATGTGTACTGTATAGACCCAGCAGCTCATTGCCATAGAGCCCACACGAGCGGCTGAATGAGCCATGCCGGATGATATTCCCGCCTGTGTCGGTGTATCATTGGCTTTTATAGTCGACCTTTTACATTGTAATTCGTTTGATCTTTTGGAGTCGTCCAAGTCAAATGTCACGTTAATGTACGACAACATCCAGAGGGAAATGGTGTGTGTGTGTGTAAAAAGGCAGAGGCGGAAATAGGAATGACGTATTGCCGAGGCCATGGCAAAAAGGTGAGGCTTGAAGCCATTTGACAGAATTCGCGAGGGCGGATGATGGAATGCGGTAAAAATTCGAAAATGGATGTCTATCTGGAAAAGGAGTTGATTATTCTTGCACAAGTGGATGGCGTCGATGCCATCGTTCTTGTAATATGTCGATATCTTAATGCGTTTCATATTTATGTTGCGTAGACAGACATGGCTATAGGAATAGAAGAGAATCTTGGTCGAGGACACGGCCAACGTATAACTGCCGCGCCCTAAACGCGCACACCTTGGATTCTCTTCGCCCATGGGCGAGGACATCACGACATACTCATCTATAGCCGGCAGGCAAAAAATCATCCCCCCCCCACTAAACAAAAAGAAAAAGATTAGGTAAAAAGAAACGCCCACGTCTCCTTTGCTAAAGACCTTTTTTTGTTAAATGCAAATACGACAAGAACAAAACAGAAAAGAAAAACCGGTACAGCATTTTTTAGAAATTACTTTCTGCGAAAATCAAAAATTAAACTGTTATTTGTTTCATGCTCACATACCAAAATCAACCCCAACATCCAAACGAAACTTTTATTATTTATTTTTTTTTTAATTCTCATAAGTAGATTTCAAAAGAAAACAAAACAACAAAAACTCCCGCCAAGTTGTTCCACAGCAACACGGGACCGAATAATATACGAACTGGGTATAGAATAGATAACAAAAAGGGAAGCAACTGATGAGCAAGGAATGTGTATAGTATATACCAAAATGTTGTTGGACCGCGTCTATTATATTCTACTTAAAAAATAAAAAAGAAAAGAAGAACACATTGACCTCAATATCTTTTCCGACTCATCAACACACAGAGAGACGCCCTTTTAAACGTGTGGACTTTCTCTCTCACTTTTTTTTTTCTCCTTGTGTCGTCTCGTGATACGAGTCTATAAAATAAAATTCGACAAAAAAACAAAACAAACAGCGTGTGTGTCACGTGAACCAAAAGAGCTGCGAGATTTGGTTTAGCTTTTTAACACAGTATATACTATATACTACATATCAATGATAATTTGTGATACGTCACATGGCCTCGCGTCGTGAGTGGACGAGCTGTAAAATAAAAATCGATAATCCAAGTTGAAACAGATTTTACGAAACGACTTTAAAATATACTTTCAATTTTTGAGTTTTTTTGAATGTTCAACTTCTTCTTTGTGCTGTGAGTCTGACTTGATTAAACGGTCAGTTCCAACCTCCTTATTTCAAAGTAGCTGTCAGCTTTCCCTCACGTAAAAAAGGAATGAAAAAGAATGTGGTGAAATCTTTGGTTTGTTTGGATTTTTTTTTCTCGTGGTTATATCAGGAAAAAAAAAAGAACTCCGGGATTTCCAAGAAAATGGAATCGTCAGGTATGACCTTTTCGTCTGATTTCAAATGGAACGGTGCCGTCGCTGCCTCACGGGCCACAGCACACCGGTTATTATAGACGCACATCCACATTCTCCAACAGGCGATTGCCTTTTCGCCTTGGCGAATCATTATCGCTTTTTTTTCTTTCTTTTAATTCTTTTCATTTTCCCTTTCTACCTGTTGAAAATGTTTTTCTCTTCTCTTTTATATACGTCCCCCCCCCCTCCTTTTTGGTTGGGCTTTGGAGAAGAAAACAAAAAATGCACCTTCTTCTTTCTTAAAAGACACGCCCTGGAGCCTTTTGTTAACCATTTGTACCATTTGTCTACGTAACATGTCATTGAAAAGAAGCGCGGCTCGTCCTCTCGTTTTTTAAACCAAAGCTTTTGTTTGATTTTGACACTATACTATTGCACACTAAATGAATTTGAATTTGAAAAAAGAAAAGACGAACGTACATATGAGCACCTGCAGCCAATCTGCCAGTTGAAGGGCGTTGCTGACAAAAACAATAAATAAATAAATGCATATAGGTAACGTGTATATAGGAAACCTTTCATCGATTCCAGAGATGAACTCGTTTGAGAAATCTATTTATTTATTTTATGTCGACTATAAAAAGAAGAATTGCTGAAAAAAAAATATGTTGCTCTTAATACGAGCTAAAAACAAAACAAGATGGGATAACAAATGATTATTATAGCCTTAGGATGGTACAATAACCCGACATTTAATCAAAAAAGCTGACGATCAATTTGGCCACTGTCATAATTGTCTCTTTTATTACGACGCTGGAAAACGTTTTGCTGATTCGCTGCGAAATGTAATTTGACAGTTGAGTGATTGGCGTATACCATCGATTAAAGAAAAATAAATAAATAAAGAAAAAAAGGGTTAAAAGGTGAAGGTTTTCATATCACATAGGAACGACAAAAGACACGAAGACGATCTGCCCCCCTGCTTGTGCGCTCACGATGGCCTTCTAAAACATGAACGGATGGAACCCCCTGCCACCCCGTTGAGCAACACTCACGATTGATTGGCTTCTCTCTCTTTCTCTCTCTCTCTTCGCCTTTCTGTGGGTGATCTCTTGGACTCGTCTTACAGAAAAAAGAAATGCTGCAAACGCAAACAGGTCGGGTATATAATTTCTTAGTCCAACTTTTCTTTTTCACGATTCGCAGCAGCCCATAAAAAAAGAATCATCTTTTTTCTTTTTTGCTTGAACTTTTCTGAGAATAAGAAGAATCCGCCGTTTAGCGTTTTTTTTTTTTTTCGAATATAAATAGTACCTTCGTGTGAGCCAATGGAGATATAGTCAGGTGGGGGGGCCGGCAGACTCGGTAAAAAAAAAAACGTTTAAATAAATATCTAAATTTTTTTTTGTTTTTTTAAATAAATAAATAAATAAGTAGGGACACAAAGGCGCGTCAGCAACATCAGCAGTATGTGATTTGGTAAAGGCCATCGTGTAGTCTACACACGTAACGTTCTATAGAGTTGATAGTATTTTCGAAGAAAAAAACACAAGAAATTGTTGCGCACCCGGCGGGCGATTTCGAATCGCAGGAAGTAACAGATGACTTGCAGAGGTTTCCTTCCCACCACTCCCGTCTTTATTATATAATAATGTTTTTACTAAAATAAAAAAAAATAAATAAAGGAGAGGGGAGGGGGGGCATAGTGGAGCGCAATTTGCGGTTTAAATTCAGACGAGTAGAGTCACAAAGAGACTAGAAAAAAAAAGAAATGAATCGTCCGCGTTCATTATTACAGGTGTACATACATATATAATAGGAGAGGGACGTCGAATCCGAAAAGGTGTGTGGCCATCACATGCGCGAACAGTATCTCCAGGTTCTTGGACGTGTATCATTATTATGTGGCGCCATTTCCCCCCCTTCTTCTTGGTATCGTCATTCCCGCTTATTGCAGTGTCTTTCTTGAACGGGGAACTTTTTGTGCCTTTTTAGCGAGTCGGTTTTGAACCAACCGCCATCCGCCGTCTTCCCTTTTTCTTTTACGATTACCTGGAACATAAAAACGAAGGAAAAGGTCAAAACGAAATACGGAAAGAATAAAAGAAAACGGCTAATTCACCAATTATTGTTTCAATAAGGAGAAGCTCGTGGCCTTGCGCAAACTTGGCAGGGGGCGTAAACTTAAAAGAATTAAATATTCATTTTTTTTTTGTCTTGAAATTTAGCCTCATCGTTCAAGCGATGTCCTCAGCTGTTTGAACATAGAATCATATGAACGTTAATTTTCGTTCGGCAAAATAAATGAATGCATTTTTATTTTCAGAAAGGCTTTAAGGCACTTGTTAATACGACCCTCTCCTTTCAGTGTGAACGACGAGTGTACCGAGGGGGAAAAGGCCATCATGAGAGAAAAATAAAAAATTTACATTTTTTTTGTTTTGTTTTTAACCCTCGACTGGTTTTACCACACCCACACTCTCCACCCAAACTTTTGAAATATATCAGCCAGGGAGGACTAGAATATTTTTTGTTTAAAACCCTGAAACTATGGTGCATATCTGACTTAGCCTTTGTCTTTTTCTTTTGTTTCACTTTCGGAATCCTTACTCCCTATCTCCACCTTTGTAATTTTCTTTTCTATAAAAAAAAAAAAAATTAAACAAAATCTATTTTTATAACGAGAGAATACACGACAATTAATTGGATAAAAGGTCAAAACCTCGTGTGAATCATTTTTATTTTTTTACTCCGGAATATAATTCGGGTGGATCGAAAAGCTTTTTACGCGTTTGTCACATGCAAGCAGTTGGACGCCGCCAATCTAATGAGAATCTACATGCAAAATATTCTGGTTTGCTTACGTATATATTCTCGGGTTTCACTCTTACGGGAAAACAACAACAAACAAGTGGACATAAAAAAAAAAAAATGAGAAGAAGAAAGATATTCTGTTGAATGGAGGTGGTCAATCCGGATTGATTAGGACGGTTTTGATTGGACATGGTCGAGATGGTAAGATGGAAGAGGAACCGCTCAGATATATTTTTCCCCCTCATTAGCGCAAACGACATATCAGAGAATCACGTTTTCTTAATATTCTTTTTATATTTTAGTTCATCGGGAATGTCAACTCGTTTTCCTCTACGATTCCTGGGATTCATTTGTGGCTGCCATTTTTCAGAAGAACACACACACACACGAACGTGAGTTGAAATTGAACATTTTGTGTGTGTGTGTGTGTGTGTGGTGCAGATTCGGTTGATGACCGATTTAGACCCAACAATCTGACTAAACAGTTATTGGATCACTGCCAGAAACAGAAAAAAAGAAACCGACACGAGAGAGGGAAATGGTTCCGACTTTTCCTATTACATTTACAGCACGTTCAATTCGAAAGAATGTGTAACCTATGATGAATGGTTGCATACAAAAAGATCTGTTTTTTTTTCTTTCGAAATCGCACGAGGAACAAGCAAACAAACATCAACAAACTTCGAAAGATTGAACCAACACAATTTATCTTCTCCATTTGCTTTTGGCTGCATGTGTGTCTGCTGTGTCTGCGTGCGAGAGAGTAAAAGGCTACGCCCACTTTTCGTCTGCTAGGCTTTTCTTTTTGCTCTACAGGTTTCCCCCCCTCCGGTCCCGCCCTTTCTATCGTCCCATTGCCGTCGACTTTTGAATTTTCTCAGTCGCTGTTGTGCCTCGTGCTAGGTCGGACGTGCCTTTTTTTTGTGATTGTTCAGTTTTCCCTTTTTTTTTCGAATTTTGTTTTTTTTTTGTACTTCCGTTAGTGTCTTTCTTGTTTTCGGCATTGACTTTATTTTTATTTCAAACAAGAACGAAACCTTTTTTTTTGCTGTTGTGGCAGAATTTCATCGAGTTGACTTTGATTTTGGAATTGAGAGGGACAAAAAACGATCGTTTACATTACCACAACGACAGCTGTGAACCGTGAACAAGTGTTGTTTCTTTTTTTGGTCGTGTATGTGTGTTGTTGTTGTGTGTGTTGTGTGTGTGTGTGATATTCCCGTTTAGCGTTCGTGCTGGCCCATCACATTTTTGCCTCGTGGTCGCAAGTTTACAAGTCCCCTCGTGTATGTGTGTGTCTGTGCCTGGGCAGTGTGGCGGCCATTGGAGCTAACAAGTGTTTTCGCGGGCTGCCATGACACGAGGATTCAACAGCATTGTCGAGTGTACGGACCAATTAGCCCATCATTCCCAGAACGTGGAACATTCGCTGCTTGTATGTTGAACGGGAAAGGAAAAGCCGGCCACACGTGGACACACGAGACCAAGTGTTTCAATCTCGATGATCAAGACTTTTTCTCTTCAAACTGCCATTTGAACAGTGAACCTCGTGCAATTGTGGTTTCATCATCACCAGACCGCCTACATGGTTTACCTGGTAATATATCACGTTTTTTTTTCCCCTTTTTAAACTTTTTATCTCTTAAGTTTCACTTGAAATGTTTGTGTTTTGCCCAATTTGAAATTGCCCTTGAGAACAACACGTGGTGTTGTCTTAGGGCCGAGAAATACTTCGAAGAACTTGAACCTGCCTCTGTGTGTGTGTGTGCGCGCGCGCATTCTATCAAAATGGCCGACTGTCGTCGTTTCGACAAATATTTTGTTCCATTTTCTTACCCCTCCCTCCCGTCTTTTTGGGTTATCTCCCGTTACGCTGACTGACTGCAGTGCACCTCCTTTCGGAGTAATTTATGGTGTCAAAATTTTATCCATTCGCATTGAGGGTTTTTCCTTTTCATTCTTGTATAACATTTTGTTTTGTTTTAATTTTTAACTTAAAAAAAAAAATAAAAACAAAACAAAACCAAAAAACCTTCAAGGCTTTTCGTGATGCCTCGAAATAGAAAACAAATGCAATCATTTTGGTCTTTCGTGTCCGGAGGATGGAATCATTGATAGGATTAGTCGATCAAGCGGTGGGCGTGTCAGGGTTCAGTACACATACCATAAGAGCATTGAACGCGCCAAACTCGAAACAAACAAAAAACTCGAAAAACATGCAAGTCAAAAAAGAAAGAACAAAAAGGTGGGGTCTGATTGCACTGGGACTGTAGTATCTTTTTGGGACACACACAAACAACACACACACACACACACAAAAACAGAGTTCGAAAGACTCTGTGTAATGTTGTGTGGCTACACGTGCATCACGCACACACACACACGAAAAAAAATGAACGATATAAGAGAACGAAGAAGGTTGACGGCCTCGTCCCATCTCCTCCCATTCTTATTTTTCCCGCTCATTATTGACTTTTTTTTTCATGTTTTAAATGTCGAGATAGCGTTTGTAGATGCCGCTGTTTATTTTTCTTTGCTTACTTGCCCGTGTTAAGCTAGGGCGAACGATGCCAAAGTGATTGGGTGTTTCGATTATTGTTGTTTTCTTTCAATTTCAATTGCGCGTGTGACATTGGAGAAAGGAAACATGCCGGATTGACACATTGCTTGTTGCCATGTGTGAGAAACAAACACCCATGAATTAAAATAATAAAATTTTAAAAAAAAGGGCGAACGATACCAGTCGTCTTCTTCTTTCCAATGGAGAAAACAAGAAATGTTAATCGTGGAACACTTTTTTCTGCTGTGGATAGGGGCTCGATTGTCGATCCTTTTTTTCTTACAACAAAGGGCGTTTTCACATTGATGTGTGTTCAAATTTATCTCTGTAACATGGCCGACGGCCCAACCAAACCCACTATGTTGTTTTCTCCCCCTTAAAACCGATGAAATTATAGAAAGAAATTTTATTTTATTTTTTTATAGTTTGGGTTCTGGTAGAGGGAGAAAAACGTCTTGAGATTCGGGAATAATCTCCCTCCTTTTTTGTTTGTGTGGACTTCTTTCATCCCCCCTGCCTTCATTCCTCCACTTGTAGTCTGGCCCTTCCCCCACCCCCCTCTACTGCATTACAATTTTCTCTTATAAAAAAAAATAGAAAAAGGAAAATTTGGATGAATTTTTGGAAGAGAAGGGAGGCACAAAAACCTCCTCCTTCCTGACCAAAAAAAAAATCTAAAAACATCCCCCCCCCTCATATACGGTTGGAAAAGGGAAAAAAAAAAAATTCCACCTTAACTTGTTCCTACCCTTTTTTTGTGGGTGTGGGGTGAGGACCCCATTCGCCCTCTAGGTAGGGATACGTGTGTAGATACGTTCACCTGTGTGCACACCACGCAGGTAGAGGTGGATCGGGGGGGTAAAAAAAAAAAAATATGAAACGACCTCTATATCGCCCCCTTCGGCTGAGAATGACCTGCGCCGACTCTTAAAAAAAAAAAAAGAAAAGAAAGAGAAATGGACACGAGATGTATATAAACTAAATATCCCATTCCTCTCCCCTTACCACCATATTTTTTTTTTCTTTTTCTACGCCGGGTGTAACCCCCCACCTACCCCACCTGAAAAAAAAAAAAAAACCACTCCCATACCCCACCTGCTGTCATCTGTAATGACTTCCACGGTTCCGTGTGGCTGGAACTAGTGGCAGGCAAATGTAGAAGACAAAAAGAAACAAAAACACATCGTCTGGCCACACAATATAATCAGGTCGCCAAGTGATAGCTGCTACCACACTCTACATAAGCCAAGCAAGAAAACAATTAAAGCGAACGAACAAGAAGAAGAAGAACATCAACTTTTTTTTTGTTGTTCTCTTTGATGGCTCTTTCTTGTTACGTTCTTTTCTTTGAAAAATTCCGTTTTTTTGTGTGTGTGTGTGTGTGTCTTGTGTTTTATTTAGGAAGGGGGAATTTTTTTTCCTTATTTTTATTACGTCGAATGAGATGCAAACGAGGTTTAACAAGTCCCTTGGACCCATCAGTGAAAGAATGACGCGCCATGGTGCACCAGCGACACCCAATGACAATGGCCCTGATTATACGTTTGCGAGCACCTTCTCTCTTGTCTTCCTTTCTTAATGGGATCCATAAAAAAAAAAAAAGAAAATAAAAGGAGAAGAAGGAAATCAAATTAGAAAGAAAAAAGTCGAGACACACCAGACCACTCGGAGAATTCTCAGTTTTGATTCTTCTTCTTGTTCTCCTTCGCTTTTTTTTTTAAACATTTTTATTTCCTTTTTTAACTATCAGCAAAGGCAATAGAGTCCGTAGGCAAAAGAGAAGAATACAGTGGCCAAATAGGAAAAATAGGGGAAGTTCTTTAACTTCAAACAAAGAAAAGCAAAAAACTACAAGATATAAAAAAAAACAACATTCCATACATTTTAAAGCAATCAGAGAATTTGGGTGTGTGTGTGTGTGTGTGTGTACATTTTATCCAGGCGGGATATAAATTTTTTTTTCTTGTTCTGGCCTCTTGTCGAGTGCCAACTTATTATTTTTGTGTGTGTCAGGAAAGGCACAGTATGGAGACCAAGTCGTAGACAACAAGTCTAGTCGCAAAATACGGTAGAAGCGAGGTCCGTACGTGAGCTATTTCCGCAATAGTCATGACCCTCCCTCCCTTTTGTGTGTGTGTTTAAACCCCCCCAATTCCAAACGAAACTGGAACTAAAAAAACAAAACAAAAGGGAACCTGTCGAGAATTGTATAATCCATTTGACTCGAAAACAGATCTTGAGATCGTGATTTCAGAAAGGCCACTAACGTTCCTTTGCCCTCTTTGTTTTTGTTACCTTCTTTTATTCTTAAAACTCTTGTAGGTGTCTTGTTTGTTTAAGGGAGAAAAAGGGAAATTTGTTTTCTCGTAAGATAATCCTTGCCCACCCTGAATAGCCCCCCTCTTTTTCTTTAAAAACCCTCATCTATTCATAATGTTATCCCACGTCAATGGTTAAGTGCAGTTACAAGTCAAAGTCAAGTATAAGAAAGACAAAAGAAAAAAACAATTGTTACATTTAACAAGGCAGATGTCTAGTGGTAAGGTAATCCCTCCATTTCGTCTGCCTCACTTTTCAATGTACAAAACATCGTATTTTTGTTTTTCTCTCTCGTCCTTTTTAGTGAAATCATCTTTTTTTTTGGGGTGGGGGGGGTTAGCAGCTAACAGGTGGGCGTTGCCCCGGGGTTTCTGACCCGATTGGGTTACGTACACAGTTCAGGGTGTTCGTCTGCCGTCGTGTTTGCGCTTTGCGAGGGGCTCGACATCCTTTTTTGACACATCGGGGAAAACGATCCTCAGACTGTTGTTGTTTGGCTGATGACGACACGTTCCCGTCCGCACCGTCTTTGACAGACAGCAATCGGAAACGTCATGCCAAGTCATGCACTTGTTAAGTGGGGGAGTGGGCAGTGGGAATCGCAATCATTGCCTCTTTCTTTTTTCAAGACGTCACGAGCGTCAGTTTCTCCCGTTTGATGAACTAAAACGATGGACATCAAACTAGAAGTTAAGAGAAAAAAAAAAAATAAAATAAATGGGTGGATAAGAATTTAAGATTTTTGGGTTGTCATTCCCGTTTTTTTCCCCCCTCTTTTTGTCCTCCTGGAAACAAAATTGCTGAGCATTTTATGGGGGACTGATCGCCAAAAGGGTCAAGCAACCCGGACATGTTGGGCAATAACTCACTGGAGCGCGTCACGACGACGAAACTTGCACGGCACGCGGTTCACGAAAAGACAACAAACAACGAGAGGAAGATGTCAGCCAAGTGAAGAGTTCGTCTTGTACGACATACTTTGAATATCAAGTCGATTACGCCACAGACAAAGATGGCATTTCATTTTTAAAAACTTTTATTTCACATAATCAAATTCGAAAATCCTAACGAAGTAAAAGGCGTTTGCAAAATACGCGCGTTCATTTGCCGACATGCTGGAGCCGCTCCTTTTCGTCCAGTCCGAGTGTCTTGTTTCATTTTTTTTTTTTTTTTTTCTAAAATAAGTAAAATCAACTCAATCTTGGAAGGGGGGGATATAACAGAATACGCATGTGTGTCTACACAAACAAGTTTCAATCATACAAGACATTCCACTTGATTCAGTTGCAAAGCGCTTGCGTGCGCACGTTGCGGCTATCCCACCATCCAACGAAACCCAGTTATGGACGTGACGGACGCTCCTCTTCCGATATTTTTCCGCATAGTTCAAATGATTGAAACCCAATTAATTTATTCAAAAAGCGGATCTATTTTGGGGTTTTTGATTGCGTAATTTCTTGCACTTTGCGACGACGATCTAATGATTTTCAACTATACGTGTCCTAACGTCAGTTTTAGCCGCTGCTGATTCAGTTATGTTTACGATAGCTGCGGTTTGAATGTTGATAAAAATAGTTTATTATTATTTATTTTTGAAGTTGTATTTTTTTTATTTCCTTCTTACGACAAGTTTGAAAGACCACCAGCGAAATAGTGCCCCCCTTTAAAAATGTCCTATCGTATATCCGCATCCCCCCCATGCACTCCCAACGATAGGGAGGCGCTTCCCACCTGTTGGTGTTCTAAAATCATTGGAAAAAAAAAAAAGAAAACTACAACGGCTTGTTGTAAATCACACATTTCGCCCTTCGCATTGTGCAATGGCTAAGCAATGGTTGCCATTCTTTTAACATCTACAACTCGGTCCATAAGGAGACGAGGATAAAAAAAATTAAAAAAAGGGTCGAAACTCGTGATGATTAGTAGAGCGGGACTCGATGGCCCCAGGAGCAGTCAGAAAAGCTAAGCATCTCATTTTTGTTTTTTCCCATCTTGTGTTAAGAGCATCTTTGAGCCAGCTCAATCTGTAATAGTAGATGTGTGGCCTCTATTGGATGATTTGGTCTTATGTTCTGCTCTGGCCAATCGGCAAAGAACAATGGCTATAGAATAATGAATGTGGCAGACATTTTTAATATGCTGATTGGGTTGTATATTAGGACCCTTATAGTCCTACTTTATACAAGCCATAATAATAATTTTAAAAAAGAACAATCCAAAAATCTCAACTGTTTAATTAAATATCTTTATCTATTATTATTTTTTTTTGGACGGTGTAGGGAGAAGGAGCGACGGTGGCGACCAGCGGAGTGGAGCGTTTCTTCACTTCGAGCACCAAGAATTGCAATAGCAACAGCAGTAGCAGCAGTAGCACATCGAGCAGCGGCCGTTGCCACACGACGGGGCCGCCTCTCCGACGACCGCCGACTGACGTCGACCCCGTCGTCATGCACCCGACCATCAACTACAAAGAGGTGAATGATGTCTGGTGCTACGTGTTCTTACTTTTTTTTTTGGGGGGGGGGGGAGGGGGTGTTTGTTGGACGTGTTTATTCGATAAGGGAATTGCTAATAAGTCAATTTTTGGAATCAAATAGAGGAAAGAAAAAAAGGATTTATAAAGAAAACGTGAGTGGTCGCTACCGTTTTTTTCTTTCTATCCTCGTGTCCCGCAGTTGGTTGCACGGTATGTGTCCCTATATGTAGCATGTCGTATTAGAGAAAACGCTAGACGTGACCCCCCCCCCTTAAAAAAAAAAATCAAATTTTATTTATGGGGCGCGATTTTAGGAATCCCTATCTGTTCCGTGAAAATTGTTTTCAATTCCCGCGTTTTTTTATCTCGTTTCACGGGTCTTGTTACGATCAGCTGATCTGATCGATTGATACACGCCGTTGTTGTTCTCTTTCAAATGCCGTTCGAGCAGTCAAAAATAGCCATCCTCTTGGAAAGGAACGTTTGAAACACGCGTCGATTTCAGATGGCCAACGCGCACCGATTTATGGCAGCGATAGCGAAAAAAATGAAGGCAAATTATAATCCATTAGCATTTAGGTTTACAACAACCGACATGTTAGCTCGATTTCTTGTTTGTCTTTTCCTTCTCCTTTCCCTCTCTCTCTGTCTCTCCTATTTAATCCGCCCGTTTCAAACAGGGACGGAAATTTAAAAAACAAACAAACAAAACCAACTTGATTAATGCGCGTCATTTGGTGTATCTAACTAGGTCGCAATTTTTGGCTAGTTGTTTTTGATTGGGGGACAAGTTAAAGGTTTTTTTGTTTTTGTTCCCCAAAACTTGAACAAATTGAAATTGCGTTCCGATCAAAGCCTTGATGTTCTTTTGGTTCTTATTCATTTTGCAGAAACAGGCCGAGTGTCCGCCAATCCAAATGGAGCCTGTCGATTTGTCGGTTAACAGTCGAGGAGGAGGTCATCTGCTTCTAACAGACACGTCCAGCAGACGACGCTCTTCTCGCTCGCCCGAGTCCCGTAAGCGGCGCTCATCACCGGCCAACGGCATCATCGACTTGCGAGTCAACAAATCAGGTAGGAAACTTTCTCTTTTTTCTATTATTATTATTTTTTAAAAAATAAGGTACACACATACACACACACACACACACACACACACACACACGCTGTTTTTGGAATAATGAATTTTTTTTTCCGCTCTTTTGGCGATCGTGTCCGCATTAGTTTAGACAGCGTCAGACAAAAGAGAAGAAAAAACAAAACAAACGAGTCAAAACGAAAAGCTGGAAAACATTAACGACTTTTCAACGAATAAAATATGGTGAAAACGAAAGAAAAAGCCATGCGCTTGTCCCGGCTGTCTTCTTAACTTGCTACTGTTTTCATTTCCTTTTTTTCTTCTTCTTGATTTGCTCTGCTTGCCTGCGTGTTTTTTTCTCTCTCTCTCTTGTTCTCACGCGCAAACATATAAAACACACCTGGCGTGGCTCTTCTTTCTTTGGGAAAACGGACTGTCTTCTGCCCTTTCATCAGCACCAAGAAACGAGCCTGCCTCAATTTTCGTTCAACCCAAAAAAAAAAAAAAAAAAACAAAACAAACAAAGATCTCAATCCAAGCAATTTCAAGTAGGGCTGCAAAGAAAAAAAGAGTTGCCGGTCGTTTGCATCTGGAGAACATTTTCCCCCTTCTTTTTATTTATGATTATCATTTTTTCTTTTTTTCATTCTTTCTTGCGTATAAAAATATTATGTCGCTACTTAATTGGCCGTGTGTTTTGTGACGTTACGGGGGAAAAAAAAAAGAACGAAACAAAAAATGGCGACAGGAAATAATTGAGATAGAACCCATTAAGTAGCTACCAACCTGTTGTTTGTGTAATTTTAATTTTTTTTTTTGGCCGTGTGAGAAAGGCCACTTGATACACCAACGAGGTGTGTAGGGCTATAGTTGAGTACACACACACACACTCGGTCCCGGTTTATGATTAAATAATTTTTTTTTTGTTTTTTTCTCGAATTAAAGAGGAAAACGCCTGGCCCCCATGTTGGGCAGATGTGACTGCGATTGATGCTGTGGGCGATCGTTATAAATATCGTAATTGGTTGGAGGTTTGCCGCTGCTGTTGTCGGCTTTTTTTTTTTCGGAAGCCACTGGCCGCCGGCCACAGTTGACAAAAGAAATTAACGTTTCATTTTTTCTTTTTCTTTTTTCTCATCTGCTGTGCGCAAAAGACAAGTGCCGTGGCGCCGCTACCGCTCTTGGGGCCTTGGGAAGTTTTGAACCGCCTCTCGTTTATCATTTTGTTATTTTTTGTTGCTCTTCTTTTTCTTTCCCTTTCTGTTCTCACGCACGCACAATCACGCTCGACAGCTTCCACCCTGACTTTCTGATGCCTTCTTCTCACAATTGAGAACCAAACCCTCCTCTTAAAATAAAAAAATAAAAAAATATCTTTTGGCCATGGTCTTTTTCTCCCGTTATCCCATTTGTTTTGCTTTGCGTCTTCTGGCGCTGTCATGGCAACGATCCAGACATAGTTTCGCACGCCCGTTTGCGCATCAAGAACTCCGGATGCGGCTGGGATCCGGGCTCGAACCAAATCGTGACTTCAATCAAATCATTTGTCAAAAAAAAACAACAACGGGGAATAAACAAACAAACAAAAAGGAAAGAGGCAAAATCCCCCCCAATAGGACGGGGGAGGAGGAGGACAGGGCGGTTGGGAAGGAAGGCGGAATGGTACAAAAGAAGTGCCAAGTGCAATCAGAACTTGGAATTTTTGTTGTTGTTGTTTTGAGCGAGCAGCTCGTTGTAGTTCTCGTTGCTCCATCTTTCATCTGTGGCCCTAAAAATGTCCAATTTTTGCGAGACATTCATTTTCCTTTTCTCGATTGTAAATTTGCTTCGTACTATAACGAGGCCGGTCCCCCTTTTTTTTCTTTTCTATTTTCCCCTTTTCATTTATTTTTTTCATTTTCTTCGCTTAGCCAAAAAGGCAAACGTGTTTTGTGTCGTTGATTTGATTTTAATTGTACATTCATCCCGCATTTTGATGGATACATTCACAAAGCTCCGCGGTCACTGGGTACGCTCCACTGGCCGCCCTAACCCCTTGTTTTTCCCTTATTTGTACGGTATTATATGAGGATCATTAATAACGTCTGGCTTGAAATGGACTACGTTACGTTAAAAAAACAAAACAAAACAAAACTGATTCCAATTGTATCCATTTATTTGGATGTGTGCCTGGTAACAGGGCAGAGGAAACCGTGGCCCAACAATTTCATCCAAACGAAATAAGAATGAGAGTGAAGGAAAGGGAGGGGTGTTGGTCAAGACGATCAAGTTGGGGGGGCAAACGTCTAAAATCGTATAGATTGCGAAATGAAATCAAAAGACACTCCCATTAATATTTGAAACGGGTTTGCGTTCGTGTAGGAAGGTAGGGGATGTGTGTGTGTTGAGAGTGGGGTTTCAATTCGGGCCGCTCGACATCTAATCGCACTGTCTGTGAAATGAATCGTTCGTGTAACGAACGAGTCGTGAGCGATATGGGATGCTGAACTCGTGATGTCCATTCGTCGCCTTGGGGCCATCTGTGGGTTAGAGGTGGGGGGAGGAACACAACAACAATTGCAGCCAGTTGATGTGAAACTCCTTTTTTTTTTTCTTATTTTAATTTTTGCACGAAAGAAACACGCACGCATTCAAGCGACAACCAAAGTCACGAAGAGATTGCGCCAGGAGCGTCGGCCGTGATCTCTTGTTTCGTTCTTCCATCTTTTCTCCACAGGGCTTTCCAGTGTGGCACGAAAAAGACCTCGCCCACACTATAATCATCTCTCTTCGAATGCGCAACGCAGAACACAATGTGTCTTTTTCTGAATTTTCTGTTTTTCTGTTTTTCTTTTTCTTTTTTTTTTTTTATTTTATTTGCCCAAGGACCCAGCGAGAAAATGGCGATCAATGAAAAGATGGTATCACTTTTCATTTGGCTCGAACCCACCGTGTTTTTTTTTTTTTTTTTTTGCACAGCAACGCCATTAGACAATTATTTTTTAATATCTTTTGGCAGTTCACCTTCAATTTGATTGAATTACGACACACGAGATGTGTAGTAAAACAGCAGACGATTCTTCTTCGTAATTCCCGCCAAACGATTGTGGTGAATCATATCCGAAAATGCCAAAAAAAAAGAAATGTATTTCCCTACGTCATTTACCTTGAGCGTATAGCGAAAGTTAAGGAAAAAAAAAAAAAAAGATAAGACGAACTCTTCCTTTAAAAAAACAAATTTCGTAAACGTTTTTTGTTTTTTTTTTGGTGCTGAATCGTCTTCTTTTAATGGCCGTCCATGGTTTAGCGGTGCGTTTTTTTTTTCTTCTTTCGGGGCGCTCGAATCGCGTGATGATAATCGCCGGAATGAAAAACTACCAACTTTGAATGGGCAAGGTCCTCAATGGGGGGACGCAGCAACATCTCTGTATTGATGGGGATGGGCCGGCCAGGCCTTTATTTTATTTTATTTTATTTTATTTTTTTTTTTTTGCCTTGGCACGACCCTAACACACAACAGACGGTAAATACCAGTTTTGAATTTTTTCCCGTCGCGCGTCTTCTTGGCTCTCCTTCAACCTCTCACGTAGCGAGACATAAACAACGTCTGTTAATTTTTTTTTTTTATCTTGTTTCATGGGTTTTTTTTTCTTTTAAAATATTTACAGCCACCGCCACCTTGCGATTCTCTTCCGCCTCCTCCTCATTTTTGTTGTTCTTTATTTTATTATGTTTCTTTCCTTCTCGTGTAAATTAACATATTATAATGAAGACGCTCTGGTGCCGATGACTATCATCAGCTCGGGCCCTCGATGATGAGTCGGGGGAATCTCTTTTTGTTTTTTCTTTAAATGCCGTAGTCAAAACTCAGCCGTATCCCTCACTTGGACACACCCCGATTATGATTTCGGTGCTGACTTTGCTATTAAGCGCAGATCTTTCTGGGGGAAAAAAAAAGCTCCCCCCAATCGAAGGTTTTCAACTCTCTCCTCTCTCATGAGTTCGCCAAAAGAATAATAAAATAAAAGAAGGGGATTTTTTTGTTTTTTTTTTCACACAAATGCCGCGTTGCCAATGTTGATTACCTGATTTTCCAGTCCGCGTTCATACCGTTTTTCGCTGACACTCTATGAATTATTATTATTTTTTTTCAATCGTCATCATTTTCTTTTTTTTTGTGTTGTTGTTGTTCAATTTTCTGTAAATGCCAGGCAGATGATTGCTGGTTGCGCAATAATATAAACAAGGACGTAAATGTTAAGGTTGGATGTAGGTCGTGCGATGGCCAGTGCAGCTGTCCAGTTGGAATCTTTTGAAACCGTAGAATCTGTCGGCGTTCCTTTTGAAAATCTCATTTTTTTCTCTCCTGTCCGTTTCCAATAATCGACGCGCGCGCGCACGCTCACACAACAGATAAATAAAGATGAGATGAATCGATCTGTTGAAACTCTTCAAGGCGGAGGCAATCAAAAAAAAATATGGCTCTCAAATAATAATAAAACAAAAAGGCAGACGCGCCTGTTTGGCAATGCTCTTTATTATTATTTATTTTTTTGTTGATTATCGAAACAAATCTGAGGACGATCGTTTTGTTTCGATTTTCCCACAAATTCTTGGCTTTTTTTTTTTCAATGTCTTTTGCCCAGTTTTTATGAACGTCTTCAAAATGTAGCGGCAACATCTGCTGTTTGGTTTGTTTCAAAGTTTCTTTTGAGGGTACACTTTTATTTTGATGTCCTCGTCATCTTTTCATGTTCCCTTCTGCTTGTCAGTGGCATCCACGTAATGCCTTTTCATCGCCGCTTCTTGCAGCATAATAAATGAGAGAAGCGAAAGTTTTTTTTTTTCTTTTAAGATGATGTGCCTTTAATGCCGTGAAAAATCGCCACACGCAGAGAAAGCTCTTTTTTATTCATCAATTTTAGACGTTTTTCTTTTAAAAAACACGATCGTTAGAGGGCTCGTTTCAGGCCACAAATTCCTGTAAAAAAAGGGGGAAGACGAGCAATCAGTTGTTGGTTGAAAAAATTGTGCTGTGTGTATTTGAAAGAGAAAAAACCTTGTAGATTCCGTGGGTGGATTCTCGGGTTGGTTAACTCTCCCCCCCCCCCTTTTTTTTATTTCGGGGAATATTAACCAACTAGTCGTTTGCCTTTTTGAAATGAACCGGAGATGGTTATTCTTCCCTATTTTTGTTTTATTTATTTATTTATTTTTATTTCCCTTTTTTCTTTTTTTCTTTTCGCCAATGCCGACGTTTTGTTAACAACAGACAATAACAATAGCGCAGAGTCTTTGGATATAGACAGCGCGTCAATGAATATTATGAGACTTGGAGTTTATTTCATTTCTTTTTTCTTTGCTTTTTTTATTTATCTTGGAAAACGTAATTTTTGTTGCTCTGCAATTTGGAAAGGTGAAATAGCTGTAGAACGGCAGGCGCTGGTTGGTTTTTGTTTTCATTGTATTTCAAGGAGAGAACAACAACAACAACAAAAAAAGGGAAATTGAGCCAACGGATGGAATTAATAAGGGCGTGGATCGTGTGTGTAAAAGCCAGGCCGTTGAGCTGGCGAATAGACGAGGAATGGAGAGAAGGAACCCACGGCCTGATCAGCGTCGTGGGCCGCCACCTTCCATTGCCGACGTTGGGCTCGATAATGACGGCGTGCGATCATCGTGAGGAATGATTGGACACGCCTCGCTGTTTTGTGTGTGACGCAATCAATCCATCCACACCCATCCGTTACAGTCGCAATCAACAGCTCCGGTCTACAAAACGAAAGACAGCTGTGCTTATCAAGGTCGTCGTTGAGAACGCAAAGAGAGTGGCGAACGTTATGGAATTGAACTTTTTCAACCTCTCCTTTTCTTTTTCCAGAATTCTGAAAAATTATTGGATGCAATCCCCTTTCCTACCGCCCTCTTAATCTAGTACGCACGTACGCTTGTAACACTCGAACCCCAAAAAGAAATACCAAGCCATCAGGGGTTTGCCACTTGGTTCTGCGGTTTTCAGGGGAGCGCGCGCTCCAAGCCAAAAAAACAAAAACAAAACAAAACAAAATTTGGAATTGTAAAAAAAAAAAAAAGTGGAAAGAAATTAAAGTGTAGACGAATTTAAATAAAAATTTTTGCGCCCGCTTCGTACGTTTTTCGATGATTTACGATGGACGACGTATCCGTGTTAGACCGCACTTTATTACATTGACTGTGCAGCAGCTGAAACTTCTGGACATTCTTTTAAACAATCCAATATAGACAATTTCTCGCAAACCGAAAATCCCGGCATTTCGTTTGCCCCTTCGTGTTTTGTTGCGCGGGTCTTTTGTTTATTTGTTCGTTTTTAATTTGGTTTTCGTTATTGAACTCTATAACCGTCTTGTGTTTCCGTCCTGCTGTTACACGCCTTTCCCAATCGAATAACTTATTCCTTTCACGTCTTATAGCTCCCGACATTTGAAAATAAAATGAAATAAAATAAATAAATTGCTATTCGGCACATCGTTTTGTACTATGGAGAAGAAATAAGAGAAGAGCAATTATCTTTTTTCATTCCACGCTAGTCGGATGATTATGAATTGCCTTCTCCTTTTGTTTTTCGAACTTATTGTTTTCCTTCTATTCGATTTTTTTGGGATGGGATGGGGGGGTGGTGTTAAATCTGTAATTTATACAATTTATATTCGTCTTGTGTGCCGTGCCTAATAATAAAGCATTATCAAATAGCTATGTAATAACGGTCCTTGTCTCCGCCATTGAGCGTCCCGCACCGTTACCCAGTCATTATCCGATTAAGTGGCGGACAAGTTTTCTGGCTACTCTCTTGCCGCTCTCCGCTGCTGTTGTTGATTGCCACAACAACACCAACGTGAAATTGGCCCGCTCGACCACGATGCCGGCCAAAACACGTTCTAGTAAAGGCCGCCATTTTTGTTTTAAATTTATTATTTGATTTTTTGTTTTTGTTTTTAAATAATTGAATTCGAGAAAGAAAGAAAGAAAAACAAAGAAATTTAGAGTTAGTTGAAAACGTGCGGTAAGCCGCGTCGACCAACACACACCGGGGTATTATTGATAGTGCTATACTATAGGGGCCGACACACCGTTCATCACGCGCTGCTAGAGCGAACGTGAATCATCACCACGGCCATCACGATCTATTTTCAGGTGTCGGATGAAGGAGAGAAAAAGAAAATGAAAATAAGGTCAATTAAACAACGGAAACAGTTGAGTCTGTTTGTGATTGTTCAAGCGAGGCTCGATTCAGGCTGGACTTAATTTTTTTTTTTTTTTTTTGGTTTCTTCATTTTCGAGGGGATAATTTTCATTTTTTTTTTCCCCATTATGTTGCCGATCTGTTGTTGCGGTTGACCATCAGCTGATTGGCTACACAACAACAGCAACTCTTTTAAGTATAGCAGAAAAGTTCTCATCCTCTGCACCGCTAATGGTTTTCTTTTTCTGGTCGGAAACAAAGAATCACTGGAGCAAAACCCCAAAGTTTTTTTTTTTAGGCCCATTTCGGGTTGAATTGCGCGCGTGTTTCGCCGACCGTGTGGCGGAACGGTTCAGTTTGTTTTTGAGGTCGTTGTGTACAAAAGCCTCTCTCTTTCTATTCTCGTTGTCTCGGCAGACTTTGCAAATGATCGTGTGATTATACCTCGTAAACGCCGGTTGCAGTTTAGGGGTTTTCTTGTTTGCGCTGCCGAGTTGCGGCAGAGACGCTCCCGCGGCCATCGATGCTGCGGCGGCGGAACGACCGCGCCAACACGCGGCGCTCCCCCCTCCGTCCGTTTGCGTGGTTCTCGTTTTCCTATTGCTGAACTGGTTAAAAGACCATACATTTACTTATAAAGGGGATCTCTTTTGATTTTCATGCTAATTGCTTCGTTTACACAGGTATAGAAAGTATACTAGAATGTACAAAGTTGTGTCTTCTTGCAGCCACTGTTTGCACCGAACAACTGCTGGAGTAATAGGATGGCGGCGGGGCTTTGTAAATGGAAAGAACTTCAATCGCGTCTCGAATTTTTGTTTTGACCGGGATTGGTGTCGCTGGTGTATCGTAGATGAAAGGTGTAGATCACGGTCGCCGAGAGTGACACAACAAACAGACAACAATTGCGAACAGCAGCACACGCGGGCTGGATTTGGAGAGGGGCCATCAATAAATGATTGTGCCGCCACCACGACGTGCACCGCCGCTGTTGTTGGCTAATTTATGGCGGCGGCGTCGCTCAACCAAATCCCCCCCCCCCTCGTTCGAACGAGTCGGCCGCATTGTATTTATCTAAATATTGCGGTTTTTGTTTTGTTTTGTTTTTTTCTTCATGGCAGAGGGTCCCCTTTCTTTCTCTGCCCAGTTTCCACGCTGCCGACGGAGCTCAACGGATGACGACTTATGCTTTATGAATCGTGTGTTGTATTATTTCATGATTGAGGAGGGGCCAGAGTAGCGCAGCCCCATAGTCGGTTAGGTTCTCATTTTTGTTGTTGTTGTTGTTGTGTGTAGTTTTCAGTCTCCAGCGGAGAATGAGAAAGAGAAAAGAGAGTTGAGGGCCATAAGGTGCCTTGTCCTCGCCATATTTATGATTGCGTACCTTTTTTTTTTTTTTATTATTATTTTCTTTTATTCACTAGAATGGAAATAAATAAATGTTTACAGGTACACCATAAATTGGGACGGCTCATTACTGAGGGGGGAGGAGGTTTGCGCGTGCGCGCACTTAACATTTGAATTTTGTGTGTGTTTGTGTGTGTGTGTGTGATTTATGGCAGTCTGGAGCTGCTGTTGTTTGCCCTCATCTTCAGCGCCAAGAAGTTGATGGTGGCCTGTCGAGGCCCTCAATGTCTACGATGTAATATAGGAAAAGAGGTTATTTACTGTTCACTTTGCAAAAGGACGACTCGCATCCCCGCCCTTCTGCGCATACAATAAGGTGGAAAGAGTTACGACACTTATACCGGTTGCATATGGTTTACTTCTTTCTTCCCCTCCTTGGGTTGCGTTATTATTATAATTTTTTGTTGTTGTTGTTTCGAAATCGTGACCGAAAAAAACAAAAACAAAACAAAAACGATGACTCGGCCTTTTTCTTTTTAGAATGTCCATTTTGGTTTCCCCCCCATTTAAAAGAAGAAGCAGCGCGCCACGATTATTATATATACAAACCGGTGAAAAGGGTTGGTCTCCATTGCTGGCAATGATTAAACAGCAACCGGGAAAGAACTTTTCTTTTGGATACTGCCAATAATAAACAGCATCCGATCAATGCGTGTCCTTCTAGCGAACAATGGCGTCCCACATTTTGTTTTTGTTTTTTTAACGTCTCAATAGTCGGTTGATGTTCTTCCTCTTTTTTTTTTTTCGTTACATACGTAATTCGTGGAAAAACCAAAGGGAAGCGAGGTTTAAAACAAAACAAACTTGGATGACGTGGATGTTGTGACTTATCCACCTCAAAACTTGATCGTGGATGATTGAACGGGCCAGCCAACCGATTCACGTTTTCTTGACTGTTTCGCAACGTAACCTTCTGGTGGACGAACCGCACGATGCGGTTCCTTACGGTCTCAATTGAATCAATCAACACATGGAAATGCGACGCTATAAACAGAACACGAACACCGACACCTTTTCCCCGTTTTCACTATACAGCTGCGTAATTTCATTCTTTTCTCTATTCTAGAACTGCTATAGTATATGTACGCTTTGTCCTTAACGTTTGTCATTGCCGAATTTTTGCTCGATTTCGAAATCGGAAACCGGTTTCCTTCTAAAGTGCGCGTAAACCGCGCGCCCCCCCTCGGTTGATTGATACGTAACCTTCACCCCCTTTTAGCTTGAAACGTAAATAGTTTTCTTTTCTTTTTCTTTTTTTTTTGGCAGTCTAAGCGGGAACTGATTCGAGTTTCAAGAGTCTCGGCACATTAATCCGTCACCATGGATTAGTTGCACTTGAAAACCAACAACAACAACAACAACAAAAACAGTGTCATGTTATTATTATTATTTTTTTTGTCAGCGCTGATTGGCATCGCTATTCGATTGCATTTGTTTGTGTTGTCTATAGTTGAGGCAGCCATGTGTGCATGCCTTTTGCGACGACCTCCGTCAACACCCAGCCACACCCGAAAAAATGGCGCCGTGTAAAATTGTAAAGTAAAAAAACAAAACACACACACAAAAAAAAAGGTTTTTCCTTAAAGATTGCCAATAGTCTAGGCTACGAGCTCGGTTTCGATAAACCAGTGGAAGTTTCATTTGAACCGACGTGTTACTTTTGAAACGAGTATACATGGCCTCGCGAAAAATGGTCCTATAATAATCGGTCGCGGTCGTCTGCGATTTCTAGTTGTGTTGAACTGAAAAACCAGTCGGCTAATGTAGTATACTGTCAGTTCATGGACATTAGTTTAGTTGTCCATTGTGACATGTCCCTCATGCAGTTTAAGGTGACGGTTAAAAAAACGGGGCGGGATGAATAGCAATTGCATAAGCGATGCCAGTCACCGTAAACCGCCCTGTCGACATGACCTGTTCATGTGAACACGACCGCACCAACCGAAGAAGAAAAGATTCTTTAAAAAAAAAAAATAAATAATAATAATAAAATAACAGCGGGTCGGCGATGGCCGGTTTTTTAAAATGTCGAAATCCCGTCAGGGTATCACGCCAACATTTTCAAAAGGCAAACGTGACACGTCGTCCGTCCAGCAGACGGACCCCAAAAGAGCTCGAACGCTCATGATTATCACATTCCCCGATTGTGTACCCCCACTTTACATCGCCTCCCTCCTCCCCTTACTTTTTTTTCTGTGCCGCCGAGTCACGCTCGACTTGAACGACGTGACTGCGTGACATGGTTTCCACTTTTGGTTCATTTTTTTGTTTGTTCTTGTTGTTGTATTTGTCCATTTAGTTTTTGTTGTTGTATTTAGTTTTGTTCTTTTCTTTCTTTGGTTGTCAAAGATAGTCCTCACAAAATCAACAAGAAAAAACTCGACAATGAACAACACAAAAGGCGCGTGTGAAAATGTTGTCGGTATAGTCTACTGTGTTGAACATGTTTTTAGCGAGAAATTGCCTATCCGCCCGATTGGACCGAGCCTTCGCCTGCAGCGTTTGTGCGGAAAACAAGTCCCGCAAAGGCCAACAAAGTAAACAAACGAAAAATGCGAAAGGTGTAAAATTTAAAAAAAGGAACGGGGACGATGATTGACGTTGTTAAAAGTCAGTTGTTCTTTCTCAGATTTCACTATTTTTAATTATATTTCTCAGTTGTTTTTATTTTTTTTTTTCCTATTGTGAACTTTAATAGGAATCAATATCGTGATTGGCATCATTCTGATGTCCTGTTGGTACCTTTCTAGTTAGAGCAAGTCAGAGAGAGGGAGAGAAATGGGATTGGTTGAATTATTGGTGCATTTTCACTCGCGGTTTCAATGAAAAGGACCGATGTTGTTAACAGTTGAAAATTGTTTTTGTTTGTCTGTGTCGGCTGCTTCATTTCTCTTCTTCAGTCTGTTGCCAGACAGATGTAGACCTATCTACTCGTATTCGATTTATGTCAGTTTAGAAAAAAAGAGAAAAAAGCCTGTCCCGTTCGTAACAGGATCCCGAGGACGATGGAAGGGTTTGAGGTCGACTTGTTTCTGTTTGACGTATAGAAAGCCGGGTCTGACCCGACCCAGGGTGTAGCTGTTTAACTTGTTTCGATTAATGAAGAAGATAAAAGATAAAATAAATAATTCAAAAACTGCAGATAGTCGGGTTTTTAAAAACAAACAAACAGACGAGCAAAAAATTACAAGTATTTAAAATTTAATTTCATTTTGCCGATGTTTTTCGTTAATGTCTAGTCGTCAACTAAAAGTTTGAAATGTTTTTGTCTTTTTTTTCTTCTTCCCCTCTCTTGTTCTTGACCTCTACTGCGTCTGAATGGCGGTGATTGTAATTGAAACTCTATTGCCGAACATGGTTTATTTCATGAACATTTTCCCCCATTGAACTGGACGGAACTCGACATGTAAAAAACAAAAAACAACCTTGTACACTTTGCAAGGTTTTCTTCTTCTTCGTATTTCTTAAATTTTAACCTCAAGGTGTAAGCGATAAAACTCTCTGGTTCTGCCATCACTTATCTCTGTTGACTGCAGAATTGAACTGTAAAAAAAAAAAAACACGTTCTGGAAATGAGGCAAGGTTGTCGATTTGAACATTGGCTATATACACATCGTATATATAGCAGCAGCAGTTGCTCGCGTTGTGTGTACTACATATATACGTGTTGACATTGTACGTTACGCGCAGCGTTGTCCTCTTTATACGAGGGCCAGGCCGTGATTGCGCTTACGCGGCCCATGTTTCATTTGTCATTTGTGTTCCGTTGCTGCTCCCGCGTGTCTTTTCAATGGCCTTCGCTCATTCCTAACGGTACATCCCGTAGGGGACGGCAGATAACCTGAGCCATCACTTGTTTTTCAGTCAATGTCTCTGAATAACAAGCTGAACTTTACACACGCACACACACACAAAGGATGTTCTGAAATAGTAAGAAGTACAGAATAATAGAAGGAAAACAAGTAGAAACGAGTTGTTCCCTTTGGCCTTATACAATCAGCTTAGTGGGAGGGGATAGACGCCGATTGCGCGTTGATGTTTTGGTGTATATATATGTGTAGTATATATATTTTTATTTTCGTTTCTTTTCTATTTAGCAGCGATCGTATAATCAGCCAAGTGGGGCACATTAAAGACAAAATGACTTTGAGAAATGGATGTGTGTGTACGACGACGGCGAACAGGAAAGCAAAAACGAGGGGGGAATAGCGGTCTACATTATATTGCCACCTGGAAAATGAAAATGTTTGCTTATGGGCTCAGGCTTTTCAAAAACTCATATACCGCGCGCCATTTCACTCCCATCTTGCAGTTGTTTTACGATGACATCCTTTAAAAAAAAAAAAAAAAAAGTTAACCAACACAGATATGCACGCATGCCATCCACCTTTCTTTTTTTTTATGCGTGTCCCTTTCTTCTTTTATCTCTTTCTTTTCCTTTCCTTTAGACTGTCTTCTATCCACTCTACATGTTTAAGGAACGACGTAACATCGATTGGGTACCGTAAACCACGCCATTTGTTATCGAGTTCACGTATAATGACCTAATTAGATCTCATTTTTTGGGGGGACTGGCCCAGCCGCGTTCCGATTTTTTGGTTGCGTAACCTTAATGTTCCTTTCCGTTTGTTTTGTATGACGTCCGTATTGGGCAAGAGCCTAGAACGCGAGTCTGTTCATTCTCGACGATATTGGGGATTAAATAATTAATAAATAATTCAAACTAAATGCTTCCAACGTCCAAGGTCTTCATCTGTTGATGAGCGCATCCTCATTTTTACCTACAACTGATTCGTTTAACGAAACATCTTCTTTTTACGACATCGAAATGTGCGTACTATTGGATCGTTTGAGTTGAACAAACATCGTGTCCTTCAAATGTAAATGTAAATGTTGACACGTTTCGCTTGTCTCGAGCTTGGCAGCCGATTGAAAGCTGCTCTGACTATTGCTGGCTTTGCCGCTTCTTTACACGCTTTGAATCATTTACTTTTCTTTTCTTTTCATCCGTTTGGGTGGGCATCACAACTCGACCGGTTAGCGCATCAAAGTCTCTGCTGCGCACTGCACGTTCGCTCATGTTCGCCTGGCATTTGTTTTTACTTTCAATTCTCTGAAATCAAGTCATGCGAAAATTGACGTGACTTGCGCGCTGCTCTTGTCTTGTTTAATGAGCAAACTTTTATTTTGAATAACTGAATTTGGATGTGTTCATTTTCAAGCTGTCAGACATGTTTTGTTTTGTTTTGTTTTGTTTTTCTACCGCCTTTCCAACGTTTTATTCGATCTATTT
Organism: Daphnia magna; assembly: GCF_020631705.1. Lineage (NCBI taxonomy): Eukaryota > Metazoa > Arthropoda > Branchiopoda > Diplostraca > Daphniidae > Daphnia > Daphnia magna. The sequence goes on from NC_059184.1 coordinate 4,649,805, forward strand.
TGTTTGAATTTTTCATTTTCCTGTGGCTTTATCGGGTTTTTCAATGGAAACCCAGAGCTTTTTGCGCAATTTGTCGTGTTAAGCAGACTAACGTATAAAGGCAGGGCGAAACACTCTTCGAGCGTGAGCTAGTCCCGTATCTTTTTTTTAATGGTTTTGGAGCCACTTTGATCGGCTTAGCAACCAACGGTCAATCTCATTGGCCGTGCAATATCGGCTATCTGTCGCAGTTCTATACCTTTGATTCATTTTTGTTTCGACCTTTTCTCTCTTTTTTCTTGGTTCAGTGTCTCTCTCTTTTTTAAATCGTTGCAGCGTTTGGTCGCACACTTTAAATTCGGCTTACATTATTATCAACACAATTTTGTATACTGATTTTCAAATTGAAACAACCAATTAATTGCCATTTTAATAATTTGATTGCAGCGCCAGAAGCAGTGCGCGTCGAGATGATACCCAGTCTTCAGTGCACGTTACGAACGACTTCCAACGCGCTCCTGACGCATCACCATCGCAGCCTGAAAGAGGAGCCCATCTTGTAAGACCATTTATCTTTTCTCCCTTTACGTTTTCCCCATTTCGTTCGTTGCTGGTGGTTTTTTTTTTGAAATGTCTGGTGACTCTGTCGTCATCCCTCTATGGTCCGCTGATAAGGTCCGTGAAAGGATTCATCACCCAACCCGCACAAATGATAAAAACGGGCGGCCTCTCTTGAGTTTTAATCGGCCGTAAATGGAGTGTAGGAGCGTCTACCAACAAGCCGCTCCTGTTGTTCTTCTCGGTTCCCTCTGCATGCCCATCATTTCTCATCACTCTTTTGCCTTGTCTCTCTCATTATTTTTTCTTTCTTCTTTTTGCTCTCCCCCGCCGCCCATTTTTTCAAGAAAAAGCCCCCCCCAAAAAAGGGGGAATAGTCTGAAATGTGAAGCGGTTGTACTGATCGATCTAAATGTTGGAGCAAACGGCTCGCAGACGCCAAGGACAGAAATGAACTGGCAGTCATCGTCATTGACTGGGAAAAGTGGAAACCAGAGGTGGTCCATCTCGTCTCGCAATATACTTAGATATACCCCTGTTGAATGGAGAGGCCGTTCTCCTCCTCCTCCTCCTCCGCATATACCTCTTTCATGAATAATGGATGCAGCGCGAGCAACAACAATCATCGTACAATTCGTGCCATCGGACGAGGGTGGGCGTTCGGTTGAGATTGAACAACAACAAGATCGAAGAAACAAGAGGCAAAGACAACAACAAAATTGTTGGTCTGAAAACAAATCGAAAATAACAATGGCAGAATGAGTTGGAATATTTTATTGCTTCTTTTTCCTTTTTGTTTCAAGTTTAACTCGGCGAGGAGCCTCGACCATCATCAATTCAATCATCGATACATCGCTCGTTCAACTTACCGTTTTGTTTAAAGGGTTATGCTTCGGATAAAACATGGGCGTTAAGTTCGGAAGAAAATCAGAAATTGAGGAAAGCAGCGCCTCTTGTTGGTGCCTTAAAGTTGGGCTTAACACGATCAACATGCGCCCCACTTTAGAACCGTTTTGCTCGGCTTGCTCTTGACCCTTTTCTTCTTTTCGTTTCCAATCTCGAAACAATCGATTGAAATCAATGGCAGCTACTATATCCACAACTACCATTACGAGTTATACTGGGGTGCTGTCGCCTGCTGCTCACCGTTCGCTGTGGGGTGCTGCTCAAAATTTGTCTTTAATTTTTTAGATTTTTTTTTGTTTTTTTCTTTTGTTTTTTTTTTTTTTTTTGGGGGGCCTTTGTGTAAACGTTTCTCCTCGTCACATTATTATTTTTTTTTTTTTCGACGTGAGGGTCCGTGAAAGGGCATCGAAGAGACCCCACTGCGGCGTTTGACTCTATCGGCCGAGAAGGCATAACCTTTTTGAGTTACGATGGATATTTTAAAAGGCAAGAAAAGGAAAAAAAAAAAAAAAGGGGGGGGGGCATTTGCTTTTCAAAAACCGCGGGTGGTTGATTCAGACTGTAAGACCCTTGCCTCATTTTAACTTTTGTCTAATCGACCGAGAGTCGATCAAAGAATGAAAGAGAGAGAGAGAGTCACAAAAAATGATAGAGACCAAGGATAAGGTTAGTATAGTGTATAGTAAGATGGTAATAGTTGGATAGTTGTGTTTTTTTTTCCTTTCTTTAAACATATAGGGCGTAGGAGTGGCCGAGAAAGATTGAACGCTAACGTATCAGCGCGTGAGTCGAGCCGCCATTAATAATCCGAGTTTCTTTCTTTCGTTTCTATTTCTTGATTGTAATAATTTTCTGTTTGAGGGCATTTTTTAAGAAAACGGGCAGTGCGATACGCAGCTGGAAAAGGGAGAGACATATATCACGTTGGCTTCAAATAAGAAAAAGGAAAAACGAGCGACGCCCCGTCTTTTTTTTAATTTTATTGTTTTATTTCTTTTGGTTCTCGTCCGTTTATTCAATGAGGATAGCGCTCCCGTTTCCAGTTGAGCGCGCGTTACAGCCACCTCGACCGTAACGAACCCAACTGTGCTTTTACCGCCGCATCCGCACCGAGCATGCAGCACACACACACATTATTTATTCTTTTGTTTCTCTGTCCTTGCCTCTTCTTCATCCGCTTCTTTATTTCTTGACCCGTTTTTTGTTTTTTAAAACTATAATTCTATTTTACATGCATATTCTCTCTTTTTTTGTTTCACTGCTCACCGCGCCTGTCGTCCATAAATGTCTGCCAGAGATGCCATGTCGTAATGGAATTCCATTTAAGTACTTGAGCACGTCAAGGAGAAATAGGTGGAAGAACGAACCAATCGAACGGCGAAACTCTTGTTTAAGCGCTTGTAAGATTCGCCGACGAGTGAGCCAGAATGTTGGATATTATTATGCTGAACAGGACGTGCTATCAAACAATCCATCATCGACTTCCTCAATTCACTGGCTTTACTGTTCGGTCGGCAATCGACTGTCCATTGAAGAGTCACACACAACAGAAAATAAAATAAAATAAAAAAATGCAAATAGTTTTTGTGTGTGTTAGAATTGCACAAACAATTGGTGCGCTTCTGACAGGCAACCGCACAAGATTTGGAGGTTAAAACCTTCTTCTCTTTTTTTTTTGCATTCCAGTCGAGTCTTTCCCTTTCTCTCTCTTCCATTCCGACTGAAGGTTTTTTTATTTATTTTTTCACACCTTTTCTTTAAAAAAAATTTGAATTATTATTTTGTTTTAACCTTTAAGCGCTCTCCCTATTCAGCGATGATGGGGCACGATCGGCGGTAATATAGATCCCATTAGCACGGCGTGATGATGATGGGTTTTTTTTTCTTTTTCTTCACCTCATAAAAATCCACAGCCCACTAATCGCACCTCTCTCCCAACTCTCCCAATCCATAATATATTTATATTTAATACAATACGAACGGGCGAGGGCCTTGACAGACTCCCCCAGCAGTTGTCGATAAAGAAAACGAACGAAACTATTTATTTATTATTATTTTTCCTTTTTGCTCATATCTTGTGTTTGGGATGGCATTTCGTGCGCGTCCGTGTGCTCTCTTCCACCCGCGCGTGTGTGTTAGGCAATTTACGTGAATGGTGTCGGGAGTAGAGGCCCCCCCCCCCTTTCACGCCTTTCCGCAAGTTATTTCAATAGGCTCGGGCGAGCCGAGAAAATGAGGCGCACGACCGACCCTGTCGTATTACACACGATGATCTTAAATCAAAGAAGAAAATTTATTTATTTATTTATTTTTCCCTTAATTAATCAGCTTGGTTGTTTGGCATTTGACTTACTTCTTAAGCTAGCAGCGCGAGCAATTTCTTGTTTGAAAATCATTTCTCCAACGCGAGTGCTTACGACTAATGAGGGTAATGAATGCCGACAGGTTGGTGTTTGGTCGTAGAGGTTGGGTTTTTTCTTTTCTTTTTGTGGTGGATCGTCAAGCGATGAGACTGCGCTTTTTGACTTTTCTGACCCGAATGCTTAGCTTTTCTCTCTTTAACTGCCTTAAAAAACCAAGGGAAATGGGGGAAAAAGAAAAAGAGAGAATTTCCAATGATGAAGATTTGAGATTACGTGATGGGCTGTACCGGAGAGAAGGACGTCGGCTCCAGCAAGACGCGCGTGTTTACCAATTCTTTCCCTACTTTCGGTAACAACACAAATATCGTCGTTTTCATCCCTTCCTCCCCTTGAAAAAAAAAAAGAAAGATAAATAATAAATAATAACAAACAGAGGCTTCACCACGCCCAACTCCGACCGTCCCATCTTTAAAAAAAAAGGTGCGTAGTTTTTGGGCTCGTCGTAATTTTTTCTTTCGTCTTGCCAACTTCAAATGTTGGCTATACGATTTGAGATAAAGAAGATGGAGTACAACAACAACAACAATGAGGCTTAGCAGCAGCAGCAGTTTCACATTTGGACAACAGTTGGGAGGCGGAGTAGGAGGCAATCGAGCCAGATGATGAGGATATACATAATGCCCAGCTCTTCTTTTCTTCCTTTCTGTTATCCCCCACACAAGAAAACGTCCACGCCTTTCCCCTTATAGCCCTCAACTCCCGTCTTGCCCCCCCCTCTAATGCACAAATTCCCGAACGACAATGATAGTGGGCCAGCCGATGACCCACCCTAGTCTTCATCGTTTTACATTCTTCTTCTTCCTCCACCAGCACCACATCACGAAGTTAATCATGATGTACACAGTACGCCCCGATGGAGCCAAGCCTCTCTTTGTCTGCCTACGTAAACACAGAGAAACACGCGTATAGACGCACTGAGATGATGCTCAACTTCATTCGCTGCCCTTACCAGCAGCCCCCAATGGTTTGAGAAAGGACTGTCAGTTGTTTGCGATGAAATTTTTAGAAAAAATGATGCAGTTTCATCGACCTTAATGAGAGAGTGACTTTGGTGTAATCATATGGTTTTGGTCGTGGTGGTGAAGGTGGCAGTAATGGCCATCTCCTTTTCTTCACGAGACCAGCTGTCACCATACAGAGGCCTCGTTTGTGTGTGTGTGTAAAGTGTCTTTGTGGCGCCTTACCGTCGTGATGCGGTTGCGCTTTGACGTTCCGCTCGCATGACGTTGGGCAAATGTTTCTCTCTTCTCCGCCATTTTCGCTCGTTTACCTTCACACAGACCAAGCGTGAGGCGGTGAGATAGAGAACAAGAAACGCAGGATACCGCAATCCTTCACAAAGTTTGTAATGAATGGTCTGACTTTAGACACGTACAGCCTCTTGAATCAAACCGAAAAACCTTTGCCGTTCAATTTCGCATGTAAATTCTACGGTCAAGTGCATGTCGATCGTCTTTAAAGGCTTTTTCTTTTTCGAAACTCGTGCTGCGTTGCCACCCACTTTTCTTTCTCATTTTTTTTTTTTTAAATAGCGATTTATTTACACGCATATTTTATACTTATTACATTGAAAAGAAAAACACCCCCTTCAAGATTTAAAAAACAAAACAAAACAAGTGGGGGGGGGGAAGAAAAAATGGTGTATCTTAACAAGTAATCCCGGATGTTGGAACGCCGTGAAGATGATTGGCGGCGGATCTTGGGCTTTTCCGTCCTCCTCCTCCTCCTCCTCAGTACATACTGTCTCGGATCGGTCACGATCGGTGCTTAGAGTGTAAGCAATGAATCATCAAGTTTTTCTTCTACTCCTCCTTGGTCGTGCTTTTTTTCTTCTTTTTCTTTTGGTGCGCCTCTTGTTGTTGTTGTTGTTTTGTATTCAGATTTAGAGAGTGGCGGTTCAATCCAAAATGGAAATTTTCTTCTTTTTTTAAATCCATAAATTGACGGTCGAAAATGAAAGAGAGAGAGAGACACACAAATCGAAGTACAATCACATTTTGTGAATTTCGAAAATGTTTTTTTTGCAAGGCAAAATGAAAAAACTTGTTGTTTGAATAGATTGCAGTAGAGTATAGAGTTTGCCCGTATCTGGACGGTATGTGCGGCATGTAAGCAACAACAGTTGCAAACGGTGGGCGACTGGTTTTCCATTTTTTAAAAAAAGGTGAAAGATAGAAAAAGAAAAAAACCCCTTTTTTTTGTGACATTTACACGCGTTCCGAATAAAACATTCCCAGGATTCTTGCGAATTGATTATAAAAAAGGGGTCGGCAAGAACAAAAAGGAATTAAAACATTTAAAAGAAAACCTGCACAAATTTCTTGTCGTTAATTGCATTGTCGATAGATCGTAATGATTTCAATGATAATCACATCGTTTATTCGTATGACTGTTTTCACTATCATTTATAATTTAATTTTTTTTTTCTCTCTCCCTAACAGTAACCATGGTGACACCATGTTTGAAGATGAAGACGAAGACGACGAAGATGGATTCCTTCCCGGCTACGACATGTAAGTTGAAAATTTCAATTTAATTTTGAGGAAAAAAGAAAAGAAAAAGAAAACAAACTGTTGAAATAGTTGGACTGTAAAGTGGCTCCGCTTTTGACAGAGTGGTGGGGCTATATATAAAGAGTTTTACTGTAGTTATTTCCAACATAAGAAAGGGAAACAAAAACAATTACAGTTCCCACCGAAAGAGTCGAGGGCACTGCGTAATCATCGGACGTGGGAGTACTTGAATTCTTCATCTCTACACATTTTTTTATTTTGAGCTTCTTCAATTGTGTACCTGTTTTTTTTTTTTTTTTTTGTTTCAATCCCGTTGGTTTCAAAGTCGTGATCTTGCGTTTCATGTAATATTTATTCACGAATAAGCCGATCGTGCATCATGTTTCCTCCAATTTTTTTATGTGTGGCCTTTTGCTTTCGTGTTTCGTCGTTCATGATGGCCGTTTATTTCCGTTGCGGCTCGCTCACTGGGTTACTCGGTGCAATCATGCGCACCTATTTGCACTGTACATTTTTGAAGTCGCAAGTTTTTAGATTGTTGCATAGGGATCAGGTGGATGCCAAAAGACGGACCTTCTCCTTTTTTCTTTTTGATTTCTCTCTCCTTGTGTTTCTTTTGTTTTTATCTGTCTCGTCCCTGTAACCCTTTCTCTCTTTGCTAAAGAACCCAAAGTGCGCGAATGTTAAGTGCCGCATTAGCCCGCATTCCCAGACGATGCATCTTCTTCGTTGGCCGTTGCAGAGTGTCATCGGGTCCAGACGAAAGAGGGGGCACCTGTGGCTCCTTATATTTTTTTCGGGGGGAGGCTTGTTTTGGTCACGATGGTTTGCACGATTTTCGTAGGACAACTAAGGCAGAGAAAAGAAGAAACGTCTCGTGGCAAATTCAAAAAAATAGAATAAAAATGTTATTCCCAACGCAATGCTGTGCAATGAACCTATTGATACGTGGAGAGGAGAAAACATTCAAGTGAAGGGTTTTCCTTTCACGTCGCATTGAAAAGGAAAAAAGAAACAAAATTCAGTTTGTTGAATAGATTGGGGAATCGTGAATTGAGCACTTGCCATCGTATCGAGGGACGACAGTCGCAACTAGGTCGTGCAATGTAATTCTTTTATTCTTTCAAGTTTCTGATACTTGTTTGGTATATTTCTTTTTTTCGAATCGAACTAAAGGAAGTAGCGAGGCGGAGATGACTCTAAAGAAAATCCGCTTTAGCTGCACAATAAAAGAAAAAGCGCCTACAATGGACAGGAGGTTTCTTTTAAGTAGTGAAACACGAACGAGAGCGAAGGTCTCCTTTCTTTGCGGCCAATGGAGACCGTGAGAATTGTGCCTTACTCTTGACGTAGGTCTCGTTTCGGTCTTGTCGGGGTGGGGGATAGATGGCCGTTGTATCTGTTGGATGTCACGACCTCGTTCCTGCGTAATGAGTCGAACGTGCCCTCGCTGATGCCATCAGCCGACGTTGTTTTTCCTCTATCTGTCTTTGGCTTACAATCTGAAAACAAGCCGAGAATCTCTTTGTTGTTGTCTTATAGATAGTCCCCTTCTTCTTCTTCTTCTTCTTTTGTGTGTGTGTGTGTGTGCCCGTCAATGAAGGGAATTAAAGGAATATTTCATTTTTTAAGTCAAAGTGTGCTGGGCAAGTTGGTGCGCCCTCTTTCGACGCCCATTTCGGTCGGGAGCGGGAGAACTCGTTAGCCAAGAGAAGAGGTTTTTTTTTTTTTTTATTTTCTCAGATTCCCCCCCCCCCTTGCTCATTGTTTCTACATCAAGTCGGATAGTTTATTTGTGTTTTATTTTTTCTTCGCTCCGTTTGTTTGGCAGAGGAAAAAATAAATTAGAGAAAGGAGAACGGTAGACTTGTGTTTACAACGCAGACTGAGCTAATGATGATTTGCCGATCGTTTTCTATGTTTCTCTCTCTCTCTCTCTCTGCCCTTCGTGTAGATTAAAAATAGAGAAATGATTACACCTCGGCATTTCAGCAATTTTCACGCTCCCGAAACTTCTAATCAGGGCTGAAAGTCTTATTAGGTTTTTCTTTTCTTTTTTTTTTCCTCCCATTTATTTATTTTTATACAATTTTTGTTTTTAGTTTTTGTTTTATTTTTCTCCTTTATTTCAAAAATACGTTTGCCCTCCTGTCTTCTTTGTGTAATGGATGCCACTACTACTGTACGCGCAACGGCGTTGATTACCAGCCCTCACCATCTCGGCCGTGTTACAATTGTAGCTGATGTTGTTGCGTCGTTACGTTGGCGAGTCATTTTCACGGGTTGTGAATGTTTGATTATACGATCCTGGCCAACATCCGCTCGGCGGCGATGACACACCGCAGCCAACACGCACACGCAATTAGAATGAACTGTTTTTTTTTTCTTTTCCCTTTTTGTTTTCTAACGTTTGTTGTTGTTCTTCTTCCCACTACCTTCTCTCCCCCATCCGGACGTTAATAACCGCAACAAATAAAACAAGGAGAAAAATGAAATTTTTTGAAAATCGTGTTTATGAGATCAGGTTGCGTTTTGCATTCGAATGTCTTCCCGAACGATGGAAACCGAAGAGTTTTTGTTTAAAAAATAAATAAATAAGGTAGGGAAGGAGGGGGGGGGGAGACCAACTGCCGTCCATTTTTGTTATAGTAATTATCGCGCGCCTAGTTTATGTATATGAGAACACCTTGGCCGGAAACGAATTGTAGAATGCGATGAATGGGAAGCGAAGGCGAAGCCAACAACCTGACGAGTCGAGTGTTGACTAGAAAACGGGGCAAAAGATTGCGACGAGGACGAAGAAATGACACAATCCACGCCATCAGGTGATAAACTCTTGGTAATTGCAAACGTGATGGACGTCCGTCTCTGAGACATAGTCACGGAACATGGGAACGGCGCAACGGAGAAGGGGACGAACAATTGACAAGTCGGTGCCAATGGAGATATTCAAATGGCTCTCTCTTTCAATGCGAAAAGCGTTCGCCAGTCATCAGCGTACGTTCAGTTCTCTGATGTCGCTCCAAAAATAATAATCATCATCATAATAAGGGAGTTTTCACATTACATTTGTACGAAAAGAAGAAGGGAGTGCATTTTTCTTTCTCTTCTTATTTTTTTGTTCTTGTTGGCTTTTGAGTCTTTTTCTCAACAACTGCAATAACAGCAAAGAGTCGAATGTTTTGTTTTTTTTGTGTGTGTTTGTGTGTGTGTGTGGGGAACACTCACGATATTTACTGGATGCGCCAAAGCAGAAAATCACGAAGTACCTAACCGGTTTTTTCTTCTTCATCATCTGTTTTCTATTCCATTCGGGGATTTTTTTATAATTTTTTTATTGTTTTCTCTTTCTCTCTCCTTTCTTTATTTTTTTTTTTTGCCTTTTTCTCCGTATTCACGCCCTACCATTTAATGCCATCAAATGATCCGTTATAATAGAAAAATTAATTATTACGAATTAAAAAAAAAAAAGAGGAGAAAAGTACCCACCCCCCAGTGCGGATCTGTACACCGAAATAGAAAAAAAAAAGAAAGAAAAAAAATTGGCTTGTCTGAAAATCCGCTTCGGTTGACCCAATAATGTGATGGGCGCTCACTCACTCACCGTTTGTTATCGTTATTATTATTATTACTATTATTATTATTTTTATTATCACGACTATTATTATTAATAATCATTCTTTTTTCTTTCTTTTTTGTCTCTTTTCTTCGCCGTCATTTTCTTCTCCACTTCGTTAGACATGCGGTTTTTCTATTTTTTATGTGCCTTGCCATTATTGATAGTCTTCGCGTTTCCCTATCTCACTCGTTGCTTCTTGATAGTGCGGCACTAATCTGCTGGTGGTCAGGTTGATTTTTGTTTTTTTATACATTTTTATTTTTTATTTCTATATAGTCGAGGACGATAGTGAATTAAGGAGGTTGAGAAAAGAAAAGAAGAGCGGCAGAGAGAGAGATCGGTAGGGAGGAGCCGAGTACGAGATTAGTTAGCGGTAGACAACGCTGGAAAACAGGATCTTGATGGCCGAGCAGAGAGCAAATTGGAGCCCAGCTTTAGAGTATAGCAGTCGAGAACGCGCACAATATCCGCGCGGTGATTGCAGATGGCCAATCCCTGCCTCCCTTCGAGTATAAATTACCGGCCTTGTCCTATGGTATATTTATTAAGTAACTGTAGTTGCTCCGGGACCTCTTATGAAATAAATATCTAACAATGGCAACAAGAAAAAAAAAGGGCCAAAACCAAATTTAGAACGGAAAAGAAAACATAAAAAAAGAAAATAATAATAATAAATTTGAAAAGAAACGAGAAGGAAAAATTGAGCACAGACACACAGACACACACAAAGCAATCACAAATTACAAATAACAAGAGGGGTGGGAATGCGAGAACGTGTCGTCACTGTCGTCTGTTGCAAGGAATATTAAAAAAAAAAAAAAGCCCTGCGTAATGGCAAATAAGGGAATGAGAGTTGAGCCAAATTCAGGAGATGTTTGGGGCGGATGTTTGTCGAACACATGAATCCCATTTTTTTGTTTTTTCTATTAAACTTATCTTATTCTTAACACATTTTTCGTTTGTGTTTTCTATACACAGTGTCTCCACCCTTTTTTTTTAGCCCTTTTCAATGGCTCTTGGCACATTTATACCTGGGCCCCGTATAATAGAATCGCAAAATGAAAGAAGAAGAAGAAAAACTAAAGAACAAACACATATTTGCATTAGGCAAACTCGGAACACACAAGATAAGAAAATAAATAATAAGTTAAAGAAAAGAATAAAATAAAATAAAAGCTCGACCAAAGTTTCAAAGGAATAGAAAATACGAAGACTTCTTTGATGAATGATGACTTAGAGAAGCCGGACGGGCAATTTGTGCGCTCCTGGCCTCCTTCTTACCTCCTTTTGTTTGAAAAGAAAAGAAAAAAAAAAAGGAAATGCTCGCGTATGTGTTCACGGGTTCGTCTTCCATCATCCTCACATGATCTGCATGACACAACGGCCGAGATTGTGTATCACGAGTCGTTTTGGAATTTGCTAGCTGTTTATAATACTCTGGCGAGTTGATAGATTCCTGCCCATCAACAGCGGCAGAGTTGCATGTTTTCAGACGTCCTCCTCCTTACTCCCCCACCAGGTTAATGGGAGCCCTGGCCTCTCTTGTCTACCAGTCAAGAGGCTCCTTCTTTTCTCCCCTCTGCATTTAACAGCTACGTTTACATGTATATTATTTCATGGGCAAATGTGTTGTTGTTGTTGTTGTGGGGTTTTTAGCAATTATTTGTTGCGTAGAGAAAAGAGAATTTAAGACACTGATGGTGGCTCATGTCTTTCTGATTCCACTTGATCCATCGTCGGATCGAGGGCATCTCTATATAATTTATACCCAATCCATTATCGTTCCAAGTCTCTTCTCTGTTATACAATTTCTGTTTTTGCTTGATGCGCGCAATTTCGGAAAACGGAGCCACACGCAAGGAAGGAATGCGAGCAAACAAATTCATTGCGTCTTGGGGTCATCCGTCTTTTTAATTGACTTATCCCCCTTGTTCATGTATTCATCTCTTATCATCGTTTGATGTACATCATTGATTTTTCTTTTCTTCGTTCAGGACGTTGAGTCAAAGGCCATTGTCTTCCTCCTCTGCCAGCCCTTCGCACGGCACGTCCACCAACAACGGACTGAGCCCGCATCGACATTCTTCACCGGGCGATTCGCCTCCACCGCCGCCCAGCTCGGCCGCCTCCCTCGGAGACTTCACCGACAGTCTGCGGAGGCGCAAAGTTCACAAATGCGACTTTGAAGGTTGCGAGAAAGTGTACACGAAGAGCTCGCACCTGAAAGCTCACAAGCGAACGCACACGGGTAAGCCTTTGATTTTCATCTTTGCACAATTCACGTTTGATTGACCAAGTAGTCACGAATTTCAATCAACACCGTCGTCATCTGCAACGTTTTTTGTTTTGCCGTTTTTTTGTTTTTTTGTTTTTCATTCGGCCGGCTACTCGATGGGTGCAGGTGAAAAGCCGTACCAGTGTACGTGGGACGGTTGCACTTGGAAATTTGCACGGTCTGACGAGCTGACCCGCCATTTCCGCAAGCACACGGGACAAAAGCCGTTCCGTTGCCACCTGTGCCAGCGTTCGTTCTCACGATCCGACCATCTGTCACTGCACATGAAGCGACACTGATGTCGACCGAAGTCGTCTTCTATACATACTGTACTTTACGCAGCCGAGCAGCGCAACAGCGTACACACACACACACAACACACAACAAAGATCACGCCAGCTGACAGCCTTTCCTCTTTTCGATGGGCGAGCTGTCCGCGGTGGCTAGCAGACGGGCGACAAGAGCTGTCTGCTGGAAAAGACATGGCGATGATTCACAACACTCACACAGACACGCAGAACAAGAGAAGCAACAAGAAACTTCAACTGCGACACAGTCCCAACAACAACGACGAATGTACTTTTTGTATTCCTTTCTTCTTCTTTTTTTGAATTGAAATGTTCCCATTTGGCTGGATGGGGAAGGCGGAAAACAGCAAAATCAACTTAATTTTTCTTGTTCTCTCTTTGGAGGATTCAAAGATTTGCTTATTTATTTATACATTTCTTTTTTTTTTTCTTTTCGAATTTACACCCTCTTGGATTTTGTGAACGAAGGGAGAACTTTGACACCGACACATGCGCGCTCTCGTGACGGGTTTTTTGGCCCCCTAACGGACGGTACGCGCGTTTTTTTTTTCCTGTATCCCTCGTGACTTCCAATACGCTTGATCAAACCTCATCATCCTGTCTTTATTATCAATATTACTAATGATTATTCTCGTTGTTTTTGCCGGGGGTCTGCCCGTTTTTGATTGTGACTTTCGAATCTGGCGATCTCACATCGATGTTGTTGGATCATATCGCTCTCTCTCTGTCTCGTCCCTCTCTGCCTTAGTGATGTCTCATCTTTTCACTAGTGTTAACCTGGGAGGATTCCTCTTCCATCGCCTTTTCTTTTTATCGTTGCCGCCTCTTCCTTTTTTTTCTTCGTTCCTTGTAAAGTGGCTAAAAACAAAAACGAGCTCGCCTTCAAATGCCACTCCCTCTACATTGTATGTTCTTTCGCTTTGAGCAAATCTGTACCGTATGTTGCAACAACGTATGCCCCAATCCGTCCACCAAAGAGAGGAGAAGAGACCCAGGGAATAAGAAATTTAAAATGGAAAAAAATTTAAGAATTATTACATTTTTTTCATGTCTCCCCCCCTCATCTCCTCCTTGCATCGATGCATATCATAAGAATATGTAATACGACCCGAAGTTGGGTAAAAGAAATTGTTTTTTTTTTTTTCTTTTTGTTTTTTTTTTCTTTTGAATTCGTTAGCAACGCACAAAAGCACCAAACAAATATCTTGGTGATTTATGTACAGCGAGAGAAAAAACAAAACAAAAAACAAATTCAGCCCAACGCCCGAAATGGAAGAAACACTTGAGAGGAAGAAGAAGAAGAGGTGCAGCGCGTGGCGCATATTGTTCCTCATTTGGGCTGCGAAAAAAAAGAAAACAAAAATAAAATAAAAATAATAATAGAAAAAAGATATTGTGATATTCCTCGAGCGAAACACTTAGACTGGCTGCTCATTTTGATCAAGAGACAGGCACACGATATACACCGCACACAAAGAGAAAGGCAAATGTTGGTAATTGGGCAACGGCCGCGGGACGTGGACGATTGTAGTTGTTTGTGTACACCAAAGACCCCCGTCAAGAGAGTTGAAAGAAAAAGGACGAGAACACAGCGTGATTGGCAGCACACGCCCGCCATTGATATTATTCCTCGGCCTGAATTCAATGAGGCTGATCATCATTTGAAAAACTAAATAAGTAAACGAAATAACATGAAAAAACAAACAAACAGCTGTCGACTTTTTCTTTCTTCTCTTTTCACTTCTCCTCATTCGTGAGCAGCCGTCAAATAAAAAGAAAGAGAAGAGAGATGTACTGAGCTGAGGCATTCTTTGCATATCGTGCCATTTACAGTGAACGTGTGCGTGGTCATCCTATTCTATTATTGTCTTTTCTTCCTCTCTTATTTTTTTGTTTCAGAGCTCTCTTTTTCTAACCCTTAAAATTATTTAAATATTTCTCCCCGTCTTCCTAATTTTTTTGTTTTTCTTGTTCCCCTTCGGTCGCTTTGTTTCAGTGTCTGCGTGTCCCGTTTTATTTGGAAGCCCTTCTCTTTTTCTGTTTTTTATTTTTGTTTTTTGGTTATTACTATTACATGTATATGCCTCGTTTCTTTCAGTTTCTCACCCTCGTATTTTATTTTATTTTATTTTTTTTTTTGTGTGTTGTTTTCTTGCGCCCGGAAGCAGCCATAGGGTCTTATACCTCATCACATTCCAAATTGATATGCAATAACAATTCAGCGTACCGTATACTATATATGTATATAATTTTTCCTCGTCTTTTCTCTCTCTCTCTCTCTCTCTCTTTTTTAATTCTTTTTATTACTTGATAAAGAAAAATAGCAAGTTGCAACAGATACTAAGGGAAAGAATAAGAAATCTAACGTTTGGGAGAATCAAAAAGAGTTATCACACACAGACACATTCACGACCGTACGAAGTGTGGGCGTGAGCACAAGAAGAAGATTGTCCACCCTCATCCTGCCCAGTTTTTCTCTGTTTCTTCTCCCCCCCCCCTTTTTATTTCTTTGCTTTTCGTATATATGTCATTCGCCATGAAAACAGTTCTAGAGTATACGCGCACATATGCAGGAAAATATAGGAAAGAAGAAGAAAAAGAGTTTATCTCATTTTTATTTTTTATTATTATTATTATTATTAGGAAGACGACGAAGAAAGAGCCGCCTTGTTTATATATATTTTTTTTTTTACGGCCTTCTCTTCTCACACACATAATTTTTGATTTTTTTTTTTTGGGGGAATAAAAAAAAGAACAGAAAAATACTGCCGTTAATCATGCGTCATAAGTTTCTTAACTCAAACAAAAAAGAAAAGAAAACAAAAGAATAAACCACAGAAAAAATTCAGAGAAAACGCCTATTTATTCTCTCAAAAGTTGGGTTCTTGTGTACTATCGACCGTGTTGTATACGTCCTCCTCTGTACAGAACAAAGATACGAAACAAACATTTTAAAATAATATTTTTTTTTGTGTGTGACTGTTTCTTTCCTTCTACGCGATGTATAAATGAAGAAATAATTCCCTAATTTTCGTTTGTTTTTTTAAAATCCATGCTCTGCCCCGTTATTGTTTTGGTTTTTATTAATATATTACTTCCCTTGCACTTCTATACTCGGCCGTCTATGTGTGTGCGAATGTGCGACGCGTGTCCATATTGTTTTGCGTGCGAGCGTGTTTTGTTTGATTTCTTTCTTCCCCTCTTTTTTTTTTTTTTCCTTAAAAAATATGTTTTGTGTTGTCTTTCTTTTGTTTTGATTTTGTTGGAGCATCTCTACGGTGAGAACATTATTACGAGCGCGGCGTTGCGTGCTCTTTCGAATTGTATTTGAATTTATTACACATGGTGTGGATGCAAGGCTTTTCAAGTTTTTTTTCCTTTTTCCCGTGTCGCTACGATGTTCTTTCATCGGTTGCAGCCATAATGAAATTCACTTATGGCTGCGCAATCACGCAGCACACGTAAAGCTGGAACCATTTGCAAAGTCATTTGTTTTTCTTGCAGCTGATCGTTGCCGTTTGAAATCCCCGTATACAAGCGCGGCAATACAGAAACGAGAAAAAGGTAATTTAATGAACTTTTCACGCTAGTAGGAAAGAAAAATTTAAACAAAAAAGTTGGGTAATAACCGTATACGTGTATAGATACACGGACGTTATCGTCAACATAAAACGCCGGGGATGGAAAATTTTTCTTGGAACAGTGAAAGAGAGAAAGAGAGAGAGAGAGAGAGGAAGACGATTTAAATGGAATAGCCGAACCGAATGACCGAAATTGCCAAATATAAAAACCTTGGCAACTAACAGCTTTCGATATTTTGGGCACAAGAAAGAGAGAGAGAGAGAGAAAAAACAAAATGTTTATGATTATGATGATTATCTTTTATAAACAGGACCGGTCTTGAAAACATTTGTTCTGTTAAATGAAAGGTAAAAACGAACAACGAAACAAAGGGAAACATTATCGATTATAGGAAAAGAGCGCACCATTGCCAAATAGCGATGGTGGTGTTGCTGTGGCAACTGCATTAGTCATTGAGCGCCCTCCTTCCAACCTTATAACCCGCTCGTTTGCATTTTTGTTGTTGTCCTTTTTACTCCAGCAGCAGCTGATCGCGGCTGATGGGTAAAACCCGGATCGTAAAAACACTTTCCGCTTGGTTTCTTTTATTTTTGTTTGATTTGATTTAGGAGACGCGTTTCAGGAAAAAATAGATACATTTCTCATTTCTTTCTGCCCACGACCGGCATGAGGGTTGCACTTTTTGTTCCCCCTTTATTCCCGAAATCGATGGGTTGACATAGCAGGTGCAAATCAACAAAGAATACACATTTATTCACTTGCCCATTCCCGTCAACAGAAGGCGTTCAGCACCGACAATGGGAAAATAAAAAACCCAAACAAATATTTTTTTTTTAAGTGTGAAATTGTAGTACAAAGATACCGCACTTCTTTACAGTTATAAGCCCTAGAATTGCCGTTTTACCAGGCTCCCGATTTCTCCTCTTTCAATCGTCAAACCTCTAGGAATGCACGTACTCAATCATTAAATCAGGTGGGTAGGTGCTTATGCTCTCAAGCAGGTAGCCCGTCCTTTTTTTCTTTTAATCATCTGTCGTCGCTGTCCTAATTTGATTAAGCATGGGCGTGGCTTCACTTGGCGATCCCCATCTGTCTGATTTGAGGAATTGGGTTTCATTTGATAATAGGACAACCGTCTGGCGTTATCTGTTTGCCACGCTGTTGCTTGGCCACGCTCAAAAGACGCTCCTTTCTACGCACAAGTTATTGTCAGGTCGTGCCGAGTTGCTCAAATCATCGGCGATGACGTTGCGCTTGAAAAAGAAAAAAAACAACACGGCAAATTGCGATGTTTGAGTGTTGGACGATGGCGCCTCTTAACGGGGTCTCCCCTTTTCGCCATTCGAGACCAGGACGCAGGTGGAGCGTGTATTACCGACAACGCTAGACCAAAAGAATAACGATGATGATAGTAATAATAAATACATATGCACGCAGCGGGAACGGTACCCGCTCGAACGTAACCGAAAAAAAAAAAAAAGTGAAAGCCGGTCCTTTTTATTTTTATTTTATGATTATTTATTTCTTTCTTTGCTGTGTTATTTTGTTGCATTTTTTTTATTTTTTCGCCCGTTGATTCGTGTGGCATATGGGTCGCACCTGCCCTATTGGCCTCTTTGCATTGCCCTCGACATCGTCGAAAATGAGCAAACAATTATCGCATTATGAAATCTTCTTAAGGCCCTCGTACTATTACCGTCGACATTTTCAACCCTCTCCTTCGAAGCAAAAGTGTAAAAATTAAAGAGAGAAAGAGAGAGAGAAGCAAAAATGGGAAACAATTGAAATTTCCATCATCACGACAAGGCAATCAGAAGAGCGAAAGAGAAAGAACAAAAGAGATAGATGCAAAGATAGTTGAAACATGCCTAGAGAAAGGAAATGCAGCTTCAGCCTCATTTTTTTTTCTCTTTACATTATTGGGGGGGCAACAAGAAATAGAGAGAGACGACAGTGTGAGAATTCCCGTATCCAGCAATCGGCATCCGTTCACTCGTTTGCATGTGCACGCACCCTCCAGCTAAAAGAAGGTGTAACCAGCATGTCATTTTTTTTTTTATTTGTTTTATCTGTAATAAATTAAATAACCATTTCCAACGTGCGACAATCACTTTTTCTTTGGCTCTTTATCTTAGCGCCACATGAAACGAAAAAAAAAATCCTTATGCGACACACAAAGTTGGTACACATTAAAGACAGACTACCGGAGCAATCAAATGTGCGCGCGTATCCGCAGCGGCGCCTCGCTAATGGGTCAATAGCTCTCCTAGCAATTTTGAACACAAATTGAAGAGGGACCGAGAAAAGAGAGACAAAACATAAACAGAAGACAGAAGCGATGCAGAGAGAGAGAGAGAGAGGGCATCTTAATGACCGTGAGAAGTCATCGGTGGTGATGGCGGACCAAGAAGAGAGAATAGATAGAAAGGTCGACATAATATTGTAGAAAAGATAAGTATAGTACGCAAAGGAAGACGTGCCGTGTTTTTTGTTTTTGTTTGTTTTGTCTTTTTTTTTTTTTTTTTTGGTTCTCTGAGCTGAGAAAGATGGGTGGGGAAATATGCAAGGAATATACAGTCACATTTTTATGTATAGTAGACCCTTTTTTGTGGATACTAGACATTTTCAGGTTAGCAACATTATGTATACAGAAAAAGCTTGTTCGCCCTTTTAAATTTTCGGCTTTTTTTTTTTTTTTTTTTATAACCTTTCAAATTTTTTCGATGGGAATATGTATATTGTTTTGTACGTTTCTTTTTAATTCTCGTGAAAGGTTTACATGTTTTCCTATATCTGCTGCTCATTTTACCTGTTGCAAACTGTGCCGCAGCGGATGTCGTCCAATTCATTTTTCCGCAAAAAGTCGGGACGTTAAACAGGAAAACGACAAGTTGCACACACACACACGTGAAAATTGGGGGGGACTATACGCAAACGGTACCTGTTGATACGTGAAAAAAAAAAGCAAATAGTTTTCTTTATTTTCTTCTTTGAAATTGCAAACGAGACACACGTTCAAATCTCCTTGATTCAACGCGACGGATGGGCGGACGGTTTGAATGGTTACGCATGCGCCTATAAATCTGTCGTGAGAGGCGATCCTGATCGCGATTTTGCGAAGGACTTGGTCCCGCAGCGGGAGAGCCGCCTTGGCTGATTCTTGTAGTCACTGAGGCAAGCCCTTAACCGCTCGATCAATCGTCCCCGCGTGCATGTTTTAGTGGGTACGGTATATACCTTGTGGTACGTGCGTGTGTCTCCAGCGGCGGTGCTGTTTCATCGAGCGTTTCGAGATGTGACCATAACCGGACGTGCCGCTGTCACATCCTTTTCCAATAGTCCTTGAAAGAAACTCTCGGTGTGGCTTAATTTACGTCACCATATGGCAGGAGACGGGAAGCCATTGACCTTGACTTTGGCTCGGCCAAAAGTCATTCGTCAGTTCGGAGTTGCTGGCACTGGGCGAAGCCACGGGCCAATGTCATTATTGATTTGTCTCGACGATTGGCAACTTGAATTATTAGGCGACTGGCGCAACGCTTATAGAGTTGTAGTTTTAAATGCTTTTGTGTGTTAGCACCGTTGCTAACCGGAGGGCGACCTCCTCACTGCATTAAGTTTGCCCAAAAATCCGGGAATGGCCCAAACCGGATTCATCTCGACCTAAAAAAAAATAAATATATTTTTTTAGAAAAATGAAGGAAATGCTTATAAAATGATGCTTGAAAAAATAAAAAAAAAGAAAAGCGCGTCTGTCTGTGTGTGTGTGTGTGTGCATAGTTGTATACGTATATATCAAATCGCACCTGCTGCATTTGGGGGAAAATGGACAGAGTAGAAAAGCAAAAAGAAACATGCAACGCTCATAAATCAGATTTAATGTCACTTTTTTATACGTTCTAAAAACCCACCGGCTTTGGATGGTGTCACGAGATAGTATATACAACTTTTAAGAGAAGATCCGTTCACGTCGACAGCTCCTTAGGACGAAAAGAAGAAGAAGAAGAAGAAAAAACATACCGAGCGAACATAACCGATGGCATGTGGCTCCAGCCTCTTGTGTGCCGTCCAGCGCCAGGTGGAAATGAGCGACGAGGAGTAAGTGTACACACCCAACAATAATAGCGTCATCGTTGTCCGTCGCCCGTTTTCCATTTTCGCTCATTTATCAACGACACGCGGTCGCGATAATCCGACATTAGTGTCGGCCAGAGGGGTTTCTTTTCGTCTCGCTATGGCCGTTCATAAACGTCAGAAACGATCCGAGCTGAATCAGAAACAGATAATACTGAGAAGATAAAGAAACAAAACACACACACACACACAAAAAAGCGCAAAAAGCGAAGAAAAAGATGAAAAAAATGCTTTGGATGGACGTACAGCGCGGAGATAAGCGCACAGAGGGGGAAATAAGAGACGCTTATTATAGCGCCATGGTTGGTGTGTCCTCGCGTTGGCTACACTAAAAGACGTGACGTGTTGAATGTTAAACTGGGGTGGCACGCGGACAACAAGCCAACGGCAAGCCCCAACGAGATTAGATCGCCGAATTTGAATTGTATGAACTGACCGTCGATCCGTCTTCTCTTATTTCCAGCCACACATACAAACACAGCAGACACATAAAAAAAAGCAAGCTGCGTTCAATTTGGAAAAGATTTACAAGGCGAAGATTAATTCACAAGCGTTTCCAATCCGATCCGACGAGTCCTCTGAATTTCTTTTTCGGTCATTTACACCTTTTTTTTTTTTTTTACCTTTTCAGGACGTCAAAAGTAAACATTTTCTTGTTGTTTTTTTTAACGCTTTTATGGATCGTATATATTATAAGGAAAGGTTTTCACATTTTTTCGGAGGCGGATTCCCATTTCTTCTTTGTATTTTCATTTTTTTTTTTTTTATCAAATCTCAACTTTCTTATTCTTCCGTTCAGGTAGGCCAATAGAAAAAAATATATATATATATACAAAAAAGGGAGAGAAAACAAGGAAAAACCTAGAGTGAAGTCGGGGCGATATGTCAGCGACCCAGAAGGCGAGGCTTGTTTAATATGTGCACCATCATCATCGACGGGTATTTTTTCTGGGAGGCCGATGTTGCCTTCTACCGAGATATCATGATACGAACCTATGGCCTGGGACAATGTTTAAGCTTGCACGAGAAATAGAATGTATTAGGCTTGCCAATGTACGGCCATTCGGAAAGATTTGCGTTTGGGGCAGTCACAATCGAGCAGCCCTTCTCTTCTCTAATTCTTTTTTTACTTCTTGCCGTCACTCTCTCTAGTGATTTGGGCCCCGAAACCTACTTTCGAAATCGACTTGTAAGATGATGGATTCTCTTTCTCGAGCCTCCTTCCCATTTTGACCTAACCAACAGCTTTGGCCGTTGTTCCATTCAGTTGACGGTCTTTTTACGAGTTTCCCCCTTTTTTCTTCATTTGGATATACTACCAACCAGCCTCTCATCTTTCCATCAACAACAACAGCAACAACAATAACAACAGTCAGCAAGCCACCTGATGGAGTCAAAAGGAAGAGAACGAGACACAGAATGGAAAAGAAAAAAATTCCAAATTGAAACTTGCTTATCGCACCACTCTCATCTGAAGTTGAAAGACTACCAGGTTGAACATTAACCGTTGGACGGCCTATCTAAACGTCACATCTCTTATACTACCATTTTTCTCCTTTTTTTTTCCCATTCTATTTATACGCCATATATAAGCAACATGTACATCTTTCTACGAGCGTCCGTCATTCAGTTGATTTTTCATTTTTTTTTATTTATTGTTTTTTTTTTGCTTATTTTAATTTTTCTTTTTAAATATTTATGCGCCGTCATGAGCGGCAGGTTGGTGCGTTGTGCTTCTCTTTTCAGCATACATTACCAGCAGCCGATTGATTGAATTATTCCTCTTCTACGGCGCGCCTACATAACAACGGATGAATGGGGTAATACCAGCGACGCCCTTCTAAAGTGAATAGGAAAAATAATACCGAAAACATTGAGAGAGTTGCAAAACTATCAGCTCTTTTCGATTGTGTTGTGGGAACTCTACCCGGAGAAAGGAAAAAGAAAAATACGTAGCGCGATATGTACCAGGCACCGAACGCGCCCATCAAGCAATGCCCACGATAACGTCTGATAGGCGTGTCGTCTCCAAAAAGCACATCGCTATAACATATCAAAGAAAAAGGAAGAAAGCGAACCAAAAATAAAAATAAACAAAAAAGGGGGGAGGGGGATAGAAGATATGTGTTATAGACACGAAAAAAGGAGAAAGAAACAAGAGAGTCTATATATAATATTTGAAACGACTCTGTTGGCTTCACAAAGTGACATCATTGAGATAATAGGACCGAGAGGTCAGACATCCGCGAGATCGGGTCGTTTTGTTTGTTAGTTAGAAAGCTGCTGGCCATGGACTTGCTATATAACTCTACAGCCATAGAGTTTTGTAAGGAGAGGTGGTTTCTCGTCTTTTGCCGCATAGCACACACTGACAGTCATCTAACCTAAAGAGCCAGACGAGAGATAAATGATGATTGGGACAGCTTATTGTTCAACAATGTGAAAGACGACGAGGGTCTAGGAAAGTTTGCTCTGTCTGCCTGCGAAAGAAAGGATGAACGTTGACAGGAATGACGAGATTTAAAGATGCAGACAGCCTTAATATAGACCAAACGTTGGCGCGCTATCGACGATTTTTACAAATTGCTCGTATATTCGAAAAGACGTGAATTGTACGTATACATAAATATATAGCCCGTCATTGTGAAAATAAAATGGAAAGACTAAGAGAGAAAGAGAGCGCTGGCGGCTAGATTCGTGAGATCGGGATTCTTCTCCGCCTTTATATACTGTATAGTCTGCGCATAGAATCGAATCAACACCACCGCTGCGATCGAAGACAAACAATCCAGTCAGAGTAAAGTGTGTTTTGTGGCTTAATGACTAGCCTTATCGTGACGTGGCGCGTCCATTTCCCTCCCCTCCCGTCAATCGTTTGCAGGTTTTTGCCACCTCATTCTCGATTCTTGAAATCTTTCAGGCATCCTTTGCCATTGCTGCGGGTAAGTCAGGACTGGGCTGAGATGCTATCTCCGCCTTACAGAACAAACAACATAGACGGCCGTATAAACAAATAGAGAACGCTCTCTCCATCTTAATTTTTTAGCTAACGTACATAATTTTTTTTCTTCTACCCAACAGCTATTCAGCTCGCTGTTGTTCCCTTCGTCAAGTTCGAGACGTAAATTGCACTCCCCAAAATGATGCACGCGATAATATTTATAGTCTATTTGGCCTCGATGCAATCGTTCAACGGATCACATCAAACAATCAATCACTCTACCGATAGACGTACCATCGAATACCTCAAGTCGTCTAAAAATGTTGCTGGACAGCGGAGAAGAACACCAAATTAATGAAAGGTGGGAACAGGGCAGGCTGGTGGCTTGTTCTTTGTATAGTTGCATTTTGTTTGCTCAAGGATCTGATATTCATCGTGTCTTTTTTGCTATTTCAGCGTTTTGCGCATCTGTTCGTATCCAAATTAGGTCAGGACCTGCGCGCAGTATTTAGCGCGCAAATGTCATCAATCTCTTTCGGTGCATCGAACCGTAAACCTTTTCATTTGTGAATTCGTTCTCCTGTGCTGGGCCATCACGTTACAACATATAGTTGGCTATTCGTCCATCAGTTGCTATAACGCTCTGCGGTTAACGCCAAAGTCCGCGTAGGCCTCCGACAGTTCTTGGAAAACCGGAGCCGTTCCTCAATGCCACCACGATTACTGCCGCCGTCTTGCCGCACAGTTTTTATGTTCTGTCTCGCCGCATGCCGCGTGATGGATACAGCCCATGGAAGAATTCTTGGAAACAACGTCGGTAGGTTTTACGCAAGACACTCGTTCGCAAAACCTGCTTTCTTTTCTCTCTCTTTACTCTCGTCTCGCTTGGCAATGTTTACTATTCTGAATTTCTTTATCTCTTTTCTGTGTGATGGGAAGCTCTCATTTACGACGATGGGCTCGACCTGGTCCGACCGAGCAGCCACATCGAGTTATGGATGACCAACGTCCTCGATGATGCCCGACACATGCGATGTCCATCATCAATTAGCTTCGCGATGTTCCGGATGTCATCGAAGTTGGATGCGATTACCGACATTGTACAACACGAACGAGGTATGCATTTTGTGTGTTGGCTCACAAAGCGTCGCGTGTCGTATAAATTCAACCACAACCCCACACCAGTCGCCCCTTTATCCTTTAACCAAACCCTTTGACTCGGATCGTGACACGTTGCGTATGGCAGGCGGGATGCCACTTCAAAGATAAACCCGCATGATGATGCTGGTCTGTTTTTATGGACTATTGTAAAAAGAGATGGCATCAAATGAGTGTTTGTTCCCCCCTCTCCTTCCCTTTTTTTTTTTCTTTCTCATTGTATGTGTAGTTGTGTCTCTCCCATCCAAGGCAAATTGTATCATTAAATTCTTGTCTTAAAACACTTGCCGCTCACAGCCGGAGGTCGGATGTTATTCGACGGGATGGTGTTAGCGGTAACACAATGTCGGGTCGCTGATGTCCTCGAACCCATACTGATGTCGTCAACGACGCCGCGTCTGAGGCTGGATTTCATAGCTTGCCCATCTGAAGCAGCTGGACTGGAAATTGAACGTTTGGAACTTTACCGTCTCAATGCAAGTGCTTATTATGTACTGGCATCACCGCATGTTCATTTTCATTATCCAATTTCCTATTGAATTACTCCGCTCAAACGACAATCTGTAAAGGAGGCCAGCCGAGATTCTTGCGGCATGTACGCGTTCCACAAGTGGCTGGAACATCGCATCTGTTCTTGGTCAATGGAGGCCACCACCCGGCGACTATTACTGGACAATGAGGCACCATTCAAGCAAGAGATTTACATTCACTCATTTCATTACGCTTCGTTTGTGGGTTTTCAAACGACCATTTCTTGGTTTTCTTTATTTGACTTGTTCATGGAACGCAGCGTGACCAGGGAGCTGCAAGACTGTTCCAATTTAGATGATCTTCAGTGGATTCGATCTATGCGTCCAATCAGGCTCGACGTGGCCGATAGTGCTAGAATGCAACAGCGGAAAGGAAACATGTTGCGGTTTGCTTCGCTGGAAGTAAATTAAAGCGCTTCAATACGCGATCAAAGCTCCGTGACCAATCAATAACCCATTTGCTTTTTCTTATTTCATTACTGCCACGCTTTTTGGAAAGCAGAGGCCGCCATTTGTGATTTTCGAACGCCACTCGGATGGAACAATAAGAGGATTTAAAGGATACTGCTACGAAATCATCCATGCCCTTCAAAAAATCTACAATTTCACGTAGCTTTTTTTTCTTTTCTTTTCTTTTTGCTATTTGACGTGGCCATAAATTAAATACTATATGTGTGTCTACGTCATGCTATACTTTACAGTTACGAAGTCGACCAGCCCAAGGATAACACTTACGGGACAGTTATGCCGAATGGCAGTTGGAACGGGATGATTCGAATGATTAAAGAACAAGTTATTTTCGTCGTGTTATTTAAGAGATGAGTAAAGATGATTTTGGATTTGATGGCGCAGGTTATTGACATTGGCGTTGGTCCTTTTTCCGTCACCTACTCCCGATCTAAAGCCGTCGACTTCACTGTGCCATTCTATGAAGAACCCACTGGCATCTTGATTCCTCCACCGGCCGAAGATAACCGTTTATTGGCCTGCACGAAACCTTTCCGTTTGGAGGTTGGTTCGTTCGATTAAAAATTATTTAACGCCTTTGCCCTATCGCCGACGCTTTCATTTTTGCACGACAAATTTTATTAACACAGGTTTGGCTTTCTCTTTTGTTGTGCGTAACTACACTACCCATAGTCCTCTGGAAAGACTTGCAACTTGTGTTGAAAACCTATCAAAAAGCTTCAAGCACTAGCAATGAAAACTCAAAATCTGAGGAGGAGAATCATTTCCAGGAAAAATGTCCATCTTTAGCGAAGCAGTACTTCTTTGTTCTTGGGGTTCTCATTGGACAATGTATTGATTACATGCTTCATTCATTTCGTTTCTTTTTTAAGTGATTAGAATAATTATTTCCTTCTTTTTCTTTGTGAACGGTGGTCTAGCTGGACAAAAGTTGCCTTCGTCGGGATTTTCCCCTCGTTTACTTGGAGCATTTTGGTGTTTGAGCGCCGTGGTGTTTGCCAGCGCTTATGTTGGCATACTCGTTGGTTTTTTGAGTATCCCAAGATTGTCGCCCATCATCAGCTCGCTGGAAGAACTGCCGGCATCGAAACTCGAATGGGGAGTGCAACGAGGAACGGCGCTCGAAACTCTTTTCACCGTACAATGATTATCTTATTTTCATTTCTATTCTAAATGCATCGGGTTTTCTTTTTTGTTTTTGCGCTACTCTACTCTAGGAAGCAACGACAGGAGTTTACCAAACTATTGGAGGTAAGATACTCAACAATTTTCATGTGCACTTGAATACTCAGAAATGCGGCTCTTAACTGAAATCGCTGTATGTCTCTATACTAGAAGGCCTGTTGAGGCAGCCAACGGCTTTGGTTGACGTTAACGCGGATGGAATTCAACGTGTGACCAATGGAAGCTATGCTTTCATAAAAGTAATATCTCAGTTTTTCTTTTCAAATCTTGTATAAACTGCAATAACTGAGCTCCATTTCGAATGCACAGGAAAAGTCATATCTCGAGTTTGCTGTGGAGGAGGATTATGCTCGCTCGGGGAGCTGCCGTCTTAGTATGGCGAGACAAGAGTTCTTCAAAGTCAATTTCGCCTTTGCCCTGCCTACGGCCAGTCCTCTTAAAACGTTATTGGATAAAAAGTAAAGTATACAAAGACACGCCCGCCTTCCATAACGGCCCATGCACGTTATCCACCCTTTGAGAAATACGAAAAAAAAAATGAATATTTTATACATAGTATCAATTATTGTGGGAGTTGCCATTTGTTATTGAACGCAGAGTTGATCATGTCTGCGGGGTGGGCTATATTCAACACTCCAAGAGCGTGAACCTTATTTATGGGGCTCAAGAGGCGGAGGGTCCGCAACGCATTTTTATTGCCCGTTCACGAGAGCATACTTCCCGGGCTGCCTTCTTTTAATGCACTGCTCTGTATGATAATCGTGACGAGTAAAATATCATTTTCTTTGCAGGATTTTGCAGCTAATGGAAACAGGTATTGGCGAATATTGGAAAAAAATTCACTGGCCGCGATCAAACAGGAAATGCGACGACGTGAAAGGATCCAGCGCCCCAAAGAGTCTTGGTCTGACGGATTTGCAAGGCGCTTTTCTCATTCTAGCCATAGGATCCGCAACTGCTTCACTTATATTTGTTGCAGAAGGTCTTGTCAAGGTACTCCGTTAACTTTATCCCGTTTTATGTCAATTGTATTGTTAGTGGTTGTCTGTAGAAATCATTATAAAGTTGGAGAATTCTTGCTGCTTGCACGTACCACTAAGAAGTCAACAAATTTTGTCTGTTTTAGTAGCCTAAATTAGTTTTCAAACTCTTTTTTTCCTATCTCGGATAAGCGTCCTTATTAGAATAAACGGATGCCAGCACGAAATCTAGTTTCTAGTCCTTCTTTTGGATCTAGATAACTGTTTTCTATATGATCCGTACGTAGATTATACGTAGCTACAGTAAAAAACACTCATACAGTGTGACGAGACTGGTGTAAAATAAACGAAGGCGTTGTTCTTTTCGCGAGATCTCTGACTGTCTGAATGAAATACGCTTTTATATTTAGCAAGAAGTATACCTGAAATTTAACGGTATACTTCATGCATTTTAGATTAAAAAACATGCAGTTAAATTTTTTTTTAATGATTCGGATAGAAACGTACGAATGAAGGGCAGGAGACGAGCCCTTTGTCAAGATGCAGGCCGCATGAATGGATGAATACTTTAATTAGGAACTTTGCTGGGCTTGACAAGAGCTGCGACCTTAAATACCGAGCACAGGTAGTAATCGATAGAGTAATTGCTTAGACGGCAATGCTGACGCTATCGATAATTTCGTATTACGCTTGTCAAGCAATAATATCTATAATTTAATTTTGCAGTGATGTTAATGCTCAGTCTTAATCATAATCTAACATGAAAAGAACCGCAGTAAATTTTCTGTGCGTTTCATAGGTATATTAACGCAAATCTTGACAAACATTGCTGCACTGAACTGGCGGAGATTGTTTTGTATAAATGAGCTACTGCGTGATAGGTATTATACTAATCATAAATTTAATAACGGTTTCTAATATGAAAATTGGACAAATCTTTAAATCGTAGTGGGGTGCAAAATATTTTTATATATTTTTTTACAGGTGAATGCTTTTTTTTTTGTTTTTATTATTATTATTATTTCATCATTTATGTTATCCATTAATGCGCGCTTCTTGCATCGATAAACCAAACCGTAATTGAGGAACAAAACTACACGATAGTGGCTAGAAGAGATTGAAAGAAGACAATGGGTCAATGTTAAATTCTTAACCCTCTACATAAGTTCCCCCAATGACAACAAAAAAAAAAAACTTACGATTGTAACCAATTTGAATTATAGAGTAGGATGGCGTGAAAATTACAACAAAAAAATTATTTTATGGGATGCACTACCGAAATCGGCGCCAGGTTTGGCTTTTCGATCTATGATGATCTGACCCTCCGCGGCTGCGGAAACCTTTGCCCCGATTACCTTGATAACCATATCGATTATGTGACTGGTTATTTTTGAAGTGATCAGGTTTCTGATGATGTTGTTTCTGGTCTTTATTATTGTGAACGGAATCTTGAAACACCTGGAACGGATTGTAACCATTGCGAGATGGACTGGATTCTCGGTTTTCCTCTTTAACGGACTTAATTTTTTTAATCTAAAGTAAAAGTTGCAAATGGGATCACAGTTCGAAGGAACACACGACAACATCCTACTAACCTTTCCCTTGTCCAGTTCTTCATCTAGCAAGTCGTCAGCTGTCCTTTTGCGTTGTAAACGCTTGTCATCTTCTACTTGTTTTGTTAAATGACTTTTACCGCCATCCCAAGTTCGAACTATGGAGGAAAAAGGTCAGAAAAAGAACTGAAGACACAAAATAGGATACCTTGGTCAAATACCTTGGTCGCTGAACCCGCTATGGGACATACGCAGTAGTTCTTTGACTGTGTCAGTGTTTCGACTTCCATCCCATTTCACGTTGCTGCACTTAACCGATGATTCAACCGGCACTTTGTTGGCAGTCTGTGCGGCAGGGACATCTTGCTTGACGTGATCCGTTTTCTCTTCTTGAACTCTTCCACTCGAAGTTGCAGTGTCATCCAGGTTGCAAACTTCGTTCGTCAGCATCACTTCCGCCTGTTTGGTGGAAGGTCCAAATACCTTTCCGCTGAGGAGACGGATCTTGTTGCCGAGTTTTTTCAAAGGGGGTGTAGCCTTGTTTGAAGGCGGATCCATCTCCGTGTCGCTGTAATAAACCTTCTGCTGATGGCGACTTGGGTTAGCTCTTTCGGATTCAGTATCACTGAGCGACCGAACAATCCATTTCTGGCTAGCACAGCCGCTGCTGGTCGTACTACTGCTACTGTTGTCCTGTTGTGAACTATCCGATACTTGCCATTTGGCAGCAACTGTAGCGCCGCCGTTACATACAGCAGGCGGTGCCTCGATGGGAACTGGAGAAGGACTAACTTGCCATTTCGTCTCAGTAGCTTTTAAGAGAACAGCGGATGCATTGATTTCGGTGGTGTTAACTGTAGGAATTTCTTTCTCCTGTTCTTCTTCCGACGACTCGCCATCGTAAGGCACCAGGGCGGTCGGATTTTTGAGTGGAGAGGTTTTTGGAATTGCGGGTGGGATAGCACGTTGTTCTTGTTTTACGGCGTGTCCATTAACAACCGGCGTAGTGGGAGTCGGAGCGGGCGCTGACGCGGATTTGAACAGTGAACCGGTTCCGTTTCTTATTATCAACCGTGGTTTTTGCTGAACAGGATCAACCTTTTTTAATTCTATATGAATTTTTGGACGTGATGGTTCTGAAATAATAGCCGGCCGGGGAATCGGTAGTTTAGGAGTAGGCGCTGAGCTGTTGGACTGAATGGAATTCATTTTAACGATACCATTATTGGGTGTAGATGGAGACGATTGCACTTTTTCGTAGATTAAAACATATGCACCCGTGCTCATTGCGACATTAAGAGAGATCAAGCGGACGGAACAATCGTCAAAGAGATACAATTGTCCATTGCTTGCTTCAGCGATAGCAGTATAATGACCGCAATGCTGTGACGGACCCATATGATTTATCAGCGATACAAACTTGTAAGTAACGCAAGGTCCTCCCGGCGACTGATGAAAAAGGAAGCGATTCAAGTTCAAGTTCCGACTGAACTGGATATGCTTAGACATCTTCCCGCCCATTAACCCAAAGCGCTTCAACTGGATGCAAAGAACATTTGGAGCGCGTTCAATCGAAAATTTTTTGGTTGCAGGGACTTTGCTCTTGCATTTCTCGCACTTATATGCGTTGTCCCCTTCAAGCCTCTCCCGGCGGAAATAGTGACCCAAAGCATCGTCTAGCGTTGAGGCATGCTGTATGTCGAGAGGTATATCCTGGAGAAAACGGGAAATAAGATTTAGAAATTGCAACATTTTTCTCCAAACATACTTGAAAATGTTGGAAAGTGGTTGAAGTATGCTTGCACTTCAAGCAAGTAACTTCGGTTCGTATGTAGCCTCCAAAAATTTGGCCGAGGGGGTTAGTCTCTTTGCTACGCGAATCGAGCTTAGTTCCACAGACACTCTGAAGATAAGCCTTTTCCATAGCCTCTATTAAGTAGCGCATAAATTCATGTGCATCTTCTTGCCTTCCATGAACTAGGTGCTTGCAAATCAGTTTAAGCCGGTTGTAGACAAGGATGGGTTTAACAACAGATCCAGATTTCTCATGGGTAGATTGGAGGGTCTTCGCAATGATACACACAACACAGAGCTGTGTTCCATTTGGATCACAATTTTTACATTGTCGGACACTTGAAAGCCAATTTGACAATGATGGAATATGAAATAATGCCTGGAAGTTAAGAATCATGGTTAATTTCAAGCAACATAAAAACACTAATAGACTAACTTGTAAAGTTGAGTTCATGTAACAGGTATTCCCCATATTTATCATGCCGGCTCCAACTGGTACGGAGCCCTTCCATCCAACCTTCACATCTTCACTACGAAATAGGGTGACCTTGGGGGCTGGTAGTGTTTCTTGAACTGACACAAGACTGGATCCTAAGTTGAAGATCATAATGGATTAGATAGCTAAGTTTAAAGTTGTTTCCAAATAGTACCATTGAGTGCTGTGATTTTTGCAGAAAGATTGGAATTGAGCACAGTATACTTGCTCTTCAGTGTGTCCAATGAAAGAATTTGTTGCTTGGGAGCAGGTTCATACTCAATAGATGAGAGCAAAACTCTCTTGGCAGATGCTGCCAATCGGTCCTCGAGCAATTCTGGAGCATTTTCAGTTTCATGCGAGTACGGGCCTTTTTTCCCGCTCAAAACGGTTCGCAGTACGAGAGCCACCGGATCAGCCACCGAAGCAGGCATAACAAAAATGCACAATGTCAACAAAATGAAACAAATCAAACTACAGAAACAATAAGCGGCGGATTCAAAAATTTTTCGTCAAAAACGTCATGACCAAAAGTCACAAAATTACTGGTAACACATTTGCTTTCGAGGGCAAACAACACGTGAACAGGGTAGGGGAACACGTTCACAGCCGAAATTCTTCGCCATTAAAATGACGTACCAATGTCACTTATTTTCTGTGATCCTCCCTAAACACACTTGTTCCCACCCAGACCCAGTAAATAACTTTAAAACTATAGTTTTGGTAAATGAGTTGTTATTTGAACACATGTTTTAGACACAAGTTTTTAACGACAGTTTCATTAATAACTCAAAGTTGATACATGTGTGTGTGTTTTTTTATTAAATATAACTTTTCAATTATTCGTTCCCTAAATACAGTAACAAGGTTGCTATGGAGACATAGACATAGTACCATGCTTTGAAAGAAATATTACTTAATGCTCGCATAATTCTGCTTAATATCTAAACCGATTTCAGTTGTATCGTTTCTTCAAACAAGAAACAACAGGTAATCGCCGAATAAAAACCACTTCAGGTTTCTTTTTATTGAAATTATCAAACATTTTTGTCTACAGCTACATCATTTAATAATCTGAAGGAGGATATGAGTCTAGCACTAGGTGTTTCTGTGTTAAGATGAATTTCAGTTGTTGGCTCCCTCAATACAGTTGTCATGGGTTGTCATGGAGACATCGTTCTATGCTTTCAAACAAATCCGCCCAAGCTCATGGTTGATCCATCTTAAAAACGAAAAAGATTTCAAACATGTCATACCGTGAAGTAACAGGTAACCACTGTAAAAACATTTTAGATATTCATTTGATTGAACTTGTCAAACAAAAACTACAGATTTTATTGACAAAATGTGTTTACTGGGCTATCCGCGCTTAATTTCTCGTGAGAATTTTCGATCGACTAATTTCGGATTGGTAGCAGAGATATTGAACTGGTTTTGTCAAAAGTTGGATACAAACAATGGAATAAATTTTCTTTTGGAAACTGAGCAAGAACGTGTGGTCTTCGTGATATCTGCTGTCAAATTTCTGGTATAAATAATTATATTGTTTATTTATAATAACATACAAATGTTTTGCTCTACTAGAATACCAAGCTACAGATAAAACTAAATCCCAAGCGACTTTACCAAGGTAAGGAAGCCATAAATTGATGGTGAAGATCCATTTTTTATTAGCATTGTATACCCAGCGGATAACATAGCGGTAAGAGAACTTCTCAATGTGGCAACTTTTTTCTACGAGGCGATGCAGCTTGCCCGTAATGGTGGCGACGAAGACGAGCCATCTCTTTATGGATTCAGCGGTCAGGTACAGAAACCCAACTGGTTAAAGAAATTCTATTTCTATTGTTTCTATTCTCAGTCAGAAGACGTTCGTGAAATGCGCCAACTTGCGTCTGAGATCACATCAAAAGGCGCTTTGATTCATGATTTTTTAGGGCAAGAATCTCGAATGAAATATCAGCGAGATCAAGTGCTACAGCATACCTACGAACTCGGGCAAATTGAATCTGCATTGCAAATCAAAATGAAAAAAATGGAGGTGAAAATTACTCAAAAGCAAGAGGCCATTGATAGTATATCTAACACCGAAGCATCGCTGGACCAAAAAATTGACAAAAAGAGTCAAGAACTTCAGCGTCTCCGCAAACGTTTGGAAACGATGAAAAATATAAGGTCTCTATCTCGCCAAGTAGAAGTTCTGAATTTGCCATGAAAACTTTTCCCTATTAATCCGTAGGCCACCTTTTATGGACGAATTCGAAAAGCTAGAAGCAGAACTCAGACAATGCTACGAAGAATACGTTAGCAAATTTCGTTGTCTTTCGTACCTTGATGGGCAATGGCAGGAACTTGAGAAAAATGAACAGCAGGAACTTGAAGAAAGACAGGTATTCGAATATACTGGTATATGCTGTACTTTGCAAAAACTTAACAATAAACTGCGGGACTAGGCTGCCGCCCGGAAGATGGCTGAGCGTCTAAGACAGGAAGAAACTTTGCAGGTAAACCTTAAAAAATCTGGAAATAAAATTACTCTTTAAAGAGCCTTTTACTGTAAAACGATGTTTAGGCTCTTGAAGCTGCTGTGGGTGGCACGTGGGAAGGGGGAAAAGATTTTGATTTATCTAGTGAAGGATCGCTGGAGAGCCCAAGTGACAAAGAACGGAATAAATCTGATTCGCGGCCACGTAAGCTAATTTTAGTTTTTTTTTTTTTTTCTCCGCTTTTTTCTAATTTGTACTTTTATTGCACAATTTTAAAGGAATTGGAAGTCGTCGAATTGGTGTCAAGAACGATAATGATCTTCTCAACAGTGACACGGAGGATTCTGATTTAGAGGCGGAAGATCC
The DNA here is from genome assembly GCF_020631705.1 of Daphnia magna. Classification (NCBI taxonomy): domain Eukaryota; kingdom Metazoa; phylum Arthropoda; class Branchiopoda; order Diplostraca; family Daphniidae; genus Daphnia; species Daphnia magna. The sequence goes on from NC_059184.1 coordinate 4,684,038, forward strand.
ACATCTTGAAGAAGGTTCTTCTGACTCGGACGTTACCATAGACGAATGGCAAAACGAATCTCGAGCATGGCAGGTCGGTCCAGGAAATAGCAACCGATCGAAAGCTAGGAGTGAACCACTAATCAAACCTATTCTTGCAAACGTATCTGAAGATGACTTTTAAACGATGATTTTAGTAATTAATTAAAATACTACAAAACAGTCAACACATCCAAAATCGATTTTCATTGTTTTCCTTTTTAAATCGTAGTTTTAATTTTTATATTTTGTCTAATATATATCAATTCCATTCATGCCACTAAAGCTTCTCATGGATATCAATTATTTTTTCTTTGAAGGATCAACCCTATGCCGAAAAATCACGATGAAAATAAGCCCGACTTTTCGTGAAAGTCTTACAATCTATCAGCTAGTAATACTACACTTTATACAGGGCCTTTTGGAAAATAAGGATTCGTTTGATTAGCCACTTGACCCGCTTCTTTAGAAATTGGTTTTGTTTGGCTGTGCCGCCATACTGGCTGTTGATGTTTGTAAATTGCACGCATACGCGGCAGTTCGTGAGCAGACGAACCACTGAAAGGGCCTTGCGCAGTCTAGCTGCATCCAGCCAGATACTAGTAGAACCCAAAACATGGTTTTGACAAGTACTGTCATATTTCGGTTCCAGGTTTTTACTAAATACCAAGTAAGTAAGTTGTTTAATCGTGTTAAATGTATGATTTTTCGATTTAAGTCTATTTAGGTGTCAGAACTGAAATAGTACTTTTAGAACTTTTAAAACACCCCATAGCTTTTATTAACAATAGTTTACTTTAACAACTATCAAAATCTTATTAACCATTTGAAGGAGAACAAAGTTCATTTTTTAGATTTCTGGAATTTCAACTTCCGGTTTTACTTCCGGTTTTTAAATGCCAAATAACTCCTTATTTGTTGGTCTGTCAGGAAAAAGATTCACATTTTCGTGTTCCTCGTCGAATTTGGAGTCGACTCCATGTATAAACTCAAAATACCCCAAAATCCTCAAAAATTGAACTCCAAATTTAATAAGGATCACGAAAATCCTACTCGTTTTGTTATGGGATCATTATTTCCGGAGATATTGGCTACTTCTGGTTACTTCCGGAAAATTTTCGTGACAATCTGCAAAAAGTAAAAAATGAGCTGTATCGTCCTAACAATTTCAAATACTTTTCTTGCATTTGTTAGGGTGTGGTAGCTATTATTCCTTGTTTTTCTTGCTTTCCACACTACAGGCTGATCCTACGAGCTACGACAGTTTTACCTACAAATGTTTAGCGTTTCGTGCTGCAACTAGTAGTTGATATTCTAGGATGTTATGCCTAAAATTGGAATTCAGCTATCAGAGATTAGCAAAATTCAAGTACTCTAAAGCAAGTATTGTACTTATTTCAACATTCAAAGTAAAATATAATTTTTGGTTCTAGGCGGAAACTCTAGATGGCGTTGATGTGCGTCTATTATGAAGATTATGAGTGACAAGTTAAATAGCTGTTTGTTACGTTACCCTGTTATGTGTTTCAAAGGATTTTTCGTAAAAAAATTTACGGTATGTTGTTATCTATTCAGTATTGCTATCGTTGGGTATATATTGAAAAGGAAACCCTTGAAATAGATTGCTTTTTGTCTGTGTTGGTGTTTCACCTTGTCAGATATGCCAGCTGTTGAACCAGTAGCCTGCATTCCTGCTATCAATGTACCACAAGAGATCCTGACACTTTGAGAAGGCCACTATTGCTTACATAAAGATCACCATCCAGTTCAAGTACTGTTAATGGACCTCAAGCCTTTTGTTTAAGCTTAGTGATGTGTTCTCTCGTCAGTCAATGACAGAGTCTTCATCTACTTTGTGTTGCTAACCGTCAGCCCTCAGCATCCCAGGTTCCAGGTTCCCCAGATTTCCAAGTTTCTCTGATTAGCCAACCATCATCCAAACTCTTCAGCTCTTCATTGGGGTATTTCAGAACATTACTTATCTTCCATTACACACATCTGTAACAATTTTCTCTACACCTTAGGCTTCTCTTCCTCTCTTCTTAATCTGCTGAATGCCAACATTGAATAAGGTTCATCGTCATTGCCTTTCCATGGTATTTTAATTTGGTGGCTTATCTGGATTTCTCATTTTTAATGAATCTTTGTTGTACAAACAGAAATCATAATTGTTAATCCTGCTGTTATTCTCAACATTACTTAGCCAGCTCACGTGGATAGGCTTTAACATCAACTCCATTTTTTGGTATTTTAAGTTTCTATATTATGGAGCATTGTTGTGTTGTAACAAAAACTTCTGTGGTAGGACTGCAAATATTCATCTTCCTTCGGTACGACACTGCCGTTTTGACCATTTCGGTAGTTTCGCCCCCAGTGGACCACACGCGTAAGTTCTTCGTCTTTTTCATCGTTTTATCAGACAAAGGCCTTTTTCCGCTCAAAATCACTAACTTCTTTTTTTGCCTCATTTAATCTATTTAGAACTACTTTTTCTTCGCCTTCCTGTCGTTTTTGTCTACGACTTCACCTCATCGCTGTCTTCGTTGACGTCTTCGCCCTCATCTCCGTCTCGTCTTCTTGGTCGTCTTCGCCTTCTCTCCGTCTCGTTGTCTACGTCGTCTTTGTCTACGCCATCACCTCGTCGTCGGCTTCTCTTTCGCCCATCACGTAGAGAATTCACCGTGGATCGTCGCTCTGGTATTGTTTTATTTTGAATTGTTATGTTTAAGTTAACCCGTTGGCTGCCACCCCGTTTGCGTCCCATTTTTTTTGTAGCTTGTAGGGACCGGCCGCAATGGCCTTCGCCGCAAGGCGCCTTAGGCAATGCACCAGTAGGGACTTCTCTTTGTCGATGCGGTGGCGGAATCCTGAGGGTGTGCATTCCCTGTAATGGATTCCGTCATTGTGTCAGCCCGGACTTGTCTTCGGACAAGTCCCACCTTGTTCGCGATCCTTAAGACGCGATGCTTAGTTACTGTAGTTAAAGCAACCTACGGGTTGCGTGGCCTGGCAGCCAACGGGTTAACTTAATTAATTGTGTATGTATGTTTGTGTAAATATTTGTGTGTATATTTATTGTTATGAAAAATAGTGGTGGAATTGTTGGGAGGAGGTGGGACAATAAAAACAATTTAAATTATATTTTATTCTTTGTATTTGTTTCATTTATCTTATTCGAATTTATGCAAATCAAAGATAAACTTAGATTTTTTATTTTCCCTACCTATTTCACTCTAAGTCCAGCCATCTCACAAGTACTTATTTCAAAAGATTTCACAGTCGGTGAAACATAAGTGAATGTATAGTTTTCTTTGTTCCACTTAACTTCAATTGCAATCACTTAACAAAAAAAAAAGGGAAAAAATTACTGAAATGAACTAACTCCACATAGTGGCATCACAAAAGGAATTAACCATTACCTTCTTTTACTCCTTTGTTTCTGTTGAATAAGGTAATAATTCAACAAACACAAGAATGATACTGGATATGTTTTATTTAAACTGACAACATAACATTAGTTGCATTCTCTTCTGTCACCGAGTAACTCCAACGCCAATGAAACACATCAGGTGCCTCCAGGATCTCTGCAAATTAAAACTGTAAACCACTACAGAAAATACCAAGTCCTAGTCATAGTCCTAGATTGAACCAAGTCCTTGAATGATTTTGCGGCCACCACAGTACATCAGGTACATCCCAAAGACCTGAAAGCATGATTTAAAAAACTTAAACCATTAACAATACATTCTAACATCACCTGATAACACCTCCAAGAATCTAAGAAATTTGGATAGAGAAAAATATTATAAAGAACTACTTTTTTTACGTATCACCTTGGGTACAAAATGGGTATATCAGACTAACGGAGATGAAAAACGTGCTAGCAAAGCCAAGCCATGTTCCTCCTTTAAAAATTTAATACAAGTGGTACGATGTTTCTTTGACATGAATTTTTGCCACAATACCTTGAACAACTCTGCATTGATTGAATTCACAAGATGCAACTCAAAATACACGGAATCGGTGGTAAAATTTCAAGAAGAGAGACGTTCGTTTCATCGACCATCCTCTGTCCGAAGCCACGCGAAATGAAACAGCTGACAAGCCAGCTGACATACCCATAAAAATTCTACGAAGTTAGTTATTTCTCCCCTAGATGTCTTGAAAATATACGGGAATGTCAGCTGTTATTGCAACCGGTTTCGCCACGATTAAAAAAATATATATATATAATTTCTCTTATCCAAATTTTCTTGTTTTTTCAAGATTTTGATAGTTGTAAAAGTAAACTATTGTTAATAAAAGCTATACGGTGTTTAAAAAGTAAGGCTATACCCTTCCCACTTTTTTCAATTTTGGCCAAATTTCAAATTTTGCTTAAAGTACGTGATTTCGATACAGAATTGAATGAAAATTACGGAAATCAACTTTCTTTTTCCATTGGTCTCATAGTTTTTGAACTAAACTTAAAAAACAAAGAGTAAAGTTGGTGCGCTAACAATACTTTGTTATTCTTATTGTTTAAAACAGTTTTTTGTCAAAATCGGCAAAAAACGACATCTCTTTAAAAATTCGACAAAAATCACACGGCACATTCAAAATTGATTTGATTAAGTGATTAGTTTTCTCGTTAAACCAGCAATTTAACTTTCAAATTACCTGGTACAGCAGTAACTACATCAGCGTCACCTGGTATCTGCAATAGCACTTCTTGACACTACAATAGATTTTACCTTTATCTTAATGTCTTTACCTCCTAAGTTATTACTTGTCTTGGAAATAACTGGATGAAATCTTGTGAAAAGTATTTAGCAGGGGCCCAATCTAACGCACTTCATCCTATCGCCTGAACGCCATCCAGTTTCTCCTTCACAACTTCCAACAGTCACATCCCGAAGTTCAGGGGCAACATCCTTCGAGACGTTGGCAGTGCTCACGGCACTACAGTCACTTTAAATTTGAAAAAAAAAACTTTGGGTTGTCGGGAACTTCGCGAACACCGTGAGTCGTTTAATGACTCCCATCTGCTCAAAAGATGCATGGAATCGTGAACACCATCTATCGTCTGCAACTAACACTATATGGTCAAGGTAATATCGTCTGTTCTCATCTAGTCAAAATCTCTAACGCAAAATATTTCCTATGAATTTTCAACTTTTTAAAGTATAGTACTATGTTTAAATTGACACAATTGATAGGAATTGAAAATGAAACAGGACCAACCAATCGACTGTGCTGTGCGAGGCGCTAAATTCGTATCTGTATTCAGCCACTGACAATATGGGCAAGGAGAGAGGGGGAGGTTGATGCAAAATGTACATTAAAAAACCAAGGCGACGGTATTGCCACATACCGTTGCCAAATATAAGAAACGGAAGGAGAAGGATCTTGTTAGTGTTTATTCCATGGCAAATATCAACTTGGAAACCCTCAAAGTGGCTAAATCTGTTTCTCTTGTTCACGTACTCGAAATATATGTGAGAAAGTAAAACAACCAAAACATTCAGAATAATTCAAGAAAGCGTCGAGAATAGCGTGCTTCGAAAGAAGTAGTTACCACCTCTGACGACTGATTGCGTGCATGGCAATTATGGCAGAAGTACAGCTTATTTTTCTCCGTTATTATCTGAAACTTCCGAATCGCCCTTCTACAGACGAACGAACGTTTCGATCTGCTCGTCCACATTGCATATCGTTACCTCAGCACCGATAACACATCAAGTCTCGTGTAGTGAAGAATAAAAGCCTACCACTCTTTGGAGAAAAACCGTAAGGGTAAAATACACAAAAGAAGACAATTAAGTTATTGCTGTCAGCTCGGTTTCACGAATTTGAGAGAAGACATATATGAAGAAAAATCATGAGACTCGACTGCTTTTGCTTGGAAGCCAATACAGACACAAAGAAAGCTTATGGGAAAATGGAAGAATGTGGGAAATAAGGTGGCTGGCGCTGGCTGCAAATGCCAATGAATAAAGAAGTGGGAAGTGGCAGATTTAGGTAAACACAAGCTGTGTTCCACAGTTGGAAAAAAAAAACTGGTTTGCTACTTTCCACAAGCGCGTCAAACGAATTTGTTGAAAATAAATTAAGACAAAGAGATGAGAGAAAAAAAAAATCTCTCATCATACAGATCCTTTCTGATGCGCGCACTGGATGTCGTCTTCGGTCTGAGTTTCTTCTCCTTTTTTTTTGTTCTCACCGAGATATATTTAAAATGTATGTAAAGAAGTGAAAAACTCCCGCAACCAAAAAAAAAAAAAAAAAAAAAAGAGAATAGTCAACAATCCAATTAGTGTTGGTATTTCCAGTTCGACAACAAAGAAAAAAAAAAGAAGGCCAAAGAGAGAACGGAGACAGAGGGATATCAACTCTAATAGAGCCAACTTAAAAAAAGCCAAAGATAACAGATGAAGAAAGAAAATGGCGTGTTTGTTTTTTACGCAAAAAGATTAAAACCAATAGAGGTTATAAACAAGAAGAAGAAAAGAAGGTGTGGCGGGCGTAGAAGAAGGAGAGAAATGGGAAAATACATTGGGCCAATCGATTAGAACAAAGGAGTGTTTCGTGTCTTGATTGTGTATATGTGTGTAGTGGCTGTGTTCATGTGTGTGGCTGCTCAATGTTGTTCTTGTTGTGTTTTTCATTTGTGTGTAAAGAGAAAGGACATCAGAGGAAAGGTGTAAGGGTATATAATTTATAAAGAATCTCTGGTGTTTTTCTTTTGAATGGTTGGTGTTCTTTAATAGCCAGCCAATTCTACGAAAGTGGTATCCATTTCGTCTGCGATTGATTTGTATTTCTCCTTCTCGTGGACCAGTTCGTCTGTATAGGAAAAAAACAAACAAAAAAAAGCAAGAAAACAGAAAAAAGGAGTCCATTAGCATCGTGGCACTCACATACGAAACAAGACCATGCAAAATTGTTGCAGGTCTTTTTTGCTATTTTTTTTTCTAAATTGGGAATAAGGTTTCCAGGCTCTAACCAACCACTTGAAAGTAGTTGCTAAATGAAAGAAAAAGTTGTTTGAGTAGCATGCAATACTCCTTATATGCAGAGAGAGGGTAGTAGATGATTTGGGATAATCAACACGTTGTCAGAGCAAGGTAAAAAATAATAATAATAATGACAAAGAAAAAAAAAAGGAGAGATTCCATTCGAAAGGCAAGCCGTGGGGTACATGTCGAAGAGGACGCAAAAAACTTTGTTGCTGGTTCCGTTGCTTTTAAAATCAACTATAAGGCATATAAGAGGGTTTGTCTAACACTGTAGTCCTACAAATCAATGGAGGGCATCGTGCTCAGAAAAGGGTAGCAAAAAAAATAATAACAATAAAAAAAATAAATCCTATAGATGAAATATTATAGATGGCAGATGGCCGGGTGAAGGATCACTACAAAATAAAATAGTAAAAAAAAAAACTATTCGAGAAGAGTAGGCCGCTAAAAAAAAAGGGGGGGGGGGATATGCAGACAAACTACGTCCCAGCAGTTTCCATCCGACTTTTCCTTCTCGACGATAACAAAACTATGTCACGCATGCAACCAGTTTTTCTTTTCTTTTTCAATTATCGATCAACGAAAAATCGCAATGAAAACTGCTGGAAAAATGATGAGAAGAATGAAATGCATTCCGATAAAAACGTTCATCTAATGAGTAGGTGGTTTCGTTCCTCTAAGAAGAAAAAACTGACGTGAAAAAAGGAACAAGGGCGGACACTAATGTTTTCGATCCAGGTCAATTCATCAGTCCAAAAGGAACAAAGAAATCAACGCAAAAAAAAAAAAAGAGAAGAGAGCAAAGAAAGTGATAATGTTCCCGAGAGAAATCCAACCTAAAGTGAATAGTGGTAGTAGTGGGAGCAGTAGCGTTGTTGATATCTCTAGTACGCCGAAAGTTCTGAGAAAGTCTGGTCCAAATCGTCTGTGATTGACTTGTACTTCTCCTTCTCGTGCACCAACTCGTCTGTTGTTGATACAGACATGTTGATGGTTTCAAGGAGATTTTTTTTTTTTTTTTTGTGTTTTATATTTTTTTTTTGTTTTGTTTTTGTGTTGTCCATGACGATGGAGGCGATGGAATTTTCGTTTGGTTTTTGATTGAATTTCGGTTGCCCCAAATGAATCATCGATTTACAGAGAGAAAGTGATGGTGAGAGAGAGCAAACAATAAGGGAATGGTTCGTGGATGGAGAAAATGAAAACAAAAAACCGTGATTAGTTCTATGCCAATAGTAAAAATCCAGGTGAATCTTATTCAATACTGGATAAAAAGCCAAATAGTTGTAAGCTTAAATCTAAAACATAAATTCGCTTCAATTAAAAGGCAATTTTTTTGTGTGTAAAGTAAACAAAAAAGGAATTTAGAATAAAACTTAACCGCATCGAGCTAACTAGTAATTCACAAAACCATTTAATATTTCTTAATGCTTGAAAAGGTGCAGTCGATTTCGCGATAGAGTGTGTTGTACTCATCCTTCGATGTGACCAACGCGTCTGATCCATTGCGAATCCGTTCGCCAAAAAGCAGCGTGTTAGTAAGTGACACAAAGAGAGAGAGAGAGATAGAGAAAGAGATGACATGAGGTTAGTCTCTAAGAAACGATTCGAATAAACTAAAGGACGCGAGTCTGAATCTCGCCTGTGTGTCCACATGGCAACAATTAAAAAAAAAGATGCAGTGATGAACAGAAAATGAATACATTTATATTTTGGGAATGCTTCATCGTTGCTTAGTGATTGATCCAAACGGAATGATGGAAGAATCAGAAGTGGGGAAAACACACAAAAAAACAATACTTTTTTTGTATAAAAAAAAAAACCAAAAAAAAGGTTTATAACCTGTTGGCTAGATGTGAAACATTGACAGGCGCGCATGCAGGAAAGGTATTACATATTCTGGATGTCCTGGAGTGTGGACTCCATCTCTTCTTGCAGAAGTTTGTTCTTCTCCTTTTGGGCGAGCATGTCGTCTGCTCGGAGCAACCCATGCCACACAGGATCGTTCGGTTTATTGGGGAATGAGGAGGACACAACAAAAACACACTCATTAGTTTAAGATAACGTGCAAATCATGCGCCAGTTATGGCAGATTATATCATTTAGATATAAATAACAAAAACAAACTAAAAATTTGAACTGAAAACGCAATTCATGCTGGAGTGGACGCGAAACATGCTTTAAGAAATTGATATTTTTTTGTTTGTTTTACTGTTTTTGGTTTTGTTCTTTTTAAATAAAAGAAAATGTCGTTCGACGGCACGAAATTAAAGCTTTAAAAATTGGTGAATTAAGAACTAAAATTAAAAGAAAAAAGAGAGAAAAAAAAAACAACAAAAAACCTTAAGATTAAAAGAAAAACGGAAAATGATTATACCCTCCAGTCGGTCGACTTCCTTCTGCAATTTCTGCACTGAACGTTCGGCGAACTCGGCGCGGGCTTCAGCCTATGACGAAAATAATCAAGCGTGAGCCGTTTTTTTTTTTTTAAAGCTACTCAAATGGATGTGTGTGTGTGTCAGTGTAGGTGCGTGTTCGTGTGACGGACTATGCCAGGGCATGCAGATGACAGGCCTCTTTTATCAATGCAACACAACAAAATAGAAAACAACTAGCAAGCTGGAAAGGACAGCTGCAAACCTTTTTGGCTGTGACCCTTTTACATCCGGGGCGTTCATGATAAATTTTTCGAATTGACTTTATGCACGAAAAGATATCGATGATATCACTCCGCGAATAACTGAAGAACTCGTTTTCCAAACGAAAATCTTTCACATCAATTGGAAACGATTCCACCCTCTCTTTTTTTTTTTTCTCTCTGTCTTTCTTTTTTACTAAGTGAAAGGTGATGGTTGTGTGTGCATACCTCTTTAAGCCGTGAGGAGAGTGTCTTGATTTGAAGTTCGTACGATTCTTCCCGGGCAGTGGCCTAAAAATCAAGTCACGACGAACAACACAAACGCAAGCAGGTGAGAAATTAAGTAAAACCGTGCAAATAAACTACATGGCAAAATAACAGGACGACGACTTATCGTCTAGTACAACACGGGTGTTACGGTGTAAGGGATTTTTTTTGAAAAACGCAAGAAAAAAAAAATCTACTAATGTCGTCAAACGCGAACTCATGCCCCTGGTCACACACAAAACAAAATGTGCCGTGTGAGATGATATCGTTTCATCACTACGCTCTTCTACCTGCTTCATCCTGGTCGTGAGCGTCTTGATCTGCTCCTTGTAAGCTTCCTCGCGTTGGTTGGCCTAATTCAGGGCAATGAGCCAATCGCGTCACGACAGAACATTTTGACATAAAATACGTACTGCTTCTTTTTTTTTTTTACAAGAGCTTAAAATACTAATTAATTTAATACTTAATCAAATGGAGCGTTTCGATTAAATTAGAAAAATCAAGAATAAAATTTTGTGAAAATCAAAATTGGGGATGGCTTATACCTTTTCTTCAGACACTTCCAGGGACTTGAGGTTGTTGCCGACGACGCGCAACTCTTCTTCAAGCTCCACGATTTTCCTGTAAAAATGAAACCGGATAGCGTCAGCCAAGTCTAGAGAAGCGAACACACAGTGAAAAGGAAGATGATACGACAAAAGGGACGACTGGGTAGGGTGTGGAATCACGTGCAAAATAACAATAAAAAAACAAAAAACGGTCACCTTCCGGTGATTGTTTAAATGTGAAGCTGGACGCACAAAAAGGAAGGCAAAAAGAGAGAGAGGACAGAGAGTGAAACGTGCTCATGCACTTACGATTCGCCTTGCTCCGCGCGCTCTTCGGCACGTTCCAAATCCGCTTCCAACATGACCAGTTTGCGAGCAACCTACATCATCATCGTGCAGCAACAACACCAGGCACACACAAAAAAAAAGGAGATAAAAGACATATTTGGTAAGTTTCATTCTAGTGGGTTAATATAAACAACAGACACAGATGCATGAATGGACAGCATAGCACGGGGTTGGGTACTCAAACACTCCTGTAAAAAGACATCCAAATGTTCGAATTAGTCAGACAATGACCGTTGAGAAGTTTTTTAAAAAAGAACAAATCTGGGTTAATAACTCGATCGCATGCCATCTGGTGGAACAGTAGGGTAGAGTACCATGCTCTAGATGTCGGGCAATGTAAACGACGAGGTAAAAAAAAAAAGGGTTTTGACTAAAAGGAGATACAAATCTTACGTTTCACCGGTTTCGGCGCGCTCTTCAGCACGCTCCAAATCCGCCTCAACCATGGCCAGCTTACGGGCCACCTGTGGTTCACACAAGCACCATCAATCTACTGTTTCTTAATTTGGCTCTTTTTCTTTTCCTACACACTCATCTTAGCCCTTATCCATTTAAAGTCTACGTAATCCAACAACAACAACCAGTGGCCGTCATCGTTATTCACTTTGTGTCACCCAAAATGGGACACGAATAACAAAATTGGTTTCTTTTACGAAAAAGGAACGTGACTCTGTCTCTTCCACGAATGAATATTATCTTTCAAATCTTTAAGGGTGAGCGGGGGGATTCAACTTGCCTCGTCGTACTTCCTATCAGCCTCTTCAGCCAGGAAGCGGGCTTCTTTCAACTGATTTTCCAACGCGTCCATGCGCTCCTCATCGGAGAGGCTGCGGTTCTCCAACACCTTGCGCATACTGCGTGAGTACCAGACATTGAAATCATGAATTTAAAACAACTTATTTCTATCCTAGAAACAAATGTGCCCAGCCCAGCCTTAGAAACTTAATGAATAAACTTTGAGTGATGACGATGGCATTTCTTTCCTTCCTTTCCATCTAAAAATTGCAAAGGCCATTAATCACTTGAGTAAATAGGTAAACCTTGCGTGACATCCATGTTGCTGTTGTTTGTTTTTCTGAATATAATTTTTATAATTATACCTCTTCGTATTTCTTGTCGGCCTCCTCGGCAATCAGTTTGGCTTGTGCTACTTGAGCTTCCAGAATGGCTACACGGTCGTCCTCCATGTTAGTACGGTTCTCCAATGCTTTGCGGATGCTTCACAGTAGGATGAATAAAAAAAGAAAGAAAACAAACGTCAAACAAAGGGTATCATCATGCAGACCCGCGTGCGTCTTTTGTTTTTTCTTTTTCCGTGTTTTTTTATCAGAGCCATCAAAAGGGGAAGTCAACTAGGGAGTAGCTCTCTGGCATTCGTTACGGAGGACGATGGCGATCCATCAGCTAAAACACTATCGAAGGAGGGGTTATATCGCCCGTCATTATCGTACGGTGTTCCGAACACAAAAGGGAAAAAAAAAAAAACGGGAGCATGCAAAGGACACATTCTGTACAAACGCAGGCATAACGAAAACAAAAGAGAAAAAACTCACGAGCATGCTGGAATTTAAAAAAAAAAAAAAAACTTACAGCCTGCGTCGGAGTGAAACTCAATCGACCCTACATCCCGCTTAATGAACCTGAACTTTGGAAACTGTCATTAATGCCCCGCTGGTCCCCCCTTTTTGTTTTGGGGATGTTCTTGCTGTCACCAACAACAATCCACAACATCCGGCATGAATTCTATGAACTTATGCTAAGCACAACCATATATGACCCCCCTCCCCCATAAACAGTCTTCTTTCTTTAATCACGAGAAAAATAAATAATGATATCAAAAAACCAAATAAGACGAGATAACAAAATTCCCCGGATTTAAGCTCATGTCGTATAAAGATTGACAGAAAGAAAAAAAAATTACCGTTCTGATTCATCAGCTGAGTGAGAGGCCTCGGCCAACTTGGTGGTGGCGGTATTCAAACGCTCCTCACTGCGCTCCAAATCTTCCTCGAGCAGTTGGACGCGACGATTCAAGCCAGCGACTTCACCTTCCGCCTGTATTCGTAATAAGCATTGTGAAAGATAAGATTTCATCAGTTGGGCTGAAAGATTAAACCGGATGAATAGTGTACATGTCGCCATGAGAGCCGTTGAAACGATAAGCTCGGAAAATATCACTTCGGTAATCAACTCGCTCCTTTTCCCTACGACTAAATAATCAAGAAACGAAAAGAAAAGAGAAAAGGAAGGAAAATTTCGGGGGGAATGAAGAAGAGTTTCAAAAAACAAAAAAACAACAACAACACAACAGCGCATTTTTCAAGATCCTATCGCAAATGAAAAATGAATCTCGAGTTGGGGAAAGGTGGGTAGGAAAGAGAGAAGAGTGCGGAAGAATAAGAATGACGAGATTCAGGGGAAAAGAGAAATGAAAAGGAATATATAAAATAGAGTTGCCCATGTTTAGAAGCTGTTGAGTCGAGGCCACAGACTAGGGACCTCTCGACCCACAGACTCCCAAGCCAAAGTTACATGTCCATATAAGGCATGGCAGCAGACTGAGCGTGTGTAGAGAGCGAGAGAAAGCCCGTATATTCTCTCTCTCTCTCTCTCGTTCTTTCTCTCTTTCGGTTTCCAGTACAACAGCTCACGCACTCACCGGTGCTGCTGCTGGTGGTTACTTTTGTGTCTCGGAGAAAAGTCGAGCTATACACTCACTTCGAATAGATTTTTTTTTAGAGGGGGGCGAAAAAGGAAATGGCAGCAACATCGGAAAATGACAACCAGACTGTGTTTTCTGCAACAGTGATTCCGAGCCGGGCAAACACCCATCCTGTTCATTACCACGCCTTAAACGTACACACGTACACATCAGACACGTACAAAAAAAAACCGCCTAACAAAAACCAGCTCAAAACATCCTAACGTGGAAGAGATATTTAAAACAAAAAATAAATAAAATAAAAAGAAAAAAAGAAAAAAATCCGAACTTTGATCAGAGATTAGACTGCAAAATAAAGCAGATAAAAACGAAATGGAGAATAAAAACGGTGAAAAGAAAAGGGCACCAATAACTCACTTCTTCTCTTCGTCTAATTTCAATTTGTAACTTTTTCCTATACTCTTCGGCTTCTTCTTGATACTTTTCAGCTTCTTCTTTCGTTTGACGCATCTTCTTTTTCAACACGTCGAGCAAAGTGCCTTGTTGGGACGACATTTTTCTACGTTGATTGGGATTTTTTGTAACGAATTAGGAAAATAAAGAGTTCAAATTTGTGAATGCCAATCTGGAATGGTGATACTGGTGGGTGGGGACGAGAACTCCTTTAGGAATGATTGTCGAGATGTTTGGTATATGCTACGCCGACACACAACACTAATGGCCGCCACTGGTGTGGCTTGAGGAAAGAGGATAGGAGAAATAGGAATTGAATTCGAGTGGCTCGATCAAACTAGAGGCCCAGCACACTTAAGGAATTTGGTAAAACCAAGGAATGATGTGGTGGCAGTGGTATGGAATGGTTTCGACGATGGCGGCCAACGGAATGGAAAAGACAAAAACTCTTGGCTGGGGCACCACCTGCTCTCGAGAGACGAACGAACGCGAAACTAAGCAACCGATCGTCTGGCCGTGTCGGTTATCAAGACCTAGACACATACACACACACGAACACACACACTCACTAGGAGAGCGAGAGTCACAGAGAGAGAGAAGGGCCCTACCATAAAAAGCCACTCCCTCCTAACGCCCAAATTTGGTTTTGGTTTTTTCTTTCAATCAGGACAACTACGGGCTCTTTCGAACCTTCTTCTGACCACTGATTTCTCTTTACACACTTACAAGCAGACGATTGTCAACATTTCAAAAGACCCGTCTGCTAGTTAGAAACTGACGTCATCCTGAGAAGGTATCACAAAATTCTCTTTAGGACATGGAATAAGCGAACGTCGCACCAATTATGGTATGCGACACGGAGAAGTCGTATCTTCCGATTGAGAAAGAAAATCGTCTTGGTGAAAAAAAAAAAATCAGACGATTCTGATTCACTATTACGTAAATGGGTTGTACAAAAATGGGTTTTTCTCTTTTCCGTCCATTTTTTTTTTCTTTTTCCTCTCTGACGGGTGTTTGGACTTTGGAGGGTTTTCGTAAAAAAAAAAAAAAAAAAAGAAAAGAGAATTGAAGATTGTCTTGTGTGTGTTTGTGTGTGTGGCTCTATTAGAGACCATGCTGGGTGTTTTGGAAGATCGTGTCTGCCCCGTTTGGTATGAGTCACCGCCGTTGATGACTGACACCATGAAAGCGAACCCAACACACAAGCACGGGGCCAAAAGTCAAGAAAAGAAGGAGAAAAAAAAAGATGTACAGATAAATAAACGAGCGAATCAACAAGGTCATCACGCGCTACTAGCACATTGGTCAAGAGAATAGGGCAAAGAAGGGAAGCTTGTTTAACTGAATTGTTGCTATCTCTCTTACTAAATTGTCTTTTTTTTTTCTTTTTTAAAGTTAAAAACTAAAACTGTTTTGTTTTTCCATGGATGGAGGACAAGAAGAGAGGAGGGCTGGCTGGCTAGGGCACGATGGCCTTCTTTTCGCAGTCATCCACTTTCCCCTTGCATGCCCATGAATGGTGAGAAAAGCAAAACAAAAATATAAAATAATAAAATAAATATTCAGTCTTTTAAATAAAAAAAAAAAAAAATCTCCCAGGAGGGAAGAGAGAGAAAAGAGAGAGAGAGAGGTGCGCGCCTCCGGGAGGCAAAAATCGGGACTTCCAGACTTGGATCTCTTCGAACTGGGTCTTTTTGTTGTTGTTGTTCGTTCGGTGCAAAAGCTGCATCTATGTAAGGTATTCTGTAATGTGTAGAGAGAACTATTGCTATCAGCGCACAGCGTTCGAGATCACCGTTTTCTATGATTTCTCAACGAAAGGAGAACAAGCCAAGCCAAAAAAAAAAAGTCGTGATTGGGCGGAAATCCGTGGCTTGTTGAACTATAAAAAATGATAAGATTACATTATAGAGTATAGAGTATAGAGAAAGAGAGAGAGAGAGAGAGAAAGAGAGAGAGAGGGATTTGAACCTCGATTCGTGAGCAGGAATGGATTAACTATTTACACAGCTTTGCTGTAAAGCCGACTGACCCGTTTAAGCTGATTATTCATGATATTGTGCAATTCGTTTTTGATTATGTTGAATTTCATCATAGTGTCCGAGCTGAAGACGGACGAAGCGAACCCGAAACCCGGATAATCGGCGCATCGGTTCTTACGGCGGAATTTCTCGGCCAACACTTCCGTTCGGACGCTCTGGCATCGCAATTTGGATAGTTCTTCCGCTTCAGCATCGGCTCCGGCTTGCTGGAGTTGTTGGTTGCTGCTGTTGCCGTTCAAGTCAACCTCTCCCGTCGCCGGATGATGACAGCCGGCTTCGTGGCTGTTGCTGTGCTCGTCGCTGCTGCCGCCAATCGGATCGGGTCTGAACCGCGGCTCGGAATCCGAGTCGAAATCGGATTCTGACTCAACCGACAACCCGGTGCCTGCGGCGACATCAGCGGACCCAACTGATTGCAGCGACAAACAGTTGTTGTTATTGTTGTTGTTGACTTGAACGAACGCTCCGACCGTCACGTTCCCGTTAGAAAGGCGGCTGACGTTACCCAGGCCGTGTCGCTCCAGAAGTTGTTGAACGGCCCGCGAGACGGCCACTGACGGACGAGTCGACAGGGCGTCGCTCCTTGACAAGTCGGTCATATTCTCTTCTTCTTCCATAATAACTGCTGCCGTTGCACTCTGGATGTCCACCAGCATATTCTCAACGTAAGATTAAGTGGCGGTTTGTTTTCGGAATGCTCAGCTATTCAATGGTCACACACTTTCTCGTTGTTGTTGGTAGTACTAGATGATGATGCTCTTGTGTTATTGTTGTTGTTCAGAATTAGAAGGAAAAAAAAAACAGACGCCCTCGCAACAGCACCGCCAATGTAACAACACCCGACTAGTAGGAAAAAGTTGTTGAACTGTTGCCCAATTTTCTCTTCTTCCTCTTTCTAGTTTTCTTTTTTCTTTTGCTTCTTCGTCTTCGTTTTTACGTTTTAACAGTCGTACACACTCTCTCTTGGCTAGAAGGGGAGGGCTAAAGCACGAGGCCAGCCTTCCATGTGTGTGTAGACAGTGCTGTTGGTAGTTAGACCACCCTACCAACGGACAGTTTTCCCTTCTCTATTTTCGACTTTCGGGGACGAGACGTCTGGAGTCGCAGGCAAAGATTCCCGTTTTATCTCCGATAGCGATAACCCTCCCACCAAATTTACACTCACATAGTAGCCACGTATGCACTCACAAGCAGACAAGTTGTTGAAAAAAATGCGGGCTCATGCACGAGCACCATCTATCAAAGCCAACTTGAACTTGGACGAAACTTCTTTTCTCTTTTCTTTTCTTTTTTTATATAGGCCAGTGTTATGGCGCCAAAAATTAGAAAAAAGTAAAACAAAACTTTCAAAACAAAAACAAAAAAAAAAAAAAAAAAAAACAGGGAAAATTTGAAAAGAAGGAGAGTGAGTAAAACGGCAAGTAGCTTGCAAATGTTACTGCTTGTAACTTCCACTGATGATTCTAGACAAGGAACTATTTCTATTCCTATTTTTTTCCTTTCATCATCGTCGGACCGATCGGACGATGAAAAACACTGGGGAACTTCTTCGGCTATGCCCCCCTCCGAGTGTC
This sequence comes from Daphnia magna, assembly GCF_020631705.1. Taxonomy (NCBI): domain Eukaryota; kingdom Metazoa; phylum Arthropoda; class Branchiopoda; order Diplostraca; family Daphniidae; genus Daphnia; species Daphnia magna. Next base: position 4,701,586 of record NC_059184.1, read on the forward strand.
TAACGCTCCAACATGATTTCTAAGAATAGCACTCTTTCGGTCGAACGGGGAGAGAAAAAAAGAGTCAATATGTCGAGAACGCCATCTAACGCCGTCCAATTTCCGCTGACGTCAAGCCATGCAGTCTTTCACGGTCCTAGTTCGTGTATGCGGTCCATATAAGGCCCGAGAACAAGATCCTCCAAGAGCGAGAGGCGTCAAAGAAAGAGAAGAAAAACAGAGGCCAGGCAGCCCAGTTCTACTTTTAGCATTGGTCGATCCTCTTTTAGCGCATTTAGCGCACAGCAAAAATGCGCTGGAATAGATTTTTTTTTTTTTTTTTCGTTTTATTTTGTTGTTGCTTTATTTTGCTCTTCTTCCACCCTTTAAGCCTCTCAATTTCTATACAAAATTCCATCCTTTGGTGCAGGATACGTAAAGAACAACAACAAAGAATATTTCCTTTCAATTTTTCTTTTTTTTTTTTAAATACGCAAGGAATTTTGTCTTTTCTTTTCATGTCCTCATTTCCCTTTTCCCGTGTCTCCCGTCGAACCACGGCAGTCACAACTTAGTCCCGCAAAGAAAAAAATAAAACAAACTAAAATCTCATCGATTGAGATCTCTTACAACAGGGAGGACTTTGGAACTGCACAACAGTAGAGAAACATATCTGTTTTCGGGCCAAGGTGAGTCAGCATGAGTAACATAGAGAAGTTGTTAAGAGAGACGCGCCAGATGAATCAAAAGTGAAAGTTTTTTTGTTTTTTTTTCCTAATGTCCTGCCCATACCCCTTGTCCCTTTAAAAATCCTGCCAGACGGCGGCACCGTGTCCCGTCGCACATAAAAAAAAAATAATAAATAAATAAAGGGAACAAAATGAAAAAATTCCAGAAGCTTTTTCTCTGGCGAGATGTTTTCGATGCGATATGAGGCGGAATATTATCGTAGTATATTAAAGAAAACGAGACTCACGGTTTGGAGGGCTTTGTCTTTCTCTTCCAGCTTGGAGTTGGCGGCCAAAAGGTTTTCCTGGGCTTGATCCAGGTCGTTCTCCAACTGCTGCATCTTTTTCTGGAGAGCGCGTACCTCTTCCTCTGACTGGATAATTCATTTTCCGTTAATTGAGGTCAATTGGCACATACACAGCAAAGAAATCAAGTCGTATGGGAATTTGTAATATTATCTGATTCATTAGAAAAAAGAACATGGATTTTGTTCGAATCGAACCTTTTCAGCGCGGAGGTTGGCATCTCGCGATTGTTGTTCGCAAGTATCGGCGCGATCCATCGCGTTATCCTTCTCGGCTTTCATCGCCTGCATTTTCTTCTTGATGGCGTCCATTTCTGCTGGATTTGGTTTGGCGACTTACGTAGAAATTCAAAAACTAATTGAATTTGTTTTTTTTCCAATCACGGGAGAAATATGTAAACAAAACAAAAAAATCTGTTTAGCATTTACAGCATCACATTTTTAATGGCGGAAAAATGCGGGAGTCGTTTCAGATGGAGGTACCAGGGGATGAGACATCACATAGACGGATCTTAACAAATGTAGAGCATCAACGCAACGATATTTCCGACCTCCAGCTGAGTATTGCTCAGCTGTGTGTGTGTGTGTGTGTGTGTGTGTGCGTTGGCTATTCTTAACCCGCCCCTATCTAGCTCGGAATTCTTTCACTCTGCCGCGTAATGTCGAAACGCCTCCCAAACCCCCTTCACATTCATTATAAACGTGAATACAACATCAAAAGGTTAAATGAATATCGTTGAAACAAAGTGTCAGCTTCAAATGAAACAAAAAGGGCATAATAAATACAAATACAGTAAGTCCCCGACATAGATTCGTATCGTTGTATACGTTAACTAACTGAGTCAACCTGATTCCAGGAGACGGACAGGGACAGACGAAAGCGAGTTGCAATGGCCCGCGGGACAGACTGTCTCTTTCTACAGCGCCAAATATGGCAAACGAAACGGCGCTGCGTTTCGGATCGTTTGTTTTGGTTTTTCTCGAACGTGAATAGATTCGAGACTACTATCTTCTGACAAGGTCAAGTCCAACTTCATTATGAAATCTCTCCACTATCGTCACAGCTAGACCTTAGCATTACCTTAACCGGAAAGTTTCACTAAGCAATCCGAATGTGTGTGTGTGTGTGTTATAGTCGGACGACACTGGTTTCAAGAAATCACTTTTTTGTTTGTTTTTGCTTTGTAGCCGAAGATGAACCCATTGGTTAGAACGAAGACGAGTGTTTAGTATTGGGGAAATGTGTTTGGGAATAACAGAAGTTGAGAGGCAATGTTACAAAAGTGAGAATTAAGAACAGAGAGAGAGAGAGAGGATCGGATAAAAACAATCAGTTTAAAATGCAAACTCACCTCGGAAGTTGAGTGAGGAGCGAGAAACCCGTCAGGCTGTTACGGCGACTGAAGAGCAACTGTTCTAGCTTCGACGTTCTAGCCGACTACCCAATAACTCGGAGCCAACTGTGGAGTGTACACCCGGGTAGCTTCTATAGCCAGTTTTTTATTTTGCTCTCCCTTACTCCCTCCCGAGAAAATACCCACCTCCTTCTCTCCCGTCCTTGCAATGAAGAACCCGTTTTTTTTCGGATCCCGCCCGTAGAAAGCCCGCCTACACGTTTTCACTCTCACTCTTTTTCCTACCCATTCCTTCTTTGCTCTCAACCTCTCAATCCATTAAAAGAAACACTTTTTTTATTTCCACACTCGACATATTGAACTAAAATATTAGGATGAATCCGCGTGAACACGCTCGGAGGTTGCGGTCCGTGATTGCGTGGTTTGTTCTTTGAAAGAAAGTCACTGTTTTGTCCGGTTTGTAAATTTCGTGTTCCCTTTTTTTTTGTTTCTACATCCAAGTATATAATTAGGTTTTTTGCCCCTCAGAGTACCAACGGAACTGTTTATTTTATTGAAATGCATCATTTAGTTTTAAACGCAATAACCGCAGCCCGAATGATTGAGCACTTTGAGTAAAAAGTGTCCTCAATCAGACGGTACGTGAAAATGAAAAAGAAAGTGAAAATGATTGCAAGTACTAGGGACGAACAGAAAAAGCGACATGGAATTCCATATTCCAAATGGGTGAGAATTTATTCATACCGCAAGCTGCTCCCGACTGCTAATGGTTATGACGTAACTGGTGGAAGATTACATCGTCGTTTGAAGTCGAGATAACCTTTTTTTGATGACACTTGACTTTCTTTTCTCTTGTACGGTATTTCAACGTTAGAACTGTATGATACAAACCTAATCTACCATAAAACTTAAAGGCATCTAGTTAGGTTAAGCGATGCCGGAGCAAACGGGGAGTACGCTACGACGTCGAAACCTTCGCGCTGATTCCAAGATTAAATTCGTGATAGTGTCAGGTATTTACCAAAGTAATGTGAGGCATATTCAGATTTTGCATTACCTTTGTTTGAAGTCGTCATCAATGAAACAATAGATTCATTAACCTTGTACCTGCAGAATACGCAGCACACGAGCTCGAGCTCGTGCTGGATTCCAAAAGATGACGGGAGTCACGATTTTTCTGACTGTTTTTTTTTTCTTTTCTCCCTCACATCTACGAGGTCGCTGACAATCCGACGACTTGGCCGATCAACGGGATCGTACAACGGAGAACAGAATAAGAGGCAGAGAAATGGACGTTATAGTCAAATTCTTGAAAAGGGAAAATCGATACGACCTTGCCGATCCTTGCCACTGGGCATTTTAACACAGTGTTTCCTTCCATCGGAGATCTACACGTCGTCGTGTGTAAGACATTTAGCGCATATCTATACCTATCTGTCCCCCAATTGCCCACGACCTTTTACGTCTTTCGAAACTTTTTTAATATCTAAGCGTTCACCGGTCCGTCAAGTATGTTTTTTTGCCTGCGTTTCACTGTCGTCTTTTTTGGTGCTGCGTTATAGCCGACGCCAAAACATATCTATATAAACATAATTTGCATTATGCATAACTGACACTTTCAATGCCACCAGTTGATTGCCAGTATTTATTTGAAGAAAACCGGAGCGTAAGAAGAACATACAAATTGGGGTCAGTCATGACCAACGAGACAAGCGAATAAGAAAAAAAAAAAGTGAAAACAAAGTATCACTGGCGACGAATTAGATTTCTTTTCTTTTTTTTGGTCTCTCAGCCCGGGCACATAATACCTCAATAGCAGATTTTCGCTGATCTCGGCAAACTACAAGCGCCACTACCGCTGCTACGGGACATGCATGTATGCGCGGGTGCGCTCACGCACCAAAAATGGACCGGGATGTCGAGTCCATTCCTTCGCCATCAGTTCGGGACTCCCGAGAAACAAGAGACCTGACAAAAAAAAGAGTGACGACGTCGATTGGCGTCGGTTGCAGACCGATCTGATGGAATGTATCGTTCGCATTTATCCGCATAAACAAGAAACATTCTTTCATTCGTGTCTTGTGTCTGTAGGCCACGGTCGTACTGTGGAGACCCGCAGTAGTCGTACGGTTAGGCACCCATTTGTTTGTTTTGTTGTATATGTATATATATTTATATAAATACAATTTTTCTTTCTGAAACTTATTCTCCGCCTAGACAGAAACGAAAACGGAAAGGGATTCGGATATTTCTCTCTCTGGGTCCCAGAAATAGGTCGGGCTCAATGCGCGCGCGCCAACCGGCCATGCCACGAAGCCGTATTGGTTTACCCTAAACAAGACGAAATCCCCATATAAATGAGGAGGCGGAGGAGGTGTGCATGGGGTTCTCTCTTTCATTCGACGTCGATAACCATGTAGGGAACACAAGAGAAATGGAAATCACACACAGATGCAAAGAAATCCCAGTCAAGGCAACGGCCATGGATTTTGCCCGGTTTGTCTTTTATCTTGTACTTCGTTCATCTCCCACTTTAGAAACGAATTGCTGAAAGAAATAAAATGTTCAAACGGGGAATTATTCGTCTTTTCCTCTTGCTCACATCACAATGGGTTTGCATCAAAGGGCAGAAGCGAGAAATGACAATAAAAAGATCACAACTTTCTAATTCTCCGAGTCATACGATGGCAAAACGCCGAGTGAAAGGTCCTCTGCATGTGTTACTGATTTATCTGTTTAGACAAACGGTAGGTGCTTGTTCGTTGCAAGTGTAACTGCATCAGTATCACACACGCACGGAACATTACACACCAGTCGAGTAATAGAAAGCTAATGAGAACGCTCGATTTCCATCCTAAGAGTCGCATTGCGTGGCGTAACCCATTCAATGCTTGGCACATCAAAAAGAGCTTGAAATTAAATAACAAGGAGAGAGGCCCTTTTGTGTGAGTTGTATAGCATGAAAACGCAATAAAAATATCCACGTTATGCACGGGTATCAGATGGTTTTTCGGTTTCGACCTTTATAAAATCCCGTCGGAGCAAAACCAGCAGTAAAGCAATAAGCTAACTCACGATCTGCACAGCCTTCACCTACATCTAATGACACTGACTATGACGCCCAAATATGGTCAGGAAATGTTACTTAACCCATATAGCCTACGTGTGCGTGTGTATGCTTTAATAGAAAAGAGTTAAGGGAGCCTAAAGATGAAGGTAGAAACAGAAAAATGCATATTTATTTTAAAAAAAGGAGGATTTTAGGGAGATTTTTTTTTTTTTTTCTGTGTTTTTTTTTTGTTGCTCTCTTCTAATTTGCTTCCGGAATCGAGTCCAGCTGCTGGCGCCGCTGGTCCAGCCCGGACGCTGATAGCTCAACGTCTATATTTCTCAACGAGGACGGCAAAAGTTCTCCTGTACGTTTCACTGGAAGAAAGTTAGAACAACACAAAATAAGGCCAGCGCTCGCGACGCCGCCGTTAGTTTATTTCTGTACCAAAGACGCCAGGGCTCCTCGACCCCGGAAAAAAAATAAAAGAGATTTTTAAAAGCTAAAAAAAAATTAAAAAATAAAAATAATTATTATCTCCGCCAAAGAATTAAGAATACTTAACTGTGTATTTATTACGAAATACGTACCGGTAACCTTTCTCTTTTGCCAAAGGATTCGTTCGACGTATTGCTGCTTTCTGTGAATCATCAACCATCGCATGAGAGATGAGGGTTAGAGGTCGGGTGGATGAGGGTATTATCACCCTCTTTTTGCATCCGCCCAGCAGAGGGAAGATAGGATACAGAAGAGCTAAGAGAAGAAGAAGAGAAAAAAGAAAACAAATCGACACGACAAACCCATCTCATAAGCTTTTTGTTTTCTCCTCTTGGTCACGAAACGATTCGGGTATCATTTTTGTTGTTTGTGTTTAAATGACCAGATAGCAGAAGCAAAGGGGATGGGTACACATACTTGGACCGTGACGACGTGTTCCCAAGATGATCTCTGAAACCAACTTTCACCCATGTTTCTTCCAACTTCCAACAGAAAAATCTCTACTGAGATTTCCCTAGATTTCTTAAATTGACTCTTGTCCATTAGCGGTTGTCGAGTTAAATGGGGGAAGCAACGCAGGACTCTTCGTTTCCCAACTTGCCATCTCACAAGAAAGTTAATTTATAGTCTAAAAACAGACCGCGATACGCCATCTCCAGCTGGGCTTGAGATTAGCATCCGAAAGCCCTTTGCAGAATCAAGCAGCATAAAAACCGCTTAACAATTGAATGTATTACGATCAGAAGATGGCGAGTCATTGTGTTCCACATCGGGACATACTCGAAACCTTTGATTCCTTTTTAAAGTTTTCCAGATTGCAAATCAGGGCGTTTATATGTGTGAGACATTGGATGAAAAAAAAAAAAAAAAGTTTCGACGAAAATGGGAGAAAAAAAAAAAGGAAATGAAATATGAAGAAGTACACTGACGTAGCATTCAGCAAGCGCGGCGGTGATATTCCGCCGATGCGTTACCATAATCCTGAGCACTGAACAGCGTTGAAGCGTTGCGTCCCATGTATCTGTCATGAATACGGCTGCTGATGTAACTCGCTATCCTTAATTTATATAACTTAAAATAAAAGCTTACTTTAAAAAATCTTGGAGGTGAACGTGGAGCAGTTGTATCGACTTCTCATCCAGAGGAGTGTAAGCCAACATACTTCCGAGACGGGCTGTAAAATATTCAGCGATTTAAATACGTAAAATAACTCTAGAATTTGAACTGGAGAAATTATTACTGAACATGCGTAAAAGATGAGGAGCTCCGTAAATTTGGCTCATCTGTTTGTCAGGGTGATTCTTCAAAATCTAAAACCATTTCAAGAGTCAGCGTATTGAAAGTATTTCGTTGCGAATTTCACTTCTTGACTTACATCAGCATATTGTAATCTTTCAAATTTATACAGCAACGACGAACCAAGCGTTACATTGAAATACTCTTTCAAGCCGGCCATGACCTCCTGAATAGCGCTCTCTCTAAAAGGTGAGTCAAGAGATAGAGAAAAGTTCCATTATTTCATTAGGCAAATACACAAGTATAATAGCGAAATTGTGACATACTTGCTTGGGGTGGTCGTTCGATTGCTGCTTTTGTGCTTTATGTAGTCTTCTAGAATGTTGTCAACCGGTACTTTGGATGGTAAATTTGCCAACTAGTTGGGTAATCAGGTAGAATACAAATTTAGTCACAGTAAAATTGTGACAAAAAATTTACGTTTCAGGTTTCAAATCGCTTACCTTTTTCTGGCGGTTGATATAGTCCCAATCATCAATAAGCCAGGGTTTCAATTCGTCTGGAATTTTGATTTTCACTTCAACCTTGGATAAAAACAGTTCTTCCTATGGATAACAACTTATGAATGTTACAATAAATAAAACTTTTGGAAAGTGCATTTGAAATCATACCGATTCTACGGTAGAGTCAGGCCTGGTCTTTTTTCTTGAGCTTTCAGAAGACGATGCACCGGAATTGTTGGTAGAAGGAGTTGTTGTAGTAGAAATGGCTGGTCTTTTAGCTGGTTTTTCTGCGGGTTAAAATAAACAGTAAAATTTGCCATAGTTACACAAGTTAGAATTAGTTCAAGTTTACACAAGTTAGAACATAAATTCTACTGTGAAGTGTATCATCCAACTTAATATAACTGGCCTATAATTTCAAACAGTATTGCTGAGGATAACATTTCTTGTGATTTTGGTAGGGGTTAAGTGTCAATAAATGAATGTATAACAGCTATCATCTATACCACTTGTTGGTATGGCACTTACCTTGAAGTGATGGTGTGGATGATCGACTATCTGTTTCCTTGCCTGATGTATTAGCATCTGACAGGTTGCCTCCACCTTTGGATGGTTCTGATCTGCGTCCTGAAGGTTTGCCAACAGGAGTAGAAACACCTTTGATCTGTTTCTTTCCTTTCCTTTAAATCAACGATTAAACAAAGTTGAATAAAAGAGTGAAGGCTGTAAGGAATTGTTCTATTACGATGTAGCTTCATGAGCTTTTAGAAGTTCTTTTTGTTTTTGAAGGGCTTGTTCATTGTACTTCAGCACACGGTTTTCAGGCACCCACTCATCCCAACTATGATCCAACCAAAATTAATTTTATATTAGGCATAAAGTGACATTTGATAAATATACTTTTTATTCCAGCCAGCATAATGTATGAGGTATTTGTTCTGTTGATCCTTGAATTCTGCTTTAAGACTTTTAGCTTCGTACAGAAGAGGTCCGTGAAAGCATAGTACTCGTTCGCCTAATATATTAGTCTTATGAAATTAATTCTAAGAGATATATTTTTAAAATCAAACCTTCTTTAAATTTGAATTCTGTTGCTGGCTTCTGTTGCGCTTTAGGACCCATTTTTGTTTAAAGCAGACGCTAACTACTCGCTACGTCACGTGACCTACGTGCGCGCTGGTGCACTGTTTCAGTAAAGAGACCATCATTGAGCGCCCACTAACCAATAGAATAGAAAGCACTGACAAATTTAAGTAAGGTATATGAACTTGATTACAGCCCCTTTCATTGTTTATTCAAACTCTAAAAATAGATCAAGTATTTGCAAAGCACTTTTCCCGTAATTTTTTAACAATCTATACCCTTGCCGGTTTTTCAATTTCCGGTACTTAAATCTCACATGATCACATAAGTAGGCGATGTCGCGACACCACAATTATTGTCTTTCTGCGACATCAATACATATCCAGCGTTTCCCCAATAAGTAGACCACGAATTTTTTATCAACCAATACGGCTCGCCTTTCAGGATTCCATAACCAACAGCCAGCACAGCGTGATCCAAACTATCTTCTCCACTGCCTGCAATTCCAAAAAAGAACCGAAAGGCATAAATAGTTTCGCTCGTCCCTAGCAGTACGGAGACATAAAAATGGTAAGAAAGCAGATAATTACCGCATTCAGGGTTGTAGTAAACTCCGTTGGCGTAAAATGAAAACGCGCGATGCGCAGCATCTTTTATAATAAAGATGTGATTATGATAGAACAATAGTTAGAATTTTTTCTATACTATACCGATAGCAACCGAAATGGGACCATGTTTGAAAATGGCCACACGCAACGCATCGATGTCCCCCGATGTCACGTTAACATAGCCTTTAATGGAAGCGACAAGACTCGAATTATCTATATGACAGTAGCCATCAGCTCCAAGGTATGGACCGTAGCTTTCATCTGAAGGGATGCCTCCATGCTTCATCATCCACTGGTACACACGGAAATCTTCCCCCCCTAGAAGAGTCGGTAAGAATTCAACGAACAATGCCGAAGAAGAACGAATAAAGATAATAATGAATAAAATTAAAGAACTGTATCAGTTACCGTCACAGCCATTATTTCCGAATCCCCAACTGCAATCCACAAGGGCCTACAGAAAATACGAAAACAAATGTTTAACCTGTACCGATTACGAAAATATTTTACGTACCTGTTGAGAGAGCGGGGTAAGTTTGCCTGTTTTAAGGAAGAGAGCCCCTTCGATTGTTCCAACAGTACCAAAACTCCAACAAGAACCGCAAACGCTCTGGTCTAGAAAATAAAAATTGTAAAAACTGACCATTATTTTTTCTTTTCTTTTAGAGGTACAGTATGTTATAAGTACCACAAACATGTAATTACTAATAGAATAAAATTACCTTTTACAGGGGTAACAGCGCCATAAAGCCTCCAATCCATTTGATCGGGCAAATTTTCAACGTCGGTTTTAGTGTAATGAAAAGAAGATCCTCCGTTGTACCCTGTGGAATGTAACTTTCCACGCATGTATTTAATCTCGTCGGAAGACCGGTCGGCCATATGGTTTGGGGCCAGTTTGTATGTTAGACCAGCCCGATTTTTTGAATGGATGAATCTGAAAGAAAATGGTAAAAATAGTACCGTCTAACAGTATTTTGACTAGTCGTCGATAACCTACCTCATATTCTGTCTAAAAATATCTTTGCGCTGTTCTTGTTCGGTTGCGTTTTTGTAACCCTTTTTATGATGACGAACGAACGAATCGAAAGTATCATCCACGTGCTTGGTGTGGTCATGCGCGAATTCCCGCATCGGATTAAATGTATAAATGTGATCAACGCCGGGGCCCGGAAATCCATGACATTCGCCGACCTCTGAAAAGGGATTATATTTATTGACTTGCAACTATAGTCTTCCACAATGGCAGTTTACCAGAATCAATCATGAAAGCGTCTTCATTTGGTTTCTCTGCTGTAAAACTGGTGTAGTCTAGGTAATAATGATCGTAATGAGAACCCAAAAGGGAATTATACCCTTTCATTTCGTATCTGACGGGAACGGTAATTTGTTGACGGGTTCCAGCAAACTAAATGAACATTTGATTAGCAGTGATTTTATTTCTAATAACAGAAGTTTATTACTTGATGCTGGAGCCACATGGTGTAGCGATTTGTTTTATCACCGACTGTGCTAATATACTCCCACTTTTCGCAACTCTGACCATTCATGACTTCGATACCAATTAACTAAGCAAGACAATATAACTTTATTTAAATACTTCTCAGACTATAGACTGGTTACTAAAATTGGTACCTTAAAGTTTGATATATCAGGCAGGACTCCTTGAGCTTCCACTGGCTCTTCAGCACTTCCAGATGTTTGGAAACAATTCAACTGATTTTTTACTGTTTCAGTGGTCATTGGGGCTATTTTCTTTGCTGAACCATATGGTCCTTCATTGGCTAGTTGATATGTCTTCATCATGCCTTGCTCCCACAGAGCAATAATGGTAAGTATTGAATGAAAGTCATAAATGAAGAAAATGAAATGCAAATTTTTTACCTCCATAAAAATCAATTCTGCTTTTGCCACTATCTAAATCAACCCACGCATAAAAATCTTCATCAATTTCAGCATATGGAAGGTGGAGAATTCCTTCACTTATCTAATAATATGTATATAAAATATAAAAATTTATTAATTAGTCAAGAGGTAATTATGCAAAAATTAATAATAAATAAATAACTCTTACATAAGCTTTACTCCAGGAAGGAGGAGATGGAGAGTCTTTGGGAGCAGAAGGATGGTGAAAATGTTGTGGAAGTCTCCATTTTTTAGACCATGAATTTCTCTCATATTGGGAGGCTACCTCATTGTCTTCAGTGCCTCCAATTGCCTGCGCTAAAAACGAAGAAATTGTATTAAAAAGTTCAATACAATTACGCATATTACTATGTTACTTCGTTTTACAAAATATAAAAAAAATTACCAATTAGAGCGAAAATGAAGGGAAGACACCACGATCTCCCACAGTGCAACATTTTCTGCTGAGTGGGCGAATATTCAACTATCTACTAAAACTACTGAAATTCGTACAAATAAGTAAACTCGGAATTACGCCTCTTCAAATCGCTAACAAGACACTAATGACATCCACTTGCTGCGAAGCCGTAAAACATTTGGAAATAATAATAAATGTCCAGCGTTGCCGATAGTTTGAAAAATTATACCACTGGAAATTGATGCTTGATGGAGCATGGCCGCATGGGGGCCTGCCGGCCTGGCGCCTGGCAGACGACGTGATTGAAAAGCAAAAAAACTGGCAGGCAATATTACATTGTTTGCCGTGTCATAGTTAATACTGATTTCATAAAGCCAATACTCTCATTTACTGTTTTCACCAAGCACTTCATCATGTTCGGAAGTAGTGGCAGTCGAGTCCTGAATGTCATAAACATTTCGTATATACAGAGTAGAAGCAAGCGAGTATGGGTGCGGAAACCACTCGGATCGCCTATGGCGAAGTCCAAAATCTTCCGGATTACACCAAAACCAGTCTTGCCTGAAGATGAGAAAGCTGAAATCAAACGTCTGTTCGATAATTACAAAAACAGCATGAAATCTATTAGGTAAACAGCTAAAATTTGTGTATACATTTGGCCACAGTTGCTTTACATACATTTCTGTGTTAGACACTATTTTTTTGAACAGTCCCTCAAACAAGCAGAGAGCGGTGAAGTAGCACAGATGAAGCATAGATTAGAAGACCAAGAGCATGAACGACTAATGGAAGAAAATCGACTAGAGAATGAAAAAACAGCAATGCTGAGAGAAGAAAGGTTGAAAATTCAGGCAGAGAAAACACAACAAAATGTTTTAGCCTCCTTGATCAAAAAGGAAGGAGAGGCCAAACTACATGAAATCCAGATAGAAGATTTCCTTACAAAACAAATGGTTTGAAAGATTTTTCAAAGACTTTTTTTTTCAATTTTTTATAAGAAAATGTTTTTTCTAGTCCACGCCATTCATCCAAGCTGAAAATATTGAGAAGGCCATAGAAGATGCACTTGCCAATCCCGTCAACTTTAACTTTGCTTTAGACCTAAATGGATACGTTTATCGAGGTAAAGATACTTCCATCGACACGATCCCAGAAGAGAAGCGAGAGAGACTGAATAGCAATTGAGTGTATTGAAAAGTGATTTGCATACAACAACTAGCATTGTACCCTAATCATCTTCCATACTTTCTTCGTCGTCGCTAGTCATATCGGGTTCGTCAACTTCAAGTTGACATCTACTACAATTACAGTGGAACAAATAGTTCTCTTCTAGGAATTTTCTTCTCGAGTGTCTACTCCTGGAAAGGACACATTCGTCGAGATAGCTGATAAATATTTCTTCACCTTCTTGTAAGTCTTTTGATGCGACTAGGGCTACCGTATGGTTAGAAAATGGAAAAGAAGAAATACTATTAGGCTCGCAACTATGATTACAAGCGCTCTGAACGGCAAACAGCGCCGACCCCTCATTATTAAGAAAATCTCCCGATTCCTTTTCCATTTCTTGATAAATGGTGTCTATTAAAGAATCCGTGGTGGGATCGATGTCATTTTCGGAAACTTTACGAACCCACACACTAAAATGATTCAAAAAGAAAACGAATTCAGCATGTGGAAATAAACACTATCATTACTTGCTAACCTAAACGCACTGGTGCCTATACCTTGACCATTTCGTCCAATCAGTGCGATCAAAGAGCGGAAGCCTTGAGGAGTTAGAAACTATAACAAAATGGAAAATCCCCCTTTTAAGTATCACCCAGTTCAACAAAAAAAAAAGAAGATAATAAAATTCCTGAACAGATTTTAGAATAAGAAAAATAAAACTAAATATATACCTCATCTGTTTCTGGTCTTCTAAGGGCTTTGATGGACAAATCACGCAAAAGTTCTAATTGGCTTTCAAACTCTGAACCCAATAGCTTGTGGGCAATTGTGTCTTCCTCATTAGCAGTATGATGGCAGAGGGACATGAGCTGACATTTGAGCTCTTCCCTATCTATTCTCTGAATGAAGGTAGCAAGGATTCGTGCCAACAACATAATTGTGGAAGTTTCTGGTGGATAATGCATTTTCCTGTTCAAATGTATAAAAATGTACAGTAGAAGAAAAAAAATTACTTAAGAACATACTTCCATGCTTCATTTAGTTTCTCTAATGGATGGTTGGGATTTCCACCAAGCATGTTACAGCAAAGTGTTTTATGATATTGGTTCCAGGCATGATCCTTACACTCAATACTGCAATATGTTACCTTAACAGTCAGACAAAAAAGAATTACAAATTTTTTTATGATGTCCAGTATTTGCCTTACTGCGCACTGGGAACAAATGATATGTGATGATTTATCAGTTTCATCACATTCTGGATGTGGAAGTATGATGTCAGCATTGGCAGTTAAACGCCTTACATTTTCTTCAGCTGTTTCAAGAGGCCTATTTAAAAAAGTAATAGTTTTGACAATGAATTTCAAACTACAAAGAAAGAAGAAAACACCTCATGCAAAAATCACATGCTGAATATCCATAAGCATAGTTCCATGAAAACTGGCATGAAAATAGAGGCTGCTCTTCTATAATTGTATCCCCAATTTTGAAACTTCGAGTTGTAAACAATCCACGGCCCTGTTAAAAAATTTAACTTATCATTGTGGTTGATCACACTAGGATAACCCTACAGAAAAATAACCTGTGTTTGTGGACTAGGGCATATCTTAACCCCATGATTAATCAACGTCTCTTTTGAACATGCCATTTAGTTCAAAACTAGCGATAACTGTAAGTATTAAACCAATTTTCTGGGGAATGTGCTGTCCGTTCACGAACTCCACGTGTAGCTTGGTAAGGCTTGGCGCAGACCAAGACTACTCTGCGGAAGTTCCTAAAATGCTAAATGTGAAATATTTTTAGACTAAAACGGGAAATTCGATGAGGAGCGGCCTCCAGAATACGAGCTGGAACCATGCTGGAACCATGTCTTTCTGCTTTCTTCTCCCACATTTTCCTGATTTACACAGTGTGGTTTTCCGTGGGGCTGCCGCTTTGATTTGTTTGTTTCTTTCGTATATTTTTATTATTTACATTTATTTTTTGCTCTGTATTAAGTTTTAAAAATAAAATATTTTTACTTGCATAATTTTTTTTTTTCATTTTATATAATTGATTGAATTAAGTACCGGTGTGTTTTCTTAAATTAGTGTAAATTGTCATCCTATGGGTCTTGGGTTGGCGGTTCCAAAACCCGATCTTGTAATTATCGGGGAAACTTTAAGTCCAAAACTTTAAAAAGCTATAGGAATGGATATATCTTGATAAGATCTGTCCATTTCTACAAAAATATTGCGTAAAAAGTACTTATTGGAAGAGTAACCCGATTTGCCATTTTTCCGGTCGGTCGGTGTGGCTTAGCGGGTATCCGGTATTCCCCACACCCCCAATAATACGTAATATTTAAATAATTTTTTTCGGGAAAACTATAAGACCAAAATTAATAAATTTTACAGAAATGGATAGCTCTTGATAAGGGCTATCCATTTCTGTAAAATAATTAAGATAATTTTCATAAACAAAAAAATTTTGGACAAGAAGTTTTTTGTAGTTTTTGCGCTCTAGAGACATACTCGATCCTATAGACTTAAGTAACAATTTTCATTGTTTTTGAAACTTTTTAGTGTATGAATATTTTTTCATAAATTACAGAGAAATAGATAGCCCATATCAAGAGCTATCCATTTATATAAAATTTATTGATTTTGGTCTTATAGTTTCTCCGCAAAAAATTATTTAAATTTCACGTATTACTGGGAGATGAGGGTTAACTTAGACCCGCTAAACTGCACCGACCTACCTGAAAAATCGCGAATCGGTTTACTTCTCCAATAAGCACTTTTTAAGTAATATTTTAACAGAAATGGATAGATCTTATCAAGATATATCCATTCCTATAATTGTTAAAATGTTTGGACTTATAGTTTTCCCGTTTCTCATAAAATCGGGTCTTGAAACCGTTTTTCTCCGGCCCGCACCAACCCAGTTGCCCATGAGTGATCATTCACAATAATTCGAATGAAAACATACTGATATTTAATTCATTCCTGTTTTATAAATTGAAAAGCGATTTAATAAAGGTATAAATAGTGTAATAGCATAAATAAATAAATTACAAACAAAAAACGTAAACATAAATAGTACAAATAAACACGAAAAACAAACAAATGAAGGCGGCAGCCCGACAAAAAAAACTCCACACACGCCCCACACACACCACAAGCAAAAGGGTTGGAGGGGGCTTTAGGGTGAGGAGAGGGAGAGAGCCAATCAGAGGGCCGGAATAGTCCCTCTGGGATGTAGCGGTTAGCCGGTGACGGTCTCGCGGAGACAAAATTGTGGAAAACGGCAAACAGGCCAAAATGCCCAAGGTTAGCCAAAATTACGAAGCGGATGCGGAATTGCGAATTGTAAAACCTTATTTCTAAATGCGAATGAATCTTGCAATTTATTAAACAAAATCGTTCGCATAAAAACATTAGTGTGAATAGCGTTTTATTTTTTACGAATAAAAATTTATAAACCAAGATTGACGACAGCCGGCGGTATAACATAATTCTTCGACAACACTGCAGACCGGATGCTCCGCCTTCTTTTAATTTATTTGAAGTTTTCAAATATTTCCCTTCAGTTTTTACTTAAACCACACCTGAACTCTTGAACCAAATTTTCAAAATATGGCTGCTGGAACTGCCCAAGAAACGCAAAATTTTGTTACTCTTAAGGGTTCTGTGGAACTCATTGTCGATTTCTTCAGTAAGTTCATTTAAGAAATGTCTGATATTTGAAGTAATTTTTGTCACGTCGTCTTGCAGATTACAGCTTAAATAGTATTCTTTATCAACGAGGCGTCTTTCCAGAAGAATCCTTTATTCCTACTCAGCATTATGGGCTTACCATGTACATGTCTAAAATGCCTGAAATAAAAAAGTATACTGATGAAATTTTGCCGCATCTTAAGAGTAAGTTTAAATTCTCTGGTCATTCATATTATTGTCACTTCTATTGCCTTATTAATCACAGAATGGCTCACTGAGGGCAAAATAAAAAAGCTTGTTCTTGCACTCTGTGATGTTAATTCAAAAGAGCCATTGGAATGTTGGGAATTCAGAATTCTAGCTGAAGAAACCCCTACGGGGGAGATCAAGCAACAGGGAACTAAACCCTTGAAAGACATTCAACAAGAAATTCGAAATGTTCTCAGACAAATCACAGCTTGTGTAACATTCCTACCACTCCTAGATTGTGTTTGTATGTACTTGATCACTTATCCTGTATCTCATGAACTATTCAATTTCATTTTGCCACTTCATCCTTAGGCTCATTTGATCTTCAAGTGCATACCAAGAAAGACACTCAAGGAGAGGGATGGGGAGATGTTCAGCCACTATCAATTCAAAATGCACAGGAAGTCCAACTAAGATCTTTCTCAACATCTATTCAAAATGTCCATACATTTGTCAGCTATAAAAGTGTTTAGTGTGATTTGATCTAAGGTTAACTCTTTTAACAAGTCTTTAAATTTTTATGTAACCCCTAATAAATTAGTTCAAACCAAGATGGGAAAAAAATTTACTGAAATTGTAATTAATACAAAATATTTCATTCTATTTGAATAATCTAAAGAACAAAAATGTTGTAGATTAGAAATAACTAATTTTCTTGTTTATTTCATGATAATGGTTGATGATGCTACATATCACTCCAAACAAACTATTTTTGAAATGGATAAAAATCAAATCCGGGTGTGTTCTGTTTAAACTTGTGTCTGATAACTTTTTGGCCTTCTTCTATGAGCTGTTGAACATCCTTGCGGTAAGCTGGTGGTTTCATCTCTTCTTCCAAGGTGCATTCTTGCTTGACTGGTTCTTCACATCTCACTACATGTGATCTTATGAGATCAATGTCTCTCTTAAACTCATCATTGAGGTTTTCAATGGCAGAACTTGGAGCATCAAATTTCATGACAAAATATGTTCCTTCTCTATGCCATATATTGTGTGCTTTCATTTTGAAGGGCAGGGGGTTAGTTCCTAAGGAAACGAATTGTCGAAGAACTCCGCCTTGCTGCAATATCGTTTCAGCAGAACGTCTCAGAGAAGCAATCAACTCTGGCCTGGAAAGTGTCCGTAAGGTTAACGATAACTCATACAAAGGCATGATTTTTAGAGCATGAACACCGACAAACGTTTAGACCGAAACGAATAAACGATTTAACGTGCTTACTACGAAGTAACAGGCTACAAGCCTAGTTAGCAATTGTCTTCTAGATATTTCTTCTGCTAAGAAATTCACGATTTACATGAACGAAATCGGTGGTTGATTGAAGCTTGGTTGTCATACCAGGAATAGGAAGTACATTTTTTTCCCCTTTGAATTAAACTAGATTATTTTCTACTCTAAATTTTTTTTAAAGAAAAGAATGAAAAATTATATTATATTTTGTCATTAACATTAGGTTTTTAAGTTGTAAACCGTCTGCTAAACCAGCAGTCGATCTTGAACTTGAAAATTGATAGCGGCAGAAGGCAGACGTGACATTAATTTTGAAAATCTGCGAGCACAGATAATTTCACAATTTCATTTCGTGACAAAATGATAGTAGTTGCTAAATTCTTACAGAATCAAAATTTGGTAATCAACTTAACGATTTAAAAAACACACTCACACACACCACCTAAACCTATTCAATTTTTTTAGTTATGTAATCCCATGCGACCTTACCTTAGGAATATGTGCCAACGAAACTTCGTGACTACCTTTAAACCTAATCATTTAAAGTTAAGTGCATTTTCAAAGCATTTGAAGACTTTTAAGCCACTTACCAGACATGTAGTTACCGTTGCTGAGGCACCAACTTTACAGCAATCAAAGTGGATTGGACGGTGGCTTGGGACATGTGCTGGAATGTGTTTTGGAGCAGTGGTGATTGGTAAGAATAGTATTTTATGTAGTCTGTCGTTTTAAATAATAGTAATTTAATACATGTAGGAGGACTTACCAGATTAACAGAATCAGGCCTATCAGTAAAAAAAAATTACAGTAACTTTATATAGTATCATGAAATTATTAAATTTTGATCTCTAGATGGTTGAATGGTCTGCATTTGGTGAAAGACCTCCTTTGTCACAAGAAGATTGGGAAAGAGAGTTTGAAAAATATAAACAGTTTCCAGAATATAAGCTGTATTCTAATCTAATTTTTCTGTTAAAGCAGCATTTATAACTTTTTATGACTACATTAGGTTGAAGAAGGGAATTAATTTAGAAGAATTCAAATTCATCTGGCACATGGAATATGGACACCGGATGTGGGGGAGATTGATTGGAGCCATGTTTGTAATACCTGCTGCAATTTTCTGGAAAAAGGGCTATTTCAATTCAGCACTAAAGAAGAGAGTCCTTATTTATGGTACCTTGATTGGATGTCAGGTACATATACATTTGCTGAAAGTGCAGAAATATCTAGAATTCAACAATCCTATAACAAAAACAAACAAACAAACAAAAAATTGGCAATTAGGGTCTGCTTGGATGGTACATGGTAAAATCTGGCTTAGAAGACAGATTTCATGGTGAAGCAGATATTCCTAGGGTTTCACAGTACAGACTAGCCTCACATCTTGGTTCGGCTTTTGTACTTTATTCTCTTTTTCTGTGGACGTCTTTACATCATTTAATACCTGCCAAAGTGATGGAGGTCTCTAAGGCAGCCATAAAGTTTAAACGATTAGTCCATTTTTCTAAAGGAATCGTTTTCCTCACCGCAATATCAGGTATTTTGTTAATCACTATACTGAGACTTAGTGGTCGCGGCAATTGAACTGTCTCTTTCACTTTTTGTTTTTTTTTTATGTATTATTGTTGTTTTAAGGAGCATTTGTGGCAGGATTAGACGCCGGTCTTGTTTATAATTCGTATCCGCTAATGGCTGGGCGATTATTACCTGAAGACTGGATGGCGTTATCGCCAGCTATTAGGAATTTCACTGAAAATCCTTCTACCGTGCAGTTTGATCATCGCACTCTGGTATACCAATACTTAGACTCTAGTATAATACTTGAAAAAGCATTAACAATATAACAATATATATGAAGGGTCATTTTACGGTCCTTCTCTTGTCGACCGTATGGCTTATATCCCGTCGGATAGTACTCCCAACTCGAGCACGATACGCTGCTAATGCTTTAGCTGCCATGGCCTGGATGCAGGTATATATAAAGAGTTTGTGCAGCTTGATAGGGATGATGTCAGGATATATATATATTTGTATTTATTTATTTATTTGTTCTTCCAGGCCTCTCTAGGGATTGCTACTCTTCTATTTTATGTTCCTACACCGTTAGCGTCGTCACATCAAGCCGGCTCCTTAGTGTTGCTTTCGACTGCATTGTGGCTTTCACATGAACTGAAAAATATGAAGTATATCCCAAAATAGAAATATTTATTTGTAAATCGCTGGTTGAATCGCCCTTCACCGTGGCAAGATTGGTACTACTCCACTTTAGTAGATATGATGGTGTTACGTTGCTTACTAAACTTAATGTTGGCAAGGTACGGGACTCATTAAAAATAAATTTGTTGAAATCATAAATGTTGGCTTAGTATGAAGCGAACCGAGTTTTCCTATTTCCTGATGAAACCGTGCTTTGGAGAAAAACAAATCTATTACGGTGGATGTTATTGAAGTTAGACTGTTCTTTCGTTTATAGTGTCGAGATAATAAGACGAAGGCTTCGAGCTTATTTCAATTAAATGATCAGCTATGTTGGCAAGTTAGAATATTAAATAGTATAGACATAGGGCATTTTGGCAGATAACTGACACAATTATAAAATGTCCAAAAGATTATGTTAAAGCACAAAAAAACCTAACATGAAAAGAGCAAGTGATAGTATATTGACAAAACTGGTTAAGCATAACTTAGAAATATACCCTTCAAACATGAAAATAAACCCTTAAAACTTACAGTTTCTCCATCCTGCAAGATTTCATGAGCTCTACAAGGTCTTGTTGCAATTGCCTGGGTATTTCCAGCTGACAAACATGGTTGTAATCTTTTAGGTTTCTTCTAATTGTGTGCATTGCAGAAACTTTGAGGGAGTAAAGAGGGCTTGTAATGTTGACTGTAACACGCTTGGGTTGAATATCTTGAGGATGAATTCTCCCACTACGTAAGTCTGGAAGATATTGCTAAAGACAAAGAATAATGAGGTATTTGAATAAAATTTGATGTATATGATTGCTTAAGAGCTATTTACCTCATACCAAGGCTTTGGTTCAAATACATGTTTAGAGTTTGCATTTAACCTTTCATGTGTTATAGCATCTTGAAAGAGCCATGGATGAGCCACATACGTATTGACGTCGAAGAATTCGTCCGGCTCAAGCGTTTTATATTTTACTCGAGCACCTTCATAATTCATCCATATAACCTCTACTCTCCTTGGAGTCGCATTGCAAAATCTGACAAAACTCAAGCCACGACTGGGTTGTGACCGAATGATTTCATGGACGCCGTCACCCTGATTTCCTTCATTTCTTGTCATTTTAACATAACTAAAGATAGCAATATAACAAAACTTTAAGTAAAAGTAACGTGATACTATTTCTCTACTTTAGGCTCTCAATATTACAACAAATTTAATATACCACATACAACAATATAACATTAGATCGGTGACGTATCAAAGGCACGTAGTGTAGACTATTGCCAGTAGATGTAGTGTTTGCGTTGTCAATCCACCAGTTTTGACACGTTAGAAGTTCTATGTGTAAGTTGACAAGTGTAAAGAACATAATAATATAAATGGAAGATAGTATTGGGAAGCCAAACAATGGCAATAAAAAGGTAGCTTTAGAAGAGTTAGATCGGGATGAACTATTAAAGCGCTGTAAGAGTTATTTTGCTCTTGCACAAAGAGAAAAACAAGCCAAAGACGGTAGGTGGTAGCTCAGCACCTTGAAAAATAAATGTATTAAGTGCTAACTGTTTTATTCATTTAGTAACTTTTACTTATTTTCTATTTTTATATGCAGAAGCTCAACAAAGAGAAAGTTATCTTCTTGATAAAATTTCTAATCTTGAGGGTCAAGCTTCCCAGTTGGTCACACAGGAAAAACACTCTGCCAGCAGAGACCAACATGACCACACAGATTGTCAAGGCTTTTCCTTAACTTTACAAATTTCAGATTTGGAATCCCAATTGAAATTAAGAAATGAAGAAAAAACCTTATTACTCTCTCAAAGTGAAGACATGGAAGCAAAGCTTAAAACCCTTGAAGAAAGCTATGAGCAGCAAAAAAATGGTTTTGTGGAAGAATTAAATAAAATGAATGATGTTTTGAAACAAAGAGGTGAAACCATAACTCGACTAGAAGAGAAATGCCAAATAAATGAAAAAGAATTTAAGGTACTCTGCATAAAATCTAAGATTGTCTTGTTCACTCCTTTCCTTTTCGCGGATTTCTAAATATTTGCGTTATTTTCTAATTATTATCTTTGGCCAGGTGAAGACTGAAACCTTCCTTCAGTTGGTGGCGGAGAAGGAGCGGAAAATCGAGCTGTTGGAGAGCGAAGGAAATAAATTCGAAACGCAAAGTGAAATTCTGAGTACATCAACCGTAAGCAAAGCTGAAGAAATTCACCGCATGAAAGATGTCGAAGATTCCCTAGAAGACAGATACAACAAGTTAAAAATGTTAGCTGTAAGAATGAAGCGAAAGATTGCGGAACAAAACAATCAGTTGCACGACAAGGAAAATCAGCTCGCTTTATTGAGAGTAGATGAGAAAAACAGAAATATTTCTAATAATCCATTAAATCTGCAGGTAAATCATAATCAATCATTCTAGTAGCATCATCCAGAAGGTCATAAAAACATAAATTTATGTTCGATTCAGGCAGCCCAAAAGGAAATTGATCGCTTGAATGACGAATTAGATGCGAAAAAATCGGAACTAAATGTGATGAAGAAAGATTGTGAAAATTCAATCCAAGAACTTGCAAATAGTAGGCAAAGAGCAGAGGAATTTAAAAATGAAGCATCTGTCCTAAAAACAACTGTAGCCAATCTTGAGATTTCCAAAAAAGCTTTAGAAATGTCCATTCAAGAACATAAACTCTTGTATGATGACTGTCGAAAGGAAAACGAGTCAGAAAAAATCCTACGCGTTGAGTTGAGCAAGGAATGTGATCGGTTCAAAAGCGAAATCAAGCAGTTGAGCTGCACTGTGGATGAACTCAATAAGAAAAATCAAGCCGTTAAACAGGAGTCGAAGAAACAGAGCCTGCTGGAATTGGAACTAACGGACTACGAAAAATCGGTGTCTGATTTGAATGCCCAGCTGGATGCGATGAAAAAAGAACTTGTTTCAAAACAAAATTTCGTCGATCAACTTACTGAAGAAAAATCTGGCCTACAAATACAAATTCAGTTATTGGAACAGCAAGTTGCCACGGAACAACAGCGAGGGGCAGAATTAAAAGTATGACGTTTTGTTTTATTTGTTTCAAATATTCTTGTGTGTTTATACTCGTTCCTTAATCTCCTTGTCATCTAACAGATGACTTTGGATGCAATTCAGCTACAACTAGATTCATGTCAAAGCGAACTACTACAACAAAGAACGGAAATTCGCCATGTTATTGCCAGGGCAGAATCCAAAGAGAATGAGGTTGACAATCTGAAATTACAGTTATCGACAGTCAACACCGAACTTCACAAGGTACAAACAGGATCGGCGATTCTCATTGAGACACTGCGCAAGCAACTTGTGGCGCTGGAAGAATCGGCAGCCACCGAAAAGGTTACGAGAGATAACCTCCATCTAGAACTTTCTGAGCTCCGTGCTGAATATGACAATTACAAGATACGCGCCACAAGCGTTTTGAAAAAGCAAAAGACAGAAGCAAACCCTGCATCTCTGTCGTCAAAAGAAGCCGTTAACGATTTGAATACGGATCAAGTTGAACGGGAAATGTTACAGCGTGTTGTCGAGGCTCTTAAAACGAAAATAGCTGAAATTGAGTTAGTCATGATTTAATTGATCGTTATGTTGGTGGAAAAGTATAAATCTTAATGGTGTGTGTATTCAGGTCACAGCTGGTGTTCTCACAAAGTGAAGTATCGAATTTGCGATCGGAAAAGGAACGAAATGCAGTAACCCAAACATCAGCCGTTGAAACTATGCGTCAACGGTTAGAGCGTGCCGAATCTGAAATAGAAATAATCAAACGAGAACATCAAGCGCAAGTTTCTCGGTTGCAGAGCGATAATCAATTACTAGCCTCTCTACATCGGGTACGTTTAGCCTCCGAACGTAAAGAAATTCATTGGTGTTAATTTAAACAATCTTGTCATTTAGGAACAAATGGATGGTCTGAAGTTGCGCCATAACCAAGAAATCTTGGAATTGCAAAACAATCTCGATGAAATTGCATTTGAATCCGCAAGATTACAGAAAGTAGTAACAAATTATCAGGCACAACGGACTGTCAGTCCAATTATGAAAGGTAGTATAATCCATTGAATATCTGATTATCTATAGCCTGCCTTCATTTTCTTACTTTTGCAGGTGATCAACGACGTGACGATTATGTAATGGTAGAAAGAGAACGGGGTGAAGGGTCTGAAGATGGAAACGTGACCCACCGACAGCGTGAAGACACGGAGAACGATTCGCGGAAGCCTATTCCATTAGAGCTATTATTGAGTTCTCAACTTGCTTCTGAAGATACTGTTGTTTTCCCAAATGAATCGGTAATGATTTCCTATGAACAACACCGCGAATCCCTGGCGATTGTGGAAAAGCGCTGCAAACATTTGGCTGCTCTGTTAGCAGAATCAGAAGCTAATGAAGCTCGCTTCTCGCAACTTGCCGATGCGTTAAAAGAGGAAATAAGGCGTGCAGAACGATCTGAAGAACGACAGAAACACATCGAAAACCTTGAGTACTTGAAAAATGTTGTTCTGAAAGTAAGGATTAAAGTGATTCCCGAACAAACGTGATGGATTTAACTTGCAACTAAAGATTGTTCTTATTTTCTCTCCTTTTCAGTTTGTTACTTTGCCTCGAGGAGAAGAGCGCAGTCGACTTGTCCCAGTACTCACCACGTTACTCCGATTAAGTCCGCTAGAAGTGCAAGAAGTACATCGAACATTTAGTCGGCAGTCGGCAGACGGGGTGGTTAGACCCATAGGTTGGGGTGGAGTTTTCAATTACTTCGCACCAAATCAATAGTCATGTGTGATGTTCTATAAAAATGTGTGCATAACCTTTCTTGAATGCTATCTATTTGTTATTGGTCTGGTTCAACTTGATATACTACTCCATCCATTGCTGCATATTGTCAGTGTGGGCAGTATTAGTCTAGTAACATATTGCGGTTGCTTTTATAATGAAACAATAATAAAGATTGTTGCGGCCAAAAAGGGAATCAGTGTGCGATTTCAGACGTTGTGTAGTATCGAAACCACTATTTATGTACCTAACGATAAAAACATTGGCTATCTGAATCTGTGAAAGGTGAATGTTATACAGTATAAACTAATAATTTTCTGTTTTATTACTTTCGCATACAACAACGTCGAACAATCGAGCGTGTGCTCTTGAGCATTCCGTAGAATGAGTGTCTTCTTCCGTAGTGAACGTGTGGCAATATTTAATGGGTTACAGGGTTCAGTGAAAAATAACATCCGGGTGGGGGGGACGAAATATTGCACTAAATAATTGCCACAGATTTCAACTTCGTCGTCAAGAAGAGCTACGATGCAGAAACCCAAGTCGGGTGGGTATGTGTAACGACAATATATCCTGAGCTAATAACGATCGATAATGATTAAATTACACGTCATGCAAATAAGGATCTCCATTACGGCATTTAGTCTATGAGCAGGATAGTCTTCTTGAGTTCCAGCCTAACATAACCGTATCCGCGGAAAAGGCAACCCGTTTAACACTCTTTTCTTCTTTTGGGCTTCGCTTTCCTGCTAAGCGTTGCAAAGCTATACCTGACTAAAGTAAATTCTCACCTGTAACGAGGTGCGGAGAGACAGATGCAGACAAACTATATTTGCCGGACAGGAAGTTCACGTGCGGTTATGCCTTGGAACCTTAGAATGAACGAAGAATTCTCCTGTCAATTTGTGGTAAATGTGTTAAAGATGGGAACTTTACTTCGTCTCAGCATCACATGCTACAGCAGTCCGCCGTTGCGGGCACAGACTCCAGTACCGTTTAAATTATGGTCTGCGTTTCTCATCGGGAACATAGACTGTAGAACGCTGTTAGGAGACCTACGATCAATACATTTGGAACTTTTGTGTCGAAAGACACTGCGAGACGTAGACGTACTATGCATCCAAGGTATAGAAACACAGCCCTTTACAGTGCGCAACTGTTCGGTGGCTATACGTATTTACCAAGAAAATACAAACATTATAGTATTTATAGTACACTGACCTATACTATCCTTTTTTTGAAATTGTATTT
Source organism: Daphnia magna (assembly GCF_020631705.1). NCBI lineage: Eukaryota > Metazoa > Arthropoda > Branchiopoda > Diplostraca > Daphniidae > Daphnia > Daphnia magna. The sequence goes on from NC_059184.1 coordinate 4,727,852, forward strand.
TTGCATCCGTTCAAAGAACAGCCAACATTCACGAGACAGGTGAGCGAAAAACGTTGTCCAACCAAGGAGAGACGCTACACAAATTTGAATAAGGAACCAGTTGGACTCGAGTAATGTATATTCAAGCGGTGGCTATTGTAAAGTATTTAGATGAAAACCAATTAAGGGCTATAACAGGGAAATAGTGGATGAGATGGGACTTGGTAAAGTTTGTGTATGCGTGTTTTTTGTTTTGTTTTTTGTTTTTTTTCTTTTTTAAAATTGAAACATGATGACATCTAATAATTGGTACAGTAATTTGTCAATGAATCGACTTGAACAACGAGAAATATATCATGCCAATAAGAATATTATTTTTAAAACTAGTATCGATGATAATAATATTAATGATAATTTGGAAAATGAAACGAAGTTCTTCCAAATGATAAACACTGTTTAATAATAACATTTGACAGGTGCAATTAATATCTAGGTTAGGTATATCCCAGGGTATAATAATTAGCGTTTTGTTCTGTAATGTCTTTGCTTTTGTCGTCCTGTTTTCTTTCAGATTTTGAAATATTTTTTTAATCATTTTTTTTTCTTAGTCTTGCAAGGATATTGATTGTTGATTGTGGAATGCGACGTGTAATTTCTCAATTTTTTTTTTCTTTTTGCCGATCAAAAAAGGAAAATGCAACGAAATGTTTTGTTAAGCAAGATGATAGATGCACCGCCTCAGAGTGCAATTACTTTGCAAAACTCAACCGAAATGGAAATCAGAAACGATATCCTTCATTAAAATGTCTAAAAGTGAGTGCATTTGGATAAGTTGCATTTGTTTCGGACTTTTTTTTTCTTTTCTTTTCTTTTTCTTTTTCCTTTTTTTTCAGCTTTTGCGTCGTCTATATGTACAAATTAAAATGTTTTTGTCATAAAGAGCCATGTGGTAGATGATGAGACAGAAGTAGGCTAGCAAGGCAATTTGAAGATAAACGGCAGTGTCCATGGTGGAGCTACATAAAAAACTTCAGCGATATCCCAAAGGATGATAAATATAATGAATCCAGTCAAATCGGTAGTAAAAAAAAAAAAATAAAGAAAAAAGAAAAATTTAAAATCAGTAGTAAATAAATCAACAAAACATGTCAGCACAGATGACGATGCATCAAAATCCGATTCAAATATATGATATCAAATTAACTTTGAAAAATAAAAACTGAGCTCAGTCCAGTCAAGTAAAAAGATGAAACGTGAGTTGCAAAACCAACAGAAGTTGTATACCAACAAGAAACAGGGTAAATGTAATGAGAACGAGGAGTAAATTTGACGGATTTGGATAGGCCAGGGAACGTTATCGTCGTCGTTTAAAACAACAGAATGGATGTGTTACTACAATCAAAGTTTCCCCGTTCTAAAGTAGTTTGCCGTTGAGGTGTGTAGAAGTTAACGAAAACAGTAGCAATTTTCTTCCAGGCTTCTTTTGTTCGCTCATATTGGCAGTGATGAACTGTAAGCTGCGAATGATGATGAATGTTTGGGTCATCGCCGCCTAGGTCTTCATGTAGAACCGTTCATTGATTCTTCAACGGAATTTGCATATAAAATTGTTTATGCAAAGTCACCCAACTAATCATCATCAAACGTTTTGAGAGAGAAACAAAGGAATGCCGATAAGAAAAGTAAAAACAACTAATCAACTATTCAATGGTTTACAAATGAGCCCTCTCAGTCTGTGGCGTACGAAGTGGATTAATGAACTCAATCCCAGAAAGGGATTGACACAACCGAATTCAACAACCCTGCGGTTACATATACCTTCCTCATTCATGTACGTTTTGTCAGTTTTTTTTCTCTCTTCGCTGTAGGACTTAATGATATTAAATTAAATGTTAGACTGAAGATGCGATCACACGCAAAAATTGTTCACAAGAGCACGAGCAAAGGAGATGGTGCAACTGACGAAAGGTGTGGAGGGATAGGTTATTTTAGTGTTTGCATACTGGCCTGTATAAAAGAACATAATCAACTACAGTACATTAGAGATGATTGGCACCATGCTCCTCTCTTATGGGAACATCGTGACCGCACCCACAGAAAATGACGATACTGTCGTTTGCATTGAAAAGAATAATAATTTTGTCCTTTTTTTCTTTGCCTTTTCTCATCATTCAATTCTCTACTCTTTTGAAAATCTTCGACAGTAAGCTGATTAATCTTTGACGGGATCATTGTTTGGTGATTGTTATTCCTGGATTTCTCTTTCGCCGCCCGACCCGCTGGCACTTCTCCAAGTCTTAAGGATGCGTGGGTTAAGGGCGTGTTAGGACGATATATAGTTAGACGTCATCGTCGAGGATTTCAGCACTGATTTCGAAGCTCAACCATGACCCACAAAGCGACGCTTATAAGCGAGCAGAAAGTCAGAATATCCTGTCGATCCAAGGAAGCCACTCCGCTGCTGGTTGGGCACTGGGCTGGCGGCTGTTGCAGATTGGCTACGTGTCCACATAATAAGAATAAGAAAAGCAAAAAGCAAAAATAAAGATAAGACAATTCTTCTTTCTTTGTTTAGTCTGTGTTTGTTCAGTCTGTCCAATCGATATCGACTGCTCATCTGTTATCATCAAGAGACATGTAGAATCGCGTGCATGTACGGTATTGCTCGTTAGCCGAACTGAAACTGCTTCGAAAGAGACTGCGAGAGCTGTAACAGCGATTTTCAGGGAGTCGTAACTAGACGTTAAAAAAACAAAACAGCTGAAGGTTGAAAAACATCCGCTGATGAATTGATTTTTTTTTTTTTCGCTCTCTGTGTTCCTTGTTAACAAGTTTTGCATGCAAGAAATTGTGCTACCCACTTTCTTTTTTCATCCACCCACCTACCCAGGTGATGGTGTCAGCGGTTGTTGATCCGATTGGCTTGAGAGGCAAAAGAACATGACGCAAGTAATTTTGAATTTTTGCTTGGTTGATGCAGCTAATACGTCATAAGTCGTGGATTTCTTCCGGAACGAAGGTTTCCACTGCACTATTCACGGAAAAATGGCTACCGTCTCTGACGTCAACAGGGTTGACGTTTCTTGATGAAGAACTGTGGTGGGCGGGAAGTACTAACAGTCAAGCTATATGTTACGCTAGGTCCTTCTAGAGCGGAACTCGGGGAAACGGAAGAGGAAGGCCAACCGCCGATTTCTCTAGGGATTCGGTACGAGCCATATGCACGCTACACACAATGTCAAGTTATGTCAAGCGAGAGGAAACTCTGCTCACATTGCAGTCGTCGCAAATAAATGTGGAGGACGGAACCGACCGCTGAGACCGAAGAGGATAAAAGAAAAAACAGAGTAGTATCATTCAAAAAATGTGATAAGAGTTCTGGGTAAAAAGAAAAAAAAAAAAGAAAGATGGCCGCAAAGCAAACTATGCCGATGGTTGCGCTGTGACGTCTTGATCGATCACATCCATTGGGTAGATGTACTGCACTGTCGGGTCCTGGGCAAATGGAGGATCCTGACAGCTGATCCACCCACTCTGACTAGAAACAAAAACTTGAAGCTTATCGTTGATTGTTTCTCTCCTGTAAAAATTTGCGCAGCGCTGCTATCGTCAGCTGACTCCACCCAGTTCTTACTGTGCAAAGGATCAAATTATATTCCAGCTTAAACTGTTGCAGGTTTCTTATATAGTGCTGTTATTTCTCGTTCTCACTTTGCACTCTTCCTTGCCCTTTACTCCCCTCTCTGATGACGTTTGGGAAGATGAGTGCCAGTGCACCTCTTTCACAACTGTAAGAACGAGCAACCGACAGGAAGCGCTCGAGTGCTGAATTCAAACACTTGTCGTCAGTTGAGTAAAGCCCACGTCCCTACTGAGTACATTATATGGCCATATACTCTTAAACGTTGCCAATTCAGCAACTCAACATTTTAAATTCTGAATCCTTATTAGAACAACTGAGTTTCTCAGCGAAGAGAATGAGCCTCTTAACACCAATCTCATTTGTTTTTGATTAATTCTTCCCTTTATTTGTTTCTAGCGGCATAGATGAACGATGTGGATGATAGCTATACGTGCAGCGTAAATACCTACATTCGGATTCTCGATCCATCCGCAAGGATCCTTTCCCCTTACCTCCCCCCCCAACCCTGGATGGACATAAGACATTATTTGATAACCGGATAAACAAGAAGAGTGTATGCCGTGTACACAGGTGCTCAAGTTCACTCCACATCTATCAGAAACGTCTTCTTAAGCACTCAATTTCTTTCCCTGTGTCGTTGAGAGCCTCACGTTATTGGCTGTTGCTGTTGGACGTTAACGACGTCTAGCAAAAGAAGGGCGGGCAATGATACCAGAACATTTAGCGTTTCGGGGCTCTTTAATAAGCCTTACCGTTTGAAGCGTTCAGAGGCACGATAAGAAAAAGACATAAAATAAAATGGAAATACAGAAATGAACGGAAACTAGTAACGACGCCTGTCGTCGTTATACAGCCAACAGTTTATCTCCCTATTGCCATCAGAACTGTAACGTCTAGAAGACCTCACGAGCCCTTTTTTTTTTTTTACTGAAGTCTAAACGAGGCCGTGTAACAAGCAATAACGTCACGCTATTTTATAGCGACACCGTACCGCACCCTATTACTAAGCTTATTAGAGCCAACGTGACTCTTCTTTCGCCAATAAAATAAGTAGACAGCATTTTAAAGTTTGGGTGTGTAAAAAAAAAGACTCGGGAGCATCGAAGGATCTTTAGGTACTACCAGTGGGAAATCGTGCGCGTTGTCATGGAAGAGAGACATTCTTACCTGCAGCCGTTTTGAGACTAGGTAGATACTTTTTCCAGAAAGCACATTGCCTTAGTCGAGGTCCACGGCCCACCCAGGAATGGTTAGCAGCAAACGTGAGATATTCTCGTCCGTAAGGAGTGTGAACTGGCCAATATTCTTGGGTCCAAGAACCATCGGGATTCTTGCTTGGATTACTGTCCAGCGATTAACGCAATGAATGGCAATTCTAATAAAAATGAAGATCATGTTTCAAAAAATTACCCAGTACGGGCAAAGTTAGCCCAATAGCGCATCATTTTTTTGCTGAGCGCAATCTCCTGAGGTTGGTAGCCTTTGGTGGGATTGAGTGGTTCTCCAAAAACGAAATTGATTTCATCAGCATGGAGGACGCCTGTCCAGGTTGGCCACAACTGGGTCGACGAGCGATGCGTGTAATAGTACATGTAAACGTTGTTGCTGCCGCCCATCTCGGCGTAGCGATGTGCAAACTCGTTGACGTTGCATGTGAAATGGTAGTCACCGACCATCTTGTCCAGGGCGTCACGGTTACGAATTGGATCGTCCGGATTCGACCAGTCTGTGTACTCGAAGATGATGGCCTGACGAGCGATGCTGTTGGCGAACGGATTCAGCTCCTGGACCGACTGCAAGAATTGCTCTCGATTGATGTAGACATTCTCTTCTTTGGGAAACAAATTGTAAAGGTAGTAGAAGATGAAGAAGTAGCCCTCTTCCGTGTTACTGCCCATCATGATGTTACACTTTTTAAAGTTGCGTGTTGCTAGTGAACGTTTTGGCGACTCGTCCAAAAAGGCGCCATCGACGATTGGTACGAAGGAGAATTCCAAAATACCCAACGGAGCCACCTAAATGTGGGTTTAAAGCAATCAAATTAAACAATCTTTCGAAAATGGATTGAATCATCGGCGCGATTGTTACCTCATTGTTGACAAGTGTTGAAGCGTTAATGGTCCGCAAACATTCCAACGCTGAGCTGAGATTGGCCCGGCTGTGTGGGCAGCCAACAGCTTCAGCGAGTCTCAGTCCACGGATGATGGTCTCTTCTCGGTCGACTGTGGCCCACGGAGCTGTCGCTGATCCACTTTGCATAATGGCCTGACTAAACAGGTTGCGACTGAGCGGTGACAGCAGGTGCATAGAGACACTAGCGGCTCCGGCCGATTCACCAAACAGGGTAATGTTGTTTGGATTACCGCCGAAGAGAGCGATGTTAGAATGGATCCATTGAAGGGCCATCGTCTGGTCGAGCATGCCCATGTTACCCGGTGCGCCCGGCTGGTCAAAATAGAGAAATCCGAGAGAAGCCACTCGATACTGAAGCGTCACGTAGATGATGGATTCCTCAGAGACGAGGATCTTTGGGTCATAGACATCAAGTGTCGACGATCCAGTGACAAACCCTCCGCCAAAGATCCAGACCATGACAGCTGCGTTCTTGGGTCGCGGCCGGGGCACTGTCACGCTCAGGTAAAGACAATCTTCATTCCTTTCCGTATTTGCATTCCACATAGTGGAGCCAGCGAAATTGCCGAAGAAATCATCCATCGTCTGCCAACACGAGTTGGGCATGTCACGGGTGTCCCTAATGCCGTCCCACGGATCCATAGGCCTCGGATGGCGGAAACGTAGATCTCCCACGGGCGGCTGTCCGAATGGAATGCTGTTCCATACGTCCACCTGCTTACCGGTGGGTGCGACGGCCGTCATGCCACGAATTCTGCCCGCCTGCGTGTTGATTATGAGCGAAGGATCTTCATAGTCTTCAGCCGTTGTCGTCGTGTGAGTTCCGCTAGTATGATAGTCGTGATCGGCGGCACTTCCTGCACTCGTCGCTATTGTTCCGTGCTGCCCAAGTCGAGTTGCCCGCGTCGCCGTTGGGCCCCATGAGCACATGAGTAACAGAGCTGCACTCAGCCACACGAGCGCTGGCATTGATCTCAATTGTCGTCTTTGCCCAGGGTGGTGGTCGTGTTGTTGGCGAACCGACGCTGTTGAAAGGCGAGTGCTGGACGACTCCACCGTCGAAACTTGGCAACTCAAACATCGTTTCTGGTCAGCAACGTTTGCCATTTCAGGTTTGTTTCTTGTCCGGCTAGCTATTGTCGGACCGATGAGGATGTTGCCTTCTAAGGCAGGGACATCTCGATCGTTTTGCTTCTGACTCAATTGTTCATGGCTCTGATGAAACCGTGAATTCTTACCATCTCGTCTGCTCTCATTTTGCGCCAAATCTTGTTGGTGGGAAACTCCTCGCCGTCGTCCTAACCGACTGGTCTCCATGGTTAAAGTTTTTGGTTTGTTTGTTAGGTTGTCTTCGGGTTCTTTGCTTTTGTTCACGCACAGATGTTAAAATAGCATCGACGTTCTGCAAATCGATAAATAGTAAATGTTCAGTTGAAATGCAAGAAGCTCTTGTACAAAATAATGTATTCGCGAGTCAAATCGTTTATTTATTGATCTACGTAACTAGGCGGCAGAAAAGAAAAGTTTCATCCGTCTCCACCAAAAAACCTTTTTGAGTGAAGCAGGCCCGTTAGGGAATCATCTTGAGTGTATCCATTCGATCTTTTAGTTCTTTCTTCTCTTACGGAGTTATAAGTAAAAGAATAAAAGCCAAACTAGAGTGCTCTATAGTCTGCCTAGGATAAAAGCGAGTGCGAAGCGTAGCAGGAAGCACGGCCTTGTTGAAAAAGGAGAAAAAGAAAGCAAATTTAACGAGTGAGGGAAATTGTACGTGAAAACTGACAGCAACTGAATCCCGTGCTATTATGCCGAGTAGGCCAGTTTCCCCAGCAGCATCAAATATATCCATATGCTATATCTTCTATGTACATTATACCGACGCCAGCTGCTGGATCAAGTTTTTTCCTGGATGACATTAAATCGATTCCTAGCCTATTTTCTTCTCCCAGTGTCTGTGCCTGCCTGCTTATGCATTCAATTTTTTTTTTTCAAGTCTACATAGCGAACCATCGGTGAGGTTCATAGCCAGCAGCGAAGAAAAAGAGTCGCATATAAAATCGATTATTCAAAGCATGTACGTCCCAACAACTGGGAGGAGAATGAAAAAAACAAAAAAACAGCTGGATGGATGGTTGACAAAATTGGCCGCCTTGCCGTTGGTCAGCCCGGTGACATGTGGGGGGGGGGGTCTGCATGACAGATGACTTCAAGAATAAAGGGGTGTAGCTTTCGTGTTTACCGTAGCATGAGTCGCATTGACTTTGTCACGCCCGCAGACGGTGGCAGACGAGACTGCAAGTAGACTGGAAGATATATCCGTGTGTGTGTGTGTGTAACGTAGAGATGCTGGTCAATATGACTCTAGAGCATTCAAGCGATGACTACAAATGTGACATTTTTGTTGTTCTTTTTTTTTCTTTTGTCTTCGTTTGTTTGTCTTTCCGTTTTGTATGCGAATCAGACGACATCTGACGGCTCCGCTGCCGGTTCAGCAATCAGGACGTCGGTCCATCATCAAACAAGACCAAAGACAAATACTCGGGAAATCGAAGTCGACGACGGGAAAAGAAATGGAACAAAACGAAATAGAATTGGCAAAAAGATGGAAGAGGCGAGCGACGAAATCAGTCGGCAAGTCTCGTGGGATCTTCACGATCTTGATGGAACGACAAGGTATACCGTTGTTGAGTGCCAGTCGCAGCACATCTGGGATCGTGACAATCGGTTTAGGGTCTCCTCGGTTTTTCGGGACTTTGCAACCACATCAGAGGATAGCAGGGAGCCACTGATGTGCAGAAGGGATGTCATTTATTTCACAGGGAAGCTGATTTATTTAGCACTTCTGTCGCCACATTGTATCCAATATCTGAAAACCAACCGCCTTTTATTTCCTATTCATTTTCCTTCGCTTCGTTCCTCTTATTGTCATCAAATGTTGACGTTTATTCGATCAGTCATCATCGTTTCATTCTATTTGGAAAATAAATAGTCCCCACACGAATGTCTAATATACTTTAGTGCGATATTTGTTTATGCGTGTGAACCGACTTGCTTCCCTTTTTCTTTTCAATCCCCTTTGACCAAGGCGTTCAATACAACCGTAGGCACGTCTATTTCTGGAACGTGACAACGCTCGCTAAATAGTGACGGTGCCATCGGTAAGAAAATAGTGGCTTTGCCCTTGTTAAGACAGCAATTCGTATCGATCCATTCAGTTCTAGTAGCTGCAGTAATGGTACCGCTCGTCGAACCGCACTCTTGCAAGTTGCGCGCATCCGCAAAAAGACCCTTTTTTCGATGCACCTCAATTGTAGGCTACCTATACATATATACCTGTCTTAGAATATGGTACAGTCTCAAGAGGAGGGCGTGGATGAAATTGGATGATAGAGAAAGAATGGTAATGCACCGTAACAGAGAGCCAAGTAGTTGAAGTATTAGGTAACTTTTGGTGTGATGGAATGGCAACCAAAACGCAAGCGAAAATAACTTTTTCCGCATTGCAAAGGCGATCGCGAACGTTGCTAGGGAACATATAGAAAAAATTATTTTGATGTCTCCAAGACACGAAGTGCGGAGGTAAAGCGGTACGTGTTACAGCGCGAATTATTTTTAATAATTATTATAGATGCACATGCATCGCACTCGCTTTGATGCATCCGTTTCTCGGCGTAAAAAGATGGGAGTCGGTCAAGACAACGTCGAATAGTCTAATCCATCAGCATGACATAGAACAGTTGCAAAAGAATTCAGAAAAGGATGGACTAATGTATCACTGTTTGGCGTTGCCATAGGAACCTGTCATACAGGAATGGCCAGCTTGGACATTGCCTCCTACCCTGATGGACCAAGGTTTTTGTGTGTGTAGGAAGAACCAATGTTACTCGATAACATCAATGACAACTAGAGAAAGAAAAAAAACCGAGGAATGCTCCGTCAATTCTAATGGAAATGTCAAGGAATCTTATGGGCAGTTTTCCTTGTAAAGGCACAGAGATGGAAAAGGTCAAATGATAGCGAAGGCGCAGCGAAGAAAATACGAAAACAAAAATATGTTTAGCGATTTAAAAAAGTGCTGAGAGTCGATAAACGTCCTCTTCAATTTTCATAGTCCTATTTATTGATTCATGCGTTAAATCGGAACTTGGTTATCAACAGTAGAGTGTCTACTATGTTCGGGAATTGGCAATTGCTGGGCTCGATAATAACAACTATGAAATTTTAAATTATCTGTTCCACCCGGCTACCGTGAAATCGATTGATCGATTTCCAGTCTATCACCATCGTAAATAATGCCAAATGTGATTATTTATCGACATTGTACTGTCGTTTCTTCTTTGATCAGAAAGAAAACCAAAGAGAAATGACAAATGCCTTTCTTTAATGTTATTTTACAAACTTTCGATTGTTCCAAGACTCACTACAAACATCAGTTTTCCTTTTCTTTCTTTCCTTTACAAGCATTTATCCATCTCCCCCTCTCCAAGACTTCCCATCGAAGTGTAGTGGCTCTTAGAAGCCATGCCGCTGTCCCTCCGGACTTTGCTCCAAATGGATGGGCAAACTGGCAGAGTAGAATGTAAGAGTGGAACGCATCAGAATGTACGAAGGCATCTTGGTACGTTCTCTGCTCGTTCCCCTTCTTGGCACAGCTATAGTAGCATGGTAGATAGCAGTATAAAGCAATTCAATCATCTAAGCATTTCTAACAACTCCCGTCTTATACGGCTGACATCTTTGTGCTGCTGGATGTGCTAGATGTTCACGAACAGGAAGGAAACGCTAGGGACGACTAAAGAGAAAAACATGATGATGAAATTCTCCCAGCTTTTTTGCACTTGCAATTTCGTAGGGCAAGAAAACAGCTTCACATTCAGCTGGAAACGTCCGAGTTCGTTCACCTTCTTCCCTTTTTCTCTCAGTTTTCACCATCCCTAGAGGAGTAGCGATGAAACTACAAGGGTCTTCTATAGTCTCCTAATAGACGAGGGCTAGCTAGACGTAAGTTTCGGTGAAGTTTTCTGCTATTATCGAGCAATGAAATCTATTATGAGGAAACAGCGTTCCTCACTTAGCGGAGCGCTCCTTCCGACTTGCCCTCTTCCACCCAGCGTGACCTCTCAACATGATTGTGATGCAATGCGATGTGGAGTGTAAAGTATATAGTACACCATAGCGACGGAAATGCACCTGGTAGCTCAGCACGTACGCATTGAGGCAACGAAATATCGAATAGGAACTAGATGGACGGATCTGCTACCACCGTCGTATATATAATTGATAACTGACGTCCGACATGGCGCGGAGCTATAAGGTTCCGAACACGGGCGTCATTGCTGATTTATTTCGTCTCCCGCTGTTGTCATTACAGTAGCGTGTACGACACTCGGCTTGCAAGGTCATCGGGCAATTGGATCACCTAGAACGTAGTTCATCTGTACGAAATACGGTGCATTTAATTTCGTTTTTAACATGATTCTTTGCGTATTATACAGACCCGATTATTGCGGTTGTGAATGTTTGCACTGGAATTCGTACCGACTTAATTTTTTTTTAAACTATCATTAAATCTACCTGCCAATCTTAAAGTTTTTGAACGATAGACGAAGAGGAATGATCCTTTCTCCGTCTAGTTTTCCTGTTCTTTTTCCGTCTGCCTTTCCTGGCTATTGCTTTATCGCCCTCCAATTATTTCTATTGGATGTTTATATTGTTGCCTTTCTATAATTAGGTTGGCATGCAAACTTACTAACAGTCAATTACTGTGGAACTGAATCCGATCTATTCATTAAATGTTACAAGAATCAAAGTCCGGACACAATCACCCAGGAATTTCAGATTAGTTTTCCTACTGTTCCATTCGAATACAAAAACCGGTGCTGAATCAAGCGCCTTGTCATTGAAACCAGGACGTCTCTGTTTCATCACCCGTCAAACTGTGTTATGCTTGGTCGTGATCTTCAATTCTGTCACCTGTTTCAAAATCTTGTTTCCACGTACGAATAACGTTATAGTCAACCGTAACAGCGTCACGTATAGATTGAAAGAATTGGAGAATTCCAAAAATGACAAACCGATGGCAATCTCTTCGGGGCAGATGAAAAGTGAATTGACATAGGAATCCGACGGTTGTTAACATTTGTAAAAGTGGCCGACTATGATGTGATGGGCTACTATTGCAAATAAAAGGCCTTTATCAAACAATAGTATTGAATAATTTAGCGAGGAGGAAATGGGAAAACAACAACAGGAAACAACACAATAAATACGCAATCGGCGTGTACAGCAGCACTTTTTTTGTGTTGTAAAATATAATTCCTGTTTTTTTTTAATTCAAAATAATCCGATGCGTGTGGCATGAATTCGAAATTCTGGCCATGTGCATCGCAATTTGTTTTCTCCCTTTTCCTTAGGAAAACGATGCGTCGGACCGGATTCTTCGTCTCCGACAACGCAAGCGCTGAGAGCGATGAACTCGGAATATTTTTTTCGTCCACCAGCACAGGTGTTAAAAGCAGCTGCGTTTACCCCATCAATTGGCGAATCGATACGCTATCGTGTAACCTACGACTATCCACGTATTTCCACGCTTTATGATTCGTATAATCTTAGGACGTCAATCTTTTTTTCTGCAATGTATAAACGACGGTATGTAGGTACAGTTGTTGTGATAGTGCAATTGCCAATAAGAAAAGTTGAAAGTTTGGGCTGTACGCGAAAAACTATATGACACCCGTCGGCGGGATCTAACGATCTCGCGTCAAAATAAAAATGCTCACAATCTCTCGCTCTGTGGTTGCCAATTCTTTATGGATGGAATAATAAAAAAACAAAACCAATTGTTTTCACGCGATCTCCAGGTAATGTAGGTTGGAGACCTCTATATAAGGCTAGATAGGATCTATAGCTAAAGTGAAAAACGAGAAATTCGAAGGTGGTTTTCACGTCCACCAATCATTTTACGAACGGTTGATATCTAAATAAGGCTACGTAAGTCAAATGAAATGAAACAGCAACAATTAACTTACCTAAATTATCCATAGTTAATGGCGGATCGAGCCGCGATGTAAAGGCGTTGGCCCAACTTTGTTGATGCCGTGTCACGAGATTTTTTCATACGGTCGAAAGGAATTTCGAAACCACCAAACTGGTCGGTGAAAGCGCTGGATGAAGACAAACGCTTCAGGAAAAGTCGACTTTGAAGCAACACGCTAAAGCACAACCCGCGTCATCGAAATGTTCACCCCATCAACAGCAAGGTCCTTCATTACAGGTAGATCAAAGAACTAGGTGGGTTTAGTTTTTCTTTATCCCCTCCGTTCCCCACTTTTTTTTTTTGCTGAACTGGAACCGACAGCTAAAGCAGCCGACGATGTGTATAACGATGTCCGCTGACTGCGGCGGGATATGCAGATACGGTCGGGTGGGCCGCACGAAAATGCAGCAGCTGAACAAAAATCGGTGCACAAGTTGCTGCTGCCGTAATATTATATACCACACTGCCGTCAAAACCACTCACGAAACGCACAGGCACATATACACGCACACACAATAAATGCCACTCATTATCTATGCGCTTCGGTAATTTAGGTTTTTCTTTAACGGAGGGGGGGATTTGTTTTTGGTTTTTTTGTTTTGTTTTTTAGAGGAGAGAGGATTCTTGATCCGCGGCCGCCAAACACTTTTTGATGATTGGTTTTACTCACCTGGAACCTGTGTAATTGTTTTTCTTTTCTTTTCAATTCGTTTTTGCCAATTTTAAAACCAAAGACAGAAAAAAAAAGGAATTCAAAACTCGCGGTACTTTTTTTTGTTTTTTGAATTTGCTTTGATAATTTTAATATTTAGGGTAATTTATTTTCGTGAGGTTGATGTGGGGTAGATAGGAGGGGAGGACGGAATCACGTCCAGCCGTGCACCCTGTTCGGGTATCGACTGAGGACGTTCAAAGCCTTACCGCTCCTTACTATAGGATACTACGCTATATACGCGCCGTTTGTTCATATGGAACGGAGACAGAAGAGGAACGAGAGAAAGAACACAAGCGACTGAAAGGCAGCGGGACTGAGCGTGAGAGGAAAGAAAAAGGGAAAAGGCGAATAAAAACAAGATAGAAAAGGAAATAAAGAAAACGAAGAAGGGAAAAAAAAATAAAGAGAAGGTGGAGAACGAAGAGGAGAGAGAAAGAACGTGCAGAAGCAGACAAGAAAGAAGATGTTGTATGTTTTATATGTTTCTTATATTTTTATGTGGTGGTGGCTATAAGTGTCTTTTTTTTTTTTTTGTTCTAGATACATCGGTCGTCTGAGTTCAGACAAACAAACCGAAAATAACCGCCCAACAAAACAAAACCATTTCTGACAGTTTGTATGTAAACAGTGCGTCGTAAGACAATCAAATAGAAGACGGGAGCAGCAACAACAACAACGCAAAATAAAAGTGGGTGAAGAAGAAGAAGAAGTTCAACAACCACCGTGCCAGCTATATGATGTTGGCCCAATGCCAATGATGTCAAAGTTGAGTCGAAACACGCTGGTATGTGTTCACTACGTATAAATATGCGTGCGGAATGCCTCCATCACACGACGCGCATCCGCCCGACAGCTACGACGTGTTTCCTATATCGCCTGCCATACGCACGTGTGGATAGAAAGCGACGAAAGAAGACACCATCAGCTCTCGGCCAAGTTTTGGCAGAAGATGGAAAGCAACCAAATGTCACACGTCATCGTCCAAAGTCACGCTTCCAATGATAATTTTCACGCGATCTATATAGGAATGTGCGCTAGTGCGATGAAGCCCAGCTGCTGCTTCTCTGCGCCAAATGTCCTCTGTAATATTAAAAATGGTTCAATTTATTTTTATTTTATTTTGTTTTTTTTTTAAATGTGTTCGCTCGGTAAAACGTTTTTCTTCAATTGTACCCCGATAATGCGTCTACAGTTTAAATGCCAGGGATAACAGTTAAATAGGAAAAAGATTATCGTGATTTTCTTTGACTGGTTTAAAGCCAGGCTCAGTTTTTAGCATTTTAATTAAATTGTATAGCCTGTGGGGATTGAGGTACTTCAAAGAGAAGGCCTATTATCATCACACACCTAATATACGTAACCTTTCTGATGATGACGGCGCAAATGATTCAATATGCATATTTGCTAGTTTATACCGTGATGGCATCACACCGGTAAAATATTATTATTCTTTTTTTTTCCCCATTATTGTTGGCGTTTGGATATTCCTCTTTTGCGCTACATTAACGATATGCTGTCTTCTATTTCGCTCTCCTCCCCCTCCCACCGACTTCCTTCTACCACCTCCTTTAGTGTTGCCACCCGATCCCGTGTTCCCCGCCTTCCATCGTGGGGATAAACTATGGATTTTTTGTTTTTGTCTCGACCACCCCAGCCACTGTGTTCTTTCTCGCTCTTCTTCCATGTATATGTAACATGCGCACGTACACACAACTACTCTATATACTGTGACTATATATACGTAGTGCCTCGAGAAAATTGCTCCGAGCGTGTAGAGGCGAACCCAGAGTACGCCAATCCACTTGGTTGCGTTTTCTTTTTTTTACCTTGCTCTTATTTTTGATAGAAACCATCAAACATTCACTGTTCTATATAGAGGAAGTCTACAATACGCTAGACTAACAACAACAATAAAAAAATGAACTGCGGTGGAAAGAAAATAAACGCGATTTGGAAACCAAAATTTGTTTTCTTATTTTCTTTTATTTCATATGCTAATCCACGGGTCAGTGGCTGTGGTGCCCCTTGCCGATGTGTGAAAGCCTCGCACATACTAACTCTCACTTTTGCTGTGCATAGCTACTTGAAAAAAAGAGGCCTGCATAACTAACAGCCACTGCCCCATTTCTGATGGTCGCAAGTTCCAGCCGAAGGTTCCATTTTTAGATATACAACTCAAACGACGTTGATCGATTACGTTGTATTGATTTTCTACTATCGAATATTCACTCGAGTTTTGAATCCAGATAAAATAAACTTCTGTTTTTTAGGTGAATTTCTCTTTTATCGAATACGTAAAGAGCGTCATCGGATTCAGCCATATAACTAACAACTGAAATCATACAAAGAAGCTGTTATGAAATATTACCAATTTCTTTTTTAAAGGGGGTTCCTTTCTGATGTAATGTTTTATTTCACATAGCAACGGACAATAACGGACAACCAAAGGTACACACGCAGAGCCTCGGGTGTAAATCAATGCGCTGACTCTGTCTGCCCGGTAGCCTTCGTAGTACGTTGCTGCTGGGCTGTACGCCATTTCCGCATTGAAGTGGGGTTGGAAAGAGGAGTGAGGAGGTTCTGAAACTTGGGCGGAGGGCCTT
The DNA here is from genome assembly GCF_020631705.1 of Daphnia magna. Lineage (NCBI taxonomy): Eukaryota > Metazoa > Arthropoda > Branchiopoda > Diplostraca > Daphniidae > Daphnia > Daphnia magna. Next base: position 4,743,961 of record NC_059184.1, read on the forward strand.
GGGTTGATGGCAAATGCTTCGATCTTCATCGCAAAAGTCTGAAACTCACTGAGACGAAATCAAAAATGGAGGATGAATTTTTTCATCTTTGATGTTACCGTCATCCTTGAATAACTGCATATCCGGCTGGCACAGAAGCTCCAATGTTATACACGCCTGACTAGCAGACGTTGGCTAAAGATATGCCAACTAGCCCAATACCTGCATCAATCCATTTAAATATTGAAACATGTCAACGTGAAAAATAAACATATCGATGAATAATTGCTCACGTTTCTACTCAGTATTCCCGTTAATAGCACGGGGAAATGTTTGAATTTCAAACTGCTTGTTAGTTTTCACATTTGCTATTTTTTTTTAATCCTTATTTTTTCAAGGATTGCGATTGGCAAAAAAAAATAATAATAATCCGCATAGTCGTCAGCTTATGCCTCAATGTCAGTTCGGTATCACCGGAATCATGTGGAGGAATTGAAGTTGCTTTTTCTGAGAAGAAGCATCTGACTTATCTCGATCATCTGTTCGTATCGCCGGAGAAAACCACAAGAATAGAATTTGTTCATGAATATGTCAGACGGATTTCGCCAAGTCCTACACAATACGTTGAACGTTTAAAGACCAATGCATTTCTCTTCTAATCTTGACCTCTTTTTGGAAAACATGAAGTGCTCAAGATTGTCGATGAATTGTTAACCGGATTTCTATGAAACCCTCCGCATTGCAAAGCCTCCTAAGTCGACCTGTAGGTAAGGCCAAATAAAGTGTAATCAATAATAAAGATTTGTCGAAAACGAAATCAACAGAGAAAGACCAAAAGAAAGGGGGGGGAGGAAATCGAATTTGGTGGTTTCCGATTTATTGCAATCAGCACGGCAACCTGCATTCTCCACGCTGTAGTAGCTGATGTTGTCTATCCTATACGTGTGTGTACGCTGTTCATGTGTCGCTCTGTACGTGTACACAGATGCGTGTGTGTGTGTGCGCTGGTCGAGTATTGATTAGCTCGGGAATTTGGCCTTTTGTACGAGCAGCAGCTGGAAGGCTCTTTCTTTTTCTCTATTTATTTTTATTTATTTTTTTTTTTTTTCAAATCTCGTCTTGCGCCCACCGTGTAATGGACCTATACAACAACACCATCACCGGATATGGAGGGTGGAGCGCTCATTCAATAATTCACCGCAGCCCTCCATTGCACACTTATAAACCTGTAACCTGGACAAGGATCACACAGAGAAAATGCGCCAAGAAAATCGCTTGGTTGAGCCGACGAATTTTCTATTAGATTCGTATTAGATGAAAGCACCGCGCCGTACAGGCAAGTGGGTGTATTAAGATCTATAATGGACCAGCGCGTTTCATTCGATAAGAAAAGAGAGAATCGTACATTCTGTGGCGTTGCTCGGCAGACTTAATATAGGCCTACGCATACACTAGAGGGGCTGAATGTGTTTACAGGCCTCACACATCCACAGAGAATGAGAAAAAGGACACACACATTGAGAAGAAGGGCAGAAGAAAAAGGATATAGAGGGGAGCTTGCGACTATTAGTCCCCGGAACGAGCCTTGGCAATGCTGTGGATTGAAAACGGTGAAGCCTTCTGATTGCTCCCCCGATCCTTGGGAATATATGAAAGAAAAAGAATAGCCGCGCTTGGGCGCGTGATGAATTATTGTCGAACCATTTATTTATAGCCAGAGGTTGTGATTGGATAAATAACCTTCTCATCTTTTATACATCTTTTCTGGTTCCACCCTCTCTTTTCAGTATTCCATCGTGGGAGTGATGGCTGGTTGAACGGGTTTTCGTGTTTTCAATACCCTCTTCTAATAACGGCCTGCCCTTATATCGCCTTTCTTCATTTTTTTTTACTCCCCCGTGCCCTCTACTCTTCAATATACTCGCTCTATCAATCAGGTGACATGGAAATGGGGGAGGACGCGGATGAAGGAACTCTGCATCCAGCCGGGAACCGACCATATATTCTATGACGGATCATCGTTCAACTGAACGGAAGACTCTTTTTATCCCCGAAGTTTTTTTTTTTTTTACGATTATCTTTTTTGCTTTTGCTGTTTTTGTTTCGCTTCATCTTTATGAGAATGACAAAGAAAAAAAACAAAACCTTCTACTCTGTTCCCTGTAACTCCGCCCTTTGATGTATGTTACACATATGTATATAAACTCGGCAAGTCACAACATCGTCGTACTGCTGATAGTTTTGACATGGGCTGCACTTTTTGTTTTGCAAGCAAAACTCTCCCAAGTCTCTGGCAACTGAATCCTTCAAGTTTTCCTGTTGGAATAAGATGAAATGGATCTTCTTTACGCACCACTGGCTCTGCTGCTGTATACAAAACTCCCGAATAAATCTACTTGATGAGACAGCCGGGCGCGCCAGTCCCGCACCAAGCCAGGGGGCTTACATTTATACTCTATCTACGATACAGGCATACACTTAGAGATCAGCAGAGACCGTGAAGTAAAGCTATACGTCAGGCCGAGCTGCTGAGAGCTCAGGTTATATTTTTTGGAGAAAAAAACAAAAAAATAAAAACATTTGGCAATGGGGGGATATGTAAATTTTACATGATACGGTAAAAGGTAGATATACATTCTTGATTCTAATTTGATGCTTTTCAACGCATCGTGTATAGACACATATCCGTAAGTTAAGCGTTATGATTGTGCGTCTCCATTACATGTGACTTCCTCGATGAAGAAAAATCACTACTTAGAGCTCTTAATTATCAGTTTTGTTCGTGATGGTATATGACTGCTGGGACAAGATTCCCAAGGTCTCAAATTCTACCACATTAACTTAGTCTCTTAAAAATTTAAACGAAAAAGTTTACAATGCAAGCTTCTCTGTTTGCAAACATTCTGTCTAGTGTAGGTGGTTGATTGCACAGAAGAAAAGAAACAAAAAGAGCTTATAGGAGATTAAATATGAAAACATGATGCCCACACACAAAGGCACGTGATTCAAACCTATACTCCTATAATTATTCCAAGTGAATAAATAGAGTCGCTAAGCGGACATTTATCCCGTTTGGCGCATATTACTCGCACAGGCGGTTGGCCCGTAAAAGCCCTGTACGCATAGATGTATTTATATAGGCTACTTGGAATTCTAAAAATAGCTAAAGGGACTCCATGCAACCTCCCACGCGCGTCACATCGTTTTGACTCATCCCAAACAATCTTCCGCCATCCTCAATCTAGAGCGTGACGTCAAGAGTTAAAGAGATGCTCAAATGGAGAAAACGAGTCGGAACGCCAACTAAGAGGGGTAACCCGAACCAGCTAAAAGGGAACGGAGAAACATCGAGGAAATGAAATCTGTCGGATGTCGTTTCTCTTTTCAGATCTAGTAGTACGAAACGGTGCTACACTGTCAGAAGCGTGAAAAGATGTAAGGAAGAAAAAAAAAAAAATGGTGAACGCGCCAACTTATAACAGCGTGCGAGCTCTTAGTTCTATTGACCTTTGAGATCTAGACAAAAAAAAAAAAAAACTTGGATGATGTCAGACATTTACAGATGATGCCAGACTTTGAAAAGAACTCAAATCAGGGGTGCAACATCAGTCATCATTTATTAATGCTACATTTTTGTATGCAGTTTGTAAAGGCAGTGCGCAGGCGACCCATTTGAAAATACCGCGTTTTCGTCTGAGAGAAGAGGAACTCTGTTTTCAATTGCATCTTACGCTGAATCTACCTGAAAATGTTGGTTTTAAACGATGCCAAGTCGAAGAAGATTTGGCACCACAACGCATGGGGGGGGGGGATGGTTGGTCCGCCTTGCCCGTACTGGTTCAGCTTGAAGACCATCACCGCTTCAAAAGTTCACAAGTTTTGTTATTCCTAGACGTCCACGATTTTTCTTTGGCATATGCCACGCTGTCACTTCAGCGGAAGCAGTTGGCCGGAGCTGATATGCATTTTTGGAAGCCAAAAACGATATATATATGGGGGATACGGGGATAGAGAAAGGATAACAGCAGGAAGAAGAAAGGGCGTTGCCAACTTCCAAGTCCATGTAATTTCGCAGACCATATGTAGCTCGTCCTCATATATACGGTGTATAGTTATGATATAGGGAAATAGCTTATATAGGCCAAGTGGTGCAAGAACATATGGCCGTGAAGAAAAAAATATATATATCGAACCAACTTGGTCGTCGTTGATTAAATGAACAGAAATCAATAATGGGACGGTGAAGAAAAAGAAGAAGAATAAAAGTTGGCTATACATATCCTACGGCTGTAGACTACAGCAGAGACGGACGACGGGCCGGCAAGGAAAGAATAAGAATCGAGTCGCAAAGAAAATGGAGAGAAAAAGGGAAGGTTCAATAAAAAGAGACAACGGGGAAAGAAGAAGAGATAGACAGAGAAGAGGGAACCACACACACACACACACACACACACCAAAAAAAAAAGAAAGACGAAAAAAGAACGAGTTGGATACGATATAGACGCGTGGCAACGCAACCCGATCGCGGATTGGAAAACGGGATTTCCCGGCGGAGTGGTCATTTGTAGTCGGACGAGACCTATATACGACCGAGCGTCAGAAAAACATAAAAGAGAAGCTCTATTGCAGAAAAAAAAAGGCAAACGCATACTGTACAGTCGAAAAAAACGAAAGGGAAATAAAGAAGAAAAAACAAAAGCAAGCGAAATAAAAAGACAACAGTGACATTAGTCCCGCATCTCTTCTTGCCTTTCTTCTTATTCCGTTTTGTTTTTTCATTATTCTTCGTTCCGACTGATACGGGTGACCTAGAAAAAAAAAAAAAACTGCGGCTCGGTCGTGTTATGCCAACACCAAAGATCAATTACTAGATTGGGAAGCGCGCGCACAAAGTGGAGAAACGTCTGCTGCTGCAGCCCAACCCTCTTTTTTTGACCAGCTCTTCCAGAATCCAGCCATTGTCTCGGTTTGGGGAATCTCACACACTAAATTTCTTCACGCAACTATTCTATAACCATTCGTATTATAACGACACGGCATTTTTTATTTTCTATACTAAAACAAAAAGGTTTAAAAGTATTTAATGCCATTTTCTCCAGTTCAAGATCAAACCTATTTTTGTTAATCTTGGCACACACTTCAAACAGATGGCAAATTGAAATTCAAATTTTACGAATCGTTTGTGACAATAAGAGACGTAGCGATGGAGGTGATAGAATACCGCAAACGGGGAAAGTATACTTCCATATTGCGAGATAATTGCTATAACCACTCAACCATTGACAACAAAAAATAATCAGCTGATATTTTTCGTTATTAATGCATATAATATCAGTGTAGTTGCAACGTTACGGGTTACGACATGCAATGCCATTTTGCTATTACTGCATAATGCAAATCGACTAACGTAATGGCGAGTAATCGTTAAGTCCCAGCCGCAGAGTTTTCGGTTGCATAAAAAGAAAATAAGATTGCGTGCCAAACATCTATTGGAACTCTCAAATTGTTCAACTTTTATAATTCATCTACAAGTTTCACCCGAAACTATAATGCTATAGAACTTTACATAGGCGACTCAAGAAGTTTTCAAATGCCACGTCGAGTTCAAATTCCTTGACACAGCCTCGTCGGATAAGTATAGCCTATCAATCAGATTTTAACACGAAAATTTAAACATTTGTCATGCTGAATAAAAAGCCTCAGTAAAAACAGAGACTATACACAGCATATTTGATATTTTCCTATTGTCTATTCTCCTTTTAATAGCCAATTTACGTCCAATAAAACAAGGCACCCTGGATGGCATTGAAAATGACAACAGTTGATGAATCAAGAGGAGATTAACTGAGGATCAGGATGCAAACACTTGATGTTGTCCGACCGTGTTGATAACAGCAATGACGAATTTGAATCATTTGAACAAAGCTTCTGATCTTAACTGACACTTGTGAGTGATTAAAAGCCATTGTGGTTATACCGTCAAGGACAATCATCCGTTGGTACGCAGTCCAACGTTTTATCACGCTGATTAAACGGGACGTAAAAAGAAAAGACCAATCTATAGGACACTACTTGAAGCCATTGAAAAAAGGATTGGACTCATCAAGCGGTTCATCAAGTTTGACATCTTCCATGTTCTTATTTCCGGGGGCCTCTGTCATGGATCTCTTTGACGAAAGGAAAAATGGTAGATCTAGGACTTCTGCAGTGGAATGAGTAAACGTAGGCTTCGTCGTTCCCACAAAGAAACAAAAAGTAAAACATTATTGATAGAGAAGAAAGAAGAAAAAAAAAAGAGGCCCAGATAAAACAGAGAGAAAGGAAGAGAAAAAAAAGGAACAAAAGCGAAAGGTGGAAGAAGCAATCGAAGAGACTGAAAGAGATAGGAAGGAAAAAAGTAAGGCGACCAGAAAACTGCGGTAAAAGACGACGTGTAAATAGTAACTGGAAACGTGGGAGAAAAGACAGCTGATCACATGGGGCGGGCGCAACAAGCGCATATACAGCTGCCTCCGTACGCCCGTCCACAAGTTCGGGTCTCATACTATATGTAGTACGCATCTACTATATGGTCAAATAACTACCCTATACAACTTATTCTATAGTTACTTATATACAGTACACGAGAAGCGTATAAAAATGGATAGCATTAGCACTCTAAACGTATAGGCTACAGCAGACGGAAACCGACACACACAGGCTCTGCTAGTCGTATCAATATGTTTGGTTCGGTTAGAATACTAGCCAGGACAACAACAAATTCATTTTTCACGTCCCTTTTGCTTGCTGCCGACATCTTGTTGTCAGCCTTACATTATACTGAAAAGCATATTCATTTTGTTTAATGGTATTTGGCCGGATATGTTAGTCGTATTTCTTTATTTTGGTTGAAATGATTTATTCATTTTTCACAGGTTTACGGCGTTCGCAGAGCTGGGCGGAGATGTAACATCGGTATATAGACCGATCGGTACGATGTACGCGATACACCTAAAAAGACAGGAGAGCCACGCCTTTGGCTGTGGTGTTTTTCTCGTTATACGGTTTTCCTTTTTCCTCGCCATAGTTCGTGTGGCTGGCGGCCGGCAAAATTTACCATTAACTCGGGGACGCTAGAGCCATCGCTCAAACGACAACATTTCCAATCAGCAATTTGGAACGACAGCTCCACCTCTTGCGTGTTAAAGACGCCGTTGCAACATTAAAGAAAAAAGCTGCCTAGTGAGATTGTGTCGTGCAAGCAGGCACTTCTACCTTTCGGGTCACGGCAAGGTCCTTTGGCCATTATTTAGATTGGCTAGATGCCGCTACTTCCGCATCACGCACTATTCCCTTTTTATTGCCAAAATCTCGCACACCTTTGGCTTCATTCTTCTCGTATCTCATGTGCTCTATACATTACAAAATCATAATAATATTTGATTGACTGATTCGTCAGAGCAAACATAACGATCGTCTATTGAGCGCAATTCTGCAGAAACAGTCATATTTTAAGCCTAACTAGAAAGCTTTCAGATGCATCTTTGATGATAACGATAGGGAAAACATACACAATTAGTATTTGTATATCATCGTATAATGGCAGTATGGAGGGTCTGAATAATTTTTTTCTTATTAAAAATGAAATCCATCGCATAAGGCATTTTAGGTAGTGCAAGTCGAAGGGTTGATGGGTTGATATTAATGATGCCCTCGTTCGTTTGATCGATGCCCTCCTCTTTTTAGTTTGAACACTCCGCAGTAGCATCATAAAATGCCTCGAGTTTCCATCCAACCTCTCAAACAATCAAATAAGTATCGATGTGGGATACCCAATCCCCTGATCTCATTAAAAATAAACTGTGCCAAGAGAAATCATTTGGCCGTTGCGTGTTTCAGCTATTGGATTGTCTTCCAACGCACAGCCTTCAGTCTCACGTTCGCTTTTTCTGTTCCGCCTTCCCTCTTGAACCTATTTAGATGTGACAAGCGAATTTTTTTATTTATTTATTTATTATTTTTTTCGTTATTGAGACGGTGCTGGACCGAATTGTTACGGTGGAATGCACTCCTTTTTGTTGTCGTAGACAAGAGTCCACTCCTCTGCTCTGTAGAAGACGAGATAATAATAGAAGGAGAAAAGAAGAGGTGAGACGTATCTAATAGGATCAACGGGAGAGGAGCCGGAAAATGTGCATCATCATCCGAAATCGCCGTGTCGATATATAGACACAGGCCTATATAACTCTATTGTTATCATTTGGAAACATTTATATGGAAAACTATAATAATAATAGCCTATAGACTGCTTCCTTTTCGGGCTAGACTTTTTTTTGTTGTGAAATTGACTTTCCAGAGAAACTGATGGAGTCTCTTTCCTTTAGAGAATACAAAGAGGAAGGAAGGAACTAGTTCCGGCTCACTTACATTGAAACTGATGCGCTCATTATTTCTCCCGGGGTGTCATAGAAAGAGACTGTGCGTCTGAAGCGTGGAACAGTTTTTGACTGAGGCAATAGTTGATCAAGTTGCCATGTTTCTAAAAAGTGAGTAGCATTAAAAAGAGTAGTAAAAATAAAATGGACCTATGCATGGGATATAAACTACGTGTCTCGCAGAACACCCACCATTGCCCGTAAATGAATTGGCGGCTTACTGACGGCAGCATGAGTCCATGTGGATACGGTCTACTTGCTGCTAGATGTGCAATTTATACAGCGGTCGGGTGTCAAAAATTAATTGGTCATTCTATTGGATCAGCCCTTTTTTTTGCCTTTTTCTGATTCCTGGAAAACCAACCGCATTGAAATTGTTGAGATACGTAGATTGGACGATCGAGGAGTTAACATCAGTCTGTTTTATTGTTCAAACACATTGTGTTTTTTAAAGACGACATCAGTTAAGAAATAACGATCACGGACGGATAGGAGAAACCGCCGAGCGTGCTGGATGCAATGAATACATTCTATGTTTATTCCGCGTCAGGAAGGTGGTATAGTTTATCATCATTACGATCTATAGATAAATGCGGTTAGACTTCCGAATTGATGGTCGGTAGCCCGGAAATAAAGAGGAGGGGGGAGCCGAGAATGATAAAACTAAGAAATAAAACAAAATGTCTTAAAAGGTGATGGAAAAATACGTAAAACAAACGTAAACGCTGCTGCCTATAATATATGCAAAATTTCGACAGTCAGCTTATGATGAATTTGATAAATTACGATCACTGGCAGCGTTTACTATATGCACCCAAGATAAAACAGCAGTAATTCGTTTTGATAAAGTTCGTTCTCTAAACCCTAATTAGATTCAAAGTTTTGGAAGACTTGGTCGTCATGACAATGCTCTATGCTGCCACAGTGGAAGCCATCGATTAGTGAGTAGCGCTAAACTAAGTGATTAATGGTGGTGGTTTTATAGCTATTAGATCGAGGAAGTGTCCTTATCTTATTTCCCATTAGTGAATACAATATTGTTATGCTTTTACCCATTAGCCTCATCACTGAAGCCATTTTCAAAACCGGCGCAACACAACAAAGTATTAGATTCGATGTGATTTCGTTTTGTGCTTTCTTATATTAAGACACAGCAAATAAAAAGAATTTGCGCACTTAAAACCCACTCAGAGGGGGGGCTAAATGTAAATGAATGTCCCCCACCTGTAAGTTTTGCTGGCCACGAATTATAGTGTATAGCCTGCCTCCTCTGTGAAAAGAAAGTTTTGTTTTCCCTCCATGGTTTCCCAAGAATTTCACGGCAGATTTGTTTCTTATTCTGCCTCTGTGTGAAGACTCGCCACCGATGAACACTGGATACGTTTCGCCCCGAATTTCATCGGTTTCTAGTACATACATGACTGACGACATCGCCTGTGAGCCTAACACAAAAAGAAGCACATATACAAATTATCTTGTATTGTTCTCACTTTAATTTGAGCTTTATACTGCGTTAGCATATATTATTACACAAACTTAGCATTATCTATTTCCTCGTTGTCGACTAACATTAGCTACACCTACTTTGTCCATAATCCCATTCCCGAGGTATTTCAGCATTCGGTTGGGAAATTAAATAAAAAAAAATTAAACAAAAATCACCCAAACCACGTAGAAAAAGCTTGAGAGAAAAAAGGGCTTGAAAGGCGTGCATCACTTGAATGTGTGCTATTGAATATCCCATTATCTCCTAGATCAACAAAAGGCTCGGGGCCTTCATGGTAGCAATGGGAACGAAAGCGGCCACTCGCTAAGCTTTTGCTCTCGTGATCGGTGCAATTGTGTCGACCAGCAATAGTATACGTATATAGAATCTTTTACACGTTTTTCTCTCTTCTCATTAGTTTTATAATTTTCAAAAATACAGTAAGAGAGACCTGACAAAACAACTGATGCAGTGTGGCGAATCAACGGCTTGATTCACGAGAAGAGACGAGTGCGTTCCTAGCGCGCTGCACAGCAGCCAAGCTGCCAGCAACGGTAGGGCTATCGATTTTTGATTAGACCTCGAGATCTAATGATTTGTTCATCAGTAGTAGAAGGAAGTGTGTGTGCGTCTGTGGCTGCGCTACATCAGACACGTCTTGACGGATGTTTGTTGCGAGCAAAAAGAGATTGTGTGGCCAACAAGAAGAAAAAGCCTAACCGTAATAAAAGAAAAACACGCAAAAAAAAAAGGAAGTTACAATTGATCTGATATATACGTCGCCCGACAAAAAGGGGGCAACGCAAACACAAGCGAAGAGACAACTGCAAGGCGGGATTGAATGGCGCATGTGCTATGGTGATCCTTGTCTCTTCCGTCGTCCCATTTTGTGGACTCGTCTATACTGAATAAAGATGCAGAAGTAACAAAAGCAAAGTTTGGTTGTTTTTTTTTCCTCTCGTCCTCTTTGGAAAGTGGAGCAAAGTTTTTTTCTTACATTTTTTTTTTATTTGTCTTATTCTTAGCGAGTTTTGATATCCTCCCTATTGTTTCCGTCATCTCAAAGGGATTTTGGATCTTCAAAGTGGGATGAAGGCGAAGCCGATGTATGCATTGCATCGATAATTAGCAAAAAGATAGTTTTCAATGCTTCGTTTTCCTGACACAGAGCATTGTAATCCTAAAATTAGGGAATACGTGAAAACGTAGCTAGACACCTAACAACAATTATGAGCTAAGGGCTCTTTCGTTGGTTATAACATTCCTCATCAACGTACAGGAACACGTCTAGGTATGAAACTAGAAACCCCTAATCAGACTCCCGGCAAAAGTTCTGCATCGCTTATGATCGCTATTTTATCAATTATTGTTATTGCATAATACTTTAAAATAACTCTCTTTCACACGTTTTACGGCCATTGATTTCCAAGATATAAAATTTGTTGTACAATCTTATTCTTATACAAATCGGGAAGTCTGGAAATTAGTTGCAGTTTCCCGATAAGGGTTCTATCATAACTCTTAGGTACCCAACTTTCCCCCTTACCCTTCTTAAACGAACTGTTGACCGGCCGACTTCTTTTAGGAGGTTTTACCCCATAGATGACGCGCCAATTTCGGGGGTTACGGTACTAAATTTTCATACGTTTTTTATTATATTTTCGACGCTGTGCCGTGGAGATTGATGTCATTTTGTAGAAGAAATAACGTAGCAGTGCAAGGTCGAGTTCCCGTTTTTATCGGCTTAACGATAAAGGAGTGCGGAGCAATTTTGTTGGCCAGCTCCAGTCAATTTCGTGGGTCTCGTATTAATGTTTTATGCGTTTTTTATTTTAGATGCTGTGCCGCAAAAATTTGTGTTCTCTTGTAGAGGAGATAATACTGCAGTGCCACGTCGAGTTCTTGTAATTATCGGCTCAATGATAAAAGAATGTGGAGCCGACTCGAGATTCGGCAGATTTTTATTCACGATAGATGGCGTTTCGGTCACAAAGATGGGAGAAATCAGGCCGCGAACTTACTTTTTAAGGCGTGGCTTCGTGTGTCGTCTAGCACAGACTTTTTAAATAGGCCTCATACTTTGGGGCCCTCACTCCATTCGCGAAGTTCCCGATAGTGTTCGCCCCTGGTTGCTTTTGAATCGCGGCAACCTTCTCCTGATTAGATTCGAAGGCTCCCGGTGTTCACAAAGTTTTCAATAGCTTCGGAGAAAAAAAAATACCACAGTATAATCAAAATTGACCACTAATTTCGATTTTATTATTGGTTTTCTCGTTAAATCAGCCAATTTTAAAATAAAAAATCAAAACAAAAAAAAGTGTGGTTAGAGCCCCAACTTTATATTTTGATTTTTACGTTTAAAAATTTATAATTTGAGTAATAAATATTAGAAAGGTATTTGCGCTATAACTACCTTGCTTGCTTTTTTTTCAAAAACAGCATACTTTAGGTTAAAACTAATACCCCAGTCGAAATCAGCGTTTAATTTTGAGTATAACATGTGTATTTTTATTGAATTCTAAGAGATGTCGATTTTTGCAGATTTTGACGAAAATGAGAAGGGTATAGCCTTCCCACTTTTTCATTTTTGGCTAAAATTTAGAATTGATAAAAAATACATGATTTCGATTCGTAATTAAACCAAAAGCACGATACGCAAGTTCTTTTTAACGTGAGCCTTATAGTTTTTTAAATATTCGTAGAAAACGAAGCGACCGTGCTGGCGCACCAGCAACGCGTTGGTTTCATTTATTTCAAAAACAGCTGGTTAGATGAGAAAACAAATATTTCATCCGCATTCAGCGTTTAATTTTGATCACCACGTATTAGTTTTAGAGAATTAAAAAAGGTCTATTATTTGTGCAAAGCTTATTAGAGCTAAAAATTTAACTCCGCAAGTTTAGCCCGACTTTATTCATTTTCTTTTAAAGTACTCTAATACATAGAAAACTATATAGGATTAGATTAAATTCAACGAATATCACAAGAATGCGCTTTATTTTCATTTTAGACTTCTACTTTTTTAGTAATTACAATTAGAAAGGTATTTGCGCTATAACTACCTTGCTTGCTTTTTTTTTCAAAAACAGCATATTTTACGTTAAAACTAATACCCCAGTCGAAATCAGCGTTTAATTTTGAGTATAACATGTGTATTTTTATTGAATTCTAAGAGATGTCGATTTTTGCAGATTTTGACGAAAATGAGAAGGGTATAGCCTTCCCACTTTTTCATTTTTGGCTAAAATTTAGAATTGATAAAAAATACATGATTTCTATTTGTAATTAAACCACAATCACGATACGCAAGTTCTTTTTAACGTGAGGCTTATAGTTTTTTAAATATTCGTAGAAAACGAAGCTGCCGTGCTGGTGCGCCAGCAATGCTTTGGGCTTGATGAGATGAGAAAACTAATATTTCTTCCGCATTCAGCATTTAATTTTGATCATCACGTATTGTTTTTTGACAGCACGATTGGACAATACGCATAATTTTACCGATTCGAATATCTTTTTAATACATACAACACAAAGATTTATCACAGGAAACTCAATTTGCTTGCACTTTGCTGACCGTTTGAAAAGTGAGCCACAATTGAATTCCGAAACAAAGAGAGCGCTATTATAGAAGTTATCAACAAAAGGGATCACACAAAACTCTTATCGTAAAATTTATGAGCCTAAATTGCCGTAAATGATTGCAATATCGGCATTAGTAGCGAAAAGCCCCCATACGACCGACGCGGACGATGAATTGTTTCGTCGTGGCTTCTTCTAATTTTAAGAACGTTTCAGTTTGGACGACAGCCGTTAGATGATGAACGGCGAATCGTAAACAATATTCTTCAAGGTCCTAAGAGAGTCACATAGTTCAATCACGGCCTTAAACGACAGTGATCGATTAGATCTAATGTTACCTGTGCTTCATACTTCAAACTAGTTTCAAATAAAACCGCTACGTTCTCGATGTTGACGCTTTGACGGATTAAGTGCTGGCAGCGGGATTTTAATTCTGTTTCGCAGTAGGCATTCGCTAAATCCAATAATCCTACAAAATTAAAAGAAGTATAAGTGAAAATGCGGAATAAAAATGAAGTTTGATTTTTTTTAAATGAAACCTAGCGCTTCATCCACAGGAAGGTCCACTTCATCGGTATATAAATATTTAAGGAAACAGTAGTATACTGGATAGGAAAACTGCTCTATTTCCACTGTCCTGCAAATAAATGCATCAATCTTTAAAGAATGGAATACACAAACATTATGGAAGAAATAAGTGAAAAAGAAACAACTTACTCTTGATCTGCCTCAGCCCACGGGTGCTGGAACATGGCACGATAGTATTGACAGCGAATTTTCAGAATAGCTTTATGCACCCAAATGGAATTCCCGCCTACTTTAAAGCATATATCTCCCGTGCTCTACATCAGCCACACAAAAATAAACAAAAGAATTCTAATAAACTAAAAGAGTTAACCACGGCCTAATTGTTTCACCTCATCGTTAAAGGCTAATCTAAGCGTTTCAGCTAAAGGAGTATCTTGCCGCGCACGAAACTGCAATGTTCTCCAGGTTACTGCCGGAGTACTATAGCATGCAAAGACTTCATCGAGATGCGTGTAGGGCGTTAGCGATGGCGAAAAGATGCTGTGACCTCGGCAATGCCCCCACATGAAGATTTTGCCGTCGTGAAGCATGGCAGCCGAAATGTGGGAGAGATGGCATGCTGCAATTTCTACTACTCTGGTTTTGTTATGTACAAAAAGGTAATTTAACAAAACTATCTTCGGTAAATTTTCTTTTCGGATTTGTGATATACTTTCCGAGTTCAGGGAGCAACTAGCACAGGCGAAAGATGATGCGTTTTGTACCCGGTGCCTAGCTGGCCATACGAATTAGCTCCCCACGCGTACAGTTCCCCTTGATCGGTCAGGGCAAGGCAATGAGCAAATCCGCAAACAATCTAAGGAGAAAGTTAAAAAATTGCAATACATGTCACTTCGCGTGCCAGGTTTTACTAAAGATTATATTTACCTGAGTAACGAAGGCTTTATGAAGATTGCTCACGCGAACAGGATTATGCTGGTTGTTATTATTTCCGATTCCAAGTTCACCGTTCCCATTATACCCCCATCCATAGAGCTGGGAAGAAAGTTAGAAATGGGAGTGTTGAAAAGGAAAGAAATTAATTTCGCTACAACAGGGTCGTGTCTTGATTGATTACGAACTTCGCCGTCATGCAGTAGAGCCATAGATGTAAGTTGGCCACACGCTATTGCCACCACTTTATGCCCTCCAATTCCGGATGTTACTCTGCGAGGGACGCTTTGCCCCGTAGTGGTTCCTGATCCACATTGGCCCCCATTATTCTGACCCCAGGCGTAAACTTCACCTTCACTCGTTAATGCCAAGCAGTGGTGATTCCCACACCCAACCTTGCAAAATAGGTTTTAAGATGTAACAACACGAATTGTGATTCTAAAGATGTATACTTGAATCACAGTTTTCCCTGCTAGAACTCCACCAACCAGTGATGGTATTAAAGTGTGATTAGTATTTCCATTTCCAAGCTGAGAGTAGGTATTATAACCCCAAGTGTAAAGCTCCCCAGAATCAGAGAACGCCAACAGATGAAGACCTGATCCATATGCCAATCCTGTATGTTTCAAAGTATTAAATCAATTTCACAATGATGCAAATGGCTCTATTAAAATGAATGTTCACAAACCTTTGATTTTTTTCTTACTTAAACTCTCAATTTTTCTGGGTTGCAAGGCACTTGCAGTGTCACCAAGACCCAGACAACCTGATGAATTGCATCCCATGGCATAAACATCATCATCAAGTGTCACCATAATGACTTCACTACCCAAATTCCCTAAAAAAAATTGAAAGATAAGCACCCAAGATAGGCTATTTTGGCACATAGTACAATAAAGGTACTGACCAAATATGACAGCCAGTTTTAAATTTCGGAGGAATTTGCTGTCTATTAGACTTAACACAGTCCACTTAGTGAGATCCATCTGCATATGGAATCCACAAAAAATTTAAAAATCTAGTTACAAATTTGGTTGAATGTATTGGTACATTTCAAAGAGCTTTGCAGTTGTCAGGCCCAACCAGCATTAAGAGGTGAGCGATATGAATGGGAAAACCAATCGACTGTATTGAATGAACTCTGGCAAAAAATATTAAGGGGGAGGTAAAAATGTTCGCCACAGAATGACGATATAAACTGTATGGTATGATGAAATGAACGGTACACTACACACTGCCTTGGTACGTATACGTTGCAGCTATTATTTTGCTTTGTTTACATTCTGCATTAAATCAAGGTAACTTTAATGCCATCTAGCGGTACAATGTGGGCTTCTTCATGGAAAATTTTGTGAACGGTGTTTTACTGAATAGTAACTCAACGGCTCCCGGTGTTCGCGAAGTTTCCGATAGCCTTGGAGAAAAAAAAATCATATAGTATATTCCAAAATTGACCGCTGATTTTGATTAAGTTATTGGTTTTCTTGTTAAACCAACCGTTTAAAAATAAAATAAAACAAAATGCTGATAGCACACCAACTTTGTTTTTTTGTTTTTTACGTTTAGTTCAAAAACTATAAAGTCAATTGAAAAATAAACTTGATTTTCGTAATTTTCATATAATTCTGAATCGAAATTATATATTTTAAGCAAAATTAGAAATTTGGACAAAAATGAAAAAGTGGGAAGGGTATAGCCTTCCCACTTTTGTCAAAATCTGCAAAAAACGACATGTCTAGAAATTCGCCAAAAACCACACGGCATATGTCTAGAAAGTAATTTCTCGAGCTTTCGCTGGTATTAGTACAACGCGTAATGTTTATATCCTATCTCGTATAGTATACATAAAAGGGCTTGAGATTACAATTACATAAAAATGGTTAGCGTATACTGTGTGACGAAACCCATTTGCCTTTGTGCTAAAAAATGAATAAGTCCATAGTCCATACCTTGTTTTGAAAGCTGGAAATACTATTATTCACTCTGAATTTAGTTTACGAAATTGAATTTAATATGTGTACAGCAGAAAACGTTCCTCATTTGACACATAAAGCAATAACTCTAGATTTTCCACGAAATCTATTTCGTGACGTGATTTATTACAACTTGTTTCTCTGTTGTCTTTGTCCGTAGCATCTTCTTTTTTAAAATATTAATTTCTCGCCTCCAGATCTACCTGCGTTGTCAGCATTTATGCCTTTAAATATACTGGTAAATATATTTCAAGTGATGTCACCAAAAAATGCAAGGAAATTCCCAGTCCGCACCGTGATCTTCAATCGTGGGATGGAATCATCCTCAAAAAATATCGTTTTACACACATAGTTGCACTGCGCATTATACAAATAGCGCGGTCTCGTTTAACGATGTAACCTACTATATTTTTTATCGTCATTTTCCACGATTCACGCATACTTGGCGCTAGTCACAAGAGTCCCAAGTCGATATTCAGGCAGAGTTTTCATGATTCTAGGTTAATTAAAAACTCGGTTTAATGATGCTATTGATCACACACGTAGCTTGATTTTATAGAGAAAGTTTCCTTGATGCCGTATAGCATTGCGTAGAATGATATAAACCTCGTGATGCATGGCTGATGCACGATGAAAACATCAGCAAGGACGCGCTTTCTCTCCTCATTTTGGCGTGTTACTTTTGCGTTTAGCTGCGCTGCGTTCCTCTATAAGGTTAATAAATGGAATGCGTTTCAAATCTTCGTTTGCAATTTAACCGATTATTTCTCGGATTCGTTCAGCACGATCTAAAGGGTTATTAACTGGCCATTAGCGGTCATTGTACCTGTAACGTGTTTGCGAAAAAGCAAGGATAAAGATTTGCGCCGAGAGGCAGAATCATCTTCAGATTTCACGATGATGGGCTTTCAATAACTCTGATCAAATGTAGCGTCCCTTTCCCGCAAAAAGCATGCGGGTATCTGGAGGTGTAACTTCCTTCCAGACAATGAGCAACCATTCAGCTTTCATCGGCCATTGGAATTTCATTCATTATATAAATATGAAATGTACGCATACATGGGCCCGTTTGGCAAAAGTCCCAAAAGAAAACTAATTTATCATTGAACAAAAAGCGTTGATAATCATCCAACGTTTCTTGCAGCATTTGCAATACTTTAAGGAGGTTAACGACATTCCACGGAATTCATTTTGTCGAGTGTATTTATACGCGAACGTGCTGTTTACGCTAACCCCCCTTGTTTTTGGCTCCTTGACCAAGCCCTTTTCACGGATGAGTACACGGAAAAGGAGTCAAAAGAAAGAGGCACATCGATATCGTACACATGAATTATTTTTAATTTATTGATATTGTATAGCTAGCCTAATAAACAAGTGCGCGAGAAAGCTGAGATTTTCTGGTTATACGAAAGTATTGACAGTGGTGCTGTGTAAGCCAAGTTAGGGGAGCCTATGAATGATGAATGATCACATCTATTGATTATTGATGAGTGGCATCCAAGGGCTGAAAAGTTCTTCAAGAGAAACGTCAGAGAAAGAAAAAAAAAAAAATTAGGAACAAAAAGCAAACTCATCACCACACTATAACCCAACTTTATATATAGTGGTATAGATGTACATTCAGTATTAGTCCTCGAAAATAGCCCTTAACAATTAAAAAGGAAGTGCCGCTGTCGCTTGCTGAGTGTCTCGCTCTTATTTCCTTATACGGAGGGTCTATAAAAAATATCAATTTTTAAGAAATGAAATCAAAAAATTTCTCTTCTTTTTTTTTTTTTTTTCTAACAGTAAATGTTTTTGCAGTCGGGCTAATGTATAGGCTACTCTCAAACACAGACTGGAAAAAGTTATTACAACAACTTGGATTGTATAGCTTTTCGATGCTGCTAGACTTCTAGTCTAGCCTTCTGGCGCTGCCTCATCCTCTTAATCGATATATATTTTTTTCTATTTGGCTGAAAAGCTTCTACACATCTTCGATCTCCAATATAGCGATGCAAAAAAAAAATTCGCTTCCGCTTGGACTCGCTCTCTTGCTCATGTATTTCTTCCTCTCCCAGTTCCTCTATGTTGTCCCCGTTCCCCGATGTGGTCATTAATATCAATGCAAGTGTATAGTACACAGTGTGATCAAGTGGTACAAGTCACAGCAAAACACGCAGTTCCAAGAAAAAAAAAAAAAACCAACAAACAAAATAAAAACATAACAAACAGAGGCGTGAAAAGAAGAAACACTCAAACCGTTGCGGAAAAGAGAAAACAAAAACAACAAAAAAACGTGGCTTGTTTCCAAATGTTTCTTTTGTTGGAATATTTCGTCTTGATCATTTGATGCTATTGTAGATTCCCTTTTATTTCTTGGGGAGGCTAGCTCGTAGTTGCTCATCAAATAGCAATGGTCACGCTGGATGTTGACAGCAGCCCTTGACCGGGTTGAAATGATCACGGCTGCATTCAGTTAGTGTCCACTCGCGTCTTTGCATATATCGCTGTCCTGCACATCAGCGATAGTATAAGTCCTTGGACGATTGGCCGCGCATCTCGGAATGCGCAGACCCGATGGGGGAGGGCTCACGCGGGAGTTGTATAACAATTCCGTGGCAATAGGGCCTCGCTATGTCTGGCCGGATTTCAGTAGCTTCTATCACGATTGCGCCAATAGAATAAAGACATACAAGTCAAGAAAGAAAAAAACAAGTAAAAGGGTAAAATAAAAAGGACCGAGAATATTTTTGGACGAAATGCCTTAGAACTAGGACTGTGTGTATCACATGATGATGTGAGAGGGCTTCATCAGTTCACTTGTCTCCTGTTCTCCAAACAGGATCGTGACCCACATCGCTCTCCCTTGTTCATCGTTGTGCTTTCGCCTTTCCTATGTTCACATTTTTGCTGTGCGTGTATGTAACCATAAAAATTCGTCTTATTCAAACGGAGAAAAGTTCTAATGGGGCAAACAATACGATCAATTAGGACTAACGTTTAGTAAAGATCCATCTATGGATTTTCAAACACCAAGGAAGAGGAGTTATCGGAACATCGGATCCATCGATCATTTCCACATGCAGAAAGCAAAGTGAAGGAGGCTGCTAAGTGCATGGAATCAATGGGATTCTTCGAATCGTAAATACTAGGCATAAAAACCTAAGCTACGTACTTTTCATCAAGCAACTGAACGGTCTAGCGGAACTTTCCAGTTAACGATTGCTGATTTCTTCTACATAGGTCGTTCATTTATTCGTTCGATATCTTTGATTATCGATCGGAGGCTTTGTATATAGACTATTTAATAGTTTCTCTTATTCCATTATTCATTGTTGTTGTTTTTCCCCTTCCATACGTCCGTTTCATCTTTCTTTACTCAAGTCATTCCATTTTCCTGTTTGCACATCAGCTAACTCTTTCTCTTAGATTGGGTTTGATTCTTCCAATTTGATCGGATCTTACTGTCAGACGGATTCTTGGCGTTCCTCCACTGGCCCGTGATATACGCACAGAGAGTCTTCGACGGCCCGTTTGTGAAAAGCTTTTCCAACCGAACGCCTCTCGTTGCCCTCTCCCGTATAGCCTTAATTGGCTTCGTCTGTCGGCCTTCCTTATCAAGCGAGGAGAGGGAACTCCTACGTTGCTTGTTTGTTTTTTTCGGACCTTAATGGTAAAACCAAAAACCCTGTCGTCTGCATGGCAACGTCAACCAAATAATACATGAACGGAAGTAAAAAAAAAGAAAAGGGAATTCCAAAAGTGTCTTCATCGCTCCGAGTGCAACGTTCATCCTTATTGATTTTCTTTGCCCAGTGGCCTTCTATTGGGGGTGTACACGTGCATAGCCTATCCAGGGGACGTGTCAAAATACGAAATTGATGTTTACTGGTTGTTGGCTAGTCTAAGAAGACGACAACACAATTGTGTGAGAAAATAGTTTGTTCCATCAGCGTGGAGCGAAGCAAAGTCGAAAACTCATGATACAGCACGTCGAATCAGACTGGCGAATCGATCGCGGCCGTGATTTGCTCGTCTTCTCTTTCATCCACGTGCAGGAACCCGCAGGAATTAAGGCGGAGCGCTGTTTTCGTGCGTGATTTTACTGCGTTCAGTCACCGCACATCCAGCCAAGAGGATCATCTAGTATCATGTCTTCGCAGCACAGGAGCCCGTGGCATGTCGACGTGTTCCGAACGCTGACGCGGTTTAATCTACCGAAACAGCTACCCCGTCGTCCGTCAGTGCCGAAAACTTGGACTTTTCTGCCGCGCCAATGGCCGCCAAACATACCAGGCTTAAATATCAACGTGAACATCCTCCAGCAGCCGTCGCATCGTCGCTCGTCACCACCGGTCGACGAAGAGTTGCCGCGACGCTTCTCTCAGCCTTCACGCAGTAGTTACGACAGCTGCATGTCCACCGTTTTAGATCCAGGCCGGCCATCTTTCGATCAGCTGGCCAACTATGGGACACAGGCGCACGATTGGGACTCTTCCAGCTGTTCTTCCAGCTCTTACAGTGAGTTATTATGATCATTTGTAACATAAGAATCCGTTCTTTTCTTAGAGCCCTGTTGTCGCATTTTGATCGGATGGGTAGCGCTTAAGGGCGGAACTGATGCGGATGCCTTCAAACACTATCCAACAATTTTCTATTTTCTTTTGTGTCACGTTTATGCTTGCCCAAGCATCTCGACAACACGGGCTTGTGTCGATTGGAATCGAATTCCTACCAGAACATCACCCTTTTTTTTTTTTATTAATTCTGAAAATCTGGCCGTAACTTGGTCCGATGCCTGTTTATGTGCTTGTATATTCAGAGAAAGGAGAGACGATCAGAAAGCGAATCTTCAAGTGAAAAGAATGGTGCAGTGTTTCACTGCATCCTGATTTGGCGTCTAGGCAAAAACAAAAAGTGAGGAAAGTTAAAAATCGGTACGAAAATGAAAAAGAAAAACGACTGCATCTTTTCATATAGCCACCGTCATTTTTGTTTTGTTTCTCAAACAGTTCCGACCAGAACGAATTTCATAAACTGGCTTATAGCGAAAACATTCGCCATAAAGCAATTAAGAAAACCATATTCCCCGTGGCTTGAACGATCGTATTATTCATAGGTCAAGTCACATATAGTGAGGCCGAAATATATTGCCTAGGAGCGCCATTGTGTATAGTTAATATGCACTGTTATACCCTTTTCTCTTTCTTCCATGCCCTTCAAACATTTTAATACTTGTTTTCGTCATGAACTTGAGGGGTTCTACTGCTGCATATACTCAAAAGATGCCGGTGTAATAACGTGAACGCGGCACAGACCGTTGCGCTCTGTTGCAAACTGTACGCAATGAAAACAAATGCCACTCTTTCCCTTTTTCCAGTCACACGGCATTGCTCACTCGTCTTTGTCTTCTTTTCCTTCCCACTCGAATTGAAATGCCAACGATAATTTGAAATTCGCTAAAAGGAAAAAATAGGAAAATAATAATAATAATTTAAACGAATACGAAAAAGAAGAAAAGAAATCCTAACTCATTAGCCGGATCGCGGTGGATTCAATGCGCACCAGGGCACGTCATTCAAGAGTCCCCCCTTGTGGCTTATATGACCACAGAGCTCTGCACAGAACGCGTGTTGTGGGCAAAACGGTTTCCATCAAAAACCTGGTAAAAAAAAAAAAGGCGACATAAAGAATGAAAAACAACAAACGTCATTTTCTTGGGAAGACGACGATGACAATAAACGGCTGTCCTTTAGAGAGAGAGAGAAAAAATAAAAATAGTAGTACATGTACAGTTAGAAGACCGGAATTCCAACGGCCATTGCAGTCGTTTTCCAGATTGTTGTGCGCTTCTCTGTGTGTGTGCGTGTGTCCCTCTTGGTTTGGAATTTAAGGACTATATTGTCTGTAATAGGCCGTTTACGGTATTAAAAAAAAAAGACAATTGGTCCTTGCTGTACCCAACAACACCGGACGCACCGCGGAAATGCATGTGGCCTGGAAGAGGCCATAAGGAAAAAAAAATGAAATAAATTTATGCCCTAGCGAAGCAAACGTTAGGGGTGGAGTCTTAAGTCGGAAAGCGAACACTGGAAGTCTTTTTCCCCGAGCGACGACAACTGACGGATATATATATTTAGGAAATCCGAGCCATATTATTCGACTAATGATATCGTTCTTATATGGCTTGTGTATACACATATTCTGTTTCTTTTGTGTCCTCCATATCCTTCTCTTTGTAGTTGTTGTGTATATTATTCACGCCAAAGTTAACGCTGAAAGCATACTTTTCTATTTCAGGACAAACTGAAATGAGATCGCAACCCCATTCCCCTTTGTGAGGAAAGAAGCTATATGCTATATTATAGTCTATTGCTGTGTACTATAAAGAGACGGGAAAAAGAAAGATTGATCGAATTTCAGGGCAATGCCTGATCGCCTTGAAGCCAGTCGTGGACACTCGGGTCACGCTCCTTCCCTATCGTTCATCACGCTCTATGTACAAATACCTATTCTTTTTTTTCTTCTGACGTAGTTTTTCATACACCGTTCCCCCCCCCCCTTTTTTATTCGCATTTTATGCACCATTAGGAGATAGCCACGACATTTAAAGAACCCCCTTCGTCACTGTCCAGCCCTTAACACGAGGATTTACAACACATCAACCAGTATGGGGGCACACTTACCGGAGAGACGGACCCACAGATGGTCCTTTTTTTCTGTCTTACATGTCTATTGCTTTTTACGCCATTATTGGTTCGGCCGCCACAACAGGACAGCAATCACTTATGGGTGTGTCTGTTCTACATTCGCAATTAGACCGTCCTTTCGTTATCGGGAACTACTTGCATTAAGAAATCGTGTTGGACTACGTACGTGAAAATGTTTTTGTTTTTTTCCCCGCTCAGTTATAGCAGCTGCTACTCGCCAACGGGAGTAACACAAACAAAACCATTTTTGGGGGGTTTCCACTCACTGTATTTCTTTACATAATGGCACAGCTTTTTTTTTTTTGTACGTTTCTATTTTTCAATGTGGTTGAACGTACCGTATAGCAACAGACTTGTAGGTTAAAAATTTGTCATTTCTGATAGTTTTCCGCTTGCTTTGAAGTATTTTTTGGTTTGGTTTTTTGCTGTTGTCTTTTTACGTCAATTAAGCCCGGGTATACGCTCTGTGTACGGGCTATAAGGGTCTTAACACGCTCTCACGCACACAAACGCAACTGTTGAGACGGGCCATCTTCTTCTTCTTTTTTGTAGTCGAAAGGATGACGATGATCGTGACAGCTCCTAGAGATATTTAAATGCCTTTTCTCATTCGGACTTTCCTTTCGCCGAAAATGACGGGGACCCCAGCGCGCTCTGTTTCGTCCCATCAACATGTTATCCTTTTTTTTTAAATTTTTATTATGGGGGACATTATAGAAGTGACGCAACGTGAAACTCATCTTCAGGAGGTCTGCATACCTTTCCCAGCGCTCTGCCAATGACCTTCCAAAGGCCATATAATGTACATATTCACGCTCGAGAGATATACGGGACAACGACAACCGTCATTTATGAAACCAAATTGCAACTCTTTTTTGAAACTGCCAAGAAGAAAAGAAAAAAGTTGATTCGAATCCTGTTTCACTTCTCTTGTTTTTGTCCCATTTTGCACTGTTTAGGCATTGGGGCCCCTATTTTTGCTATCGTCAATATCGACCAAGATCACAATAAAAAAGAGAGAGAGAGTCACCCAACAAGCGTGAAAGTTCTTCTCTGTCATCGCTCCGTTGGCTTTTTGTGTTGCTGTCGATCTCTAAATACTCTTCTTATTTTTCTGACTTCTATAATGTGACTGGTATCACAAAGTTTATAGGCATAGACTGTGTGTCTTGCTATAGCCGTCTAGCCGTTGTTTCTTTTATATTTAGAGTCGTAAATGTTCCATAATAATGGAATGCTCTTTTATAATGGGAAAATCAGCAGAGGGAAAGACGCGCCATATAACATATAAAATGATGATCACTTTGGGAAATTATTTTTTTTTTCCTTTAAATTTCTGTTCTTCATTGTAACAGTCATTAACTTATTAGAAACCTGATTGCGTGTTTCAAGGTTTCATCCTACTTTCTTCTTCTTAGAGAGTATCAGAAAGAAAAATAATAGGCCTATTGTTTACAAACAAAATTGTTGGGGAAAAACAATTGGATCATCCGTTTTTCCATGACGTCATCTTCAGTAAAGAAAAAGAAAAAATAATAGATAAATAAATAAAATGGAATAAATGTTGGTCTGCATTCTAGACAAACAACTTGGGATGAGTTTTTTTTGCCAAGGGTATCATTGTCCTTAATTAGGTAAGATGCACGCACGAGCCCGGCAAAAAATCGTGTCTTTGACATCTCGAATGAAGAAAGATGACCAAGCTTGAGGGAAATAATGTCGGATACTAGCAAAAGAGAAACCTTCTTCGTAAAAAGAATTCGAATCTCTCATTTTCTTTGCACGAAAAGTTGTTGACTGACACGTCTTGCGTGAGTCGGGACGGGTATCGTCCAGTACCTCTTTTTGTTATCTTTAACCTTGTTGGATGAGGCACCGTTATGAGTCGGCCGCCTTTGTCAGCCCAGTGTACAGTTGCTCCTTTGTTTTGACAGGAAATAAAACGATTATCAGTCTAATCTTTCAAACGAAAAAAAAATCTAGACAAGTTATAAAACGGAAGAACGATCTAAAAAAACAAAACAACAACAACAACACAGAATTCCCGGAGAAAAATATCCTTGTCATCTTGATGGACCAAATTGACGGCCGTGTTTATCCGTGGGCCTATAGTTTCTGAAAACTGGCATATGCAAACGACAGCAACTGGCAGCTTGGATCGACATTGTCAGGCCCGTGAAGTCTGTCCGCTTCCATCCTCCTCCTGCTGCTGGTGCTGTCTCCCACTCTTGTTTCGTTAATTAAAGAATTTTTGTGAACTTCAAAGCATGTCGAGCGTAAACCGACAGCCGTGTCTTACCAGAAGGAAATTAATTAAAACATCTTTGCTGTGCTCCGTGACTGCTGCTGGCGTGCTGAGAATGAAATCATTCAGCCTCTCATCGGTCGTCATGGGATCGTTCGTTAAATTACGTCAAACCGAAACGAAAAATAAATGTACGCACAGAGAAGCGAAGCTGAATAAACGCCAACGCAGTCAAGCTTCAGACTAAGATATTTGGCCATCATCTTTTTTTTTTTTTTCTGAACCCTTCCACAATGATTTATAGTGAAACGACGTCCTCTAATAACGCCTGCTTGGCATGGTCTCCCAAACTTTAAAAAATCGCGGTTAAAACATGGAATTTTGCTTGTTGTTGCAATGTTTGAACCGCCATTCAATTGTTGGTTCGACGCCGAGCATCCTCTTGCTTTTCTTCCTTATAACACTAAGGCTTTCTCCATCGAGTGTGAGCCCTGTTGGTGTTTAGCCACCGTGCAATACTCTATGTACATCGGCACCGCCATTTTGCTGTTTGGCGCAAACCGAAAAATAATAAAACATTAAAACAAAACAAAAAAAAGAGTTAAAAAGCCCACACGTACACTAAGCTGGCAACCGCCAAACCGACACGTTAATCTACGAGACGATGGTCTTTTTTCCATTTGTTTTCTTCTAGTATTGCCGTCGCGCACGGACGCTTGCTTGACGCGTGGCAGGGCTTCTCTCGCGCACGACGGGCTTTGAACCGGGCTATTGTGTTATGCACCGTGAGACTCGGTCCTTAAGAATTTGTTCTTCAGTTCAGTTTGCGACGTCTCGAAAGACGGTTCGTTCTTTCTTTCGTTGTGATTACGCAAATTTATTTGTACAGGTTTTTGTTTCGTTGCCTGTGAATGGATGGCCATTTCTCAATCGAGTTTTGCACACTCCATAAATCGGCTTTCTGAAGAGGTTCGTTGCGTCATTCGGGTTTGAACCCTCTTATCAGCTCCTCGGTCAAGGATTTTAGCTTGAAAAAAAAAAAAAGAAACTTGTCCATTCGTGATGAAGATGGATGGCCGAATCGATTTTCAATGACGTCGTTACGTGTTCACCCATCAGCTCATTATTAGACTCGCTGATTGTGGATGACACAAGTGTTATATAAACCATAAATTACACAAAATTGCGTTTGCGGTTTATCTCTATCCGATTGTCTATGATTATGCGTGTGTGTTGTCGTGCGTGTGTCAATGAATGAGTGTCTGCACAATCGAAACGCCCTGGACACTCGATAACTGGGCTAGCGTAAAAAGTGGACGGACCAACGAAAACTCGTTTTCTTCCTTGTTCGCCAAAAATAGTCAACAGATACACGAACGAAGTTATGTATTGATAGCCAAACGAAAAGTATTTCGCTCCGTTTAGGGGCACGAATGAATGGCAACTTCTCGTTTCGTCATTTACTTGGTTTGACCAGCAAAAACGGTCTCAAAAAACTCGTTGGCAGACGAAAGAAGACGAGATCGGTCAACATCGCAAAGCGATCGTTGATAAAAGCCCTCTCTCCTGCTATTCTCTTACTACCCTCATGTCCTTTTATGTCAACAACATAAACTAGTTCTCGGTAGAGAAGATTATTGCCCGTATTGGCAAACGCTCTCGAACCCTAAGAATCCCACATCAACCAATAGAGCCGCCATTCTTTTTTCGAGAACACCATTCGCTGTTCGTTTTGTTCGATGGCTTAAATGAGGAGATACTTGACGTGCATACAAAATAGTCATTTCGTTGTCCAGTTACTAGAGACAGTGGGCTGATGACCTCTGCCATCAAGTGGCCCAGCTCTTTCCTCGCTGCCGTTGAGACACACCCCGTTGCGGCCTTTTGCTGGCAATTGTGTCGCGTATTTTTAAACCAGTTTGACACCGCCTTTCTTTTCGACACCAAAGTGAATAGAAGTGAATCAACAAGAGGAATAGTTTCTTAACCGCGTCTCTTTTTCGTTCGTCCTTGTAGAACGCGTGTGTGTTACTTTTTCTCCCTCTCTTTCTCTTTTTCCCTAAAAAAAAAACAAATAATAACAAAAAAAAAAAGCCAACTGGGCGAAGCCTGAGCCATCCGAATAAAATAAAACCTTAGGCTGCTGGTCGGCACTGATGTGAATCGAAGTGATAAATAAAACAAAAAGCAAAAGAAAGAAGAGGAAGAAGAATAAGAAAACAAAAACAAACGACACTGGGCGTTGCTTCAATGCGGCAACACTATCGTCGCCTTCCGCATCGATTCCGTCTTCCATAACAGCAACATATAGACTGGCAGGCTCGTGAACTGCTTGCTTGATGGTCTGCTTGTTACCCGACTGTGCGTGCGGATATAAAAAACGACGTGACTGAATTCTCTGCTGTCCCGATTTTTTTTTTTTTTTCGTCTCTTGGAATCGATCCTCCGCCTCTTTAGCTCCGTCTGGGTGCTCATCTTTCCCCTTCCCCGTCCCTTTTTTTCTTTCCTGTCTCATCCTGCGTCTTCTCATTTCTCATAGCTGCCAGTTGTTTTGTGAATTCAAAAGCAAAACAGACTAGACGGAGGGAGAAGTCGCATTTACATGCGAGGCTTTGTCTTGTTTTTGCGTGTGTGTGTGCTGTTCCTTCCATCATCCGCACTTGTGTGTTGCTGCCATATTTCCGACTTAAAGACTTGCTCATCAGCAGTCTTTTGTGCCACTGCAGCACATCGCAAAATCCCTTGGAAGACTGCACACAATACGAGCATAAAGACTTGGACATTTGAATTCATCATTGTGAAGGCGGCAAAGAGAATGCGACAGCCGTCATAATGGGAAACGCGAGATCGGCGTCGTATTCGTATCACCAGCCGCTGGAACAGCAAGAAGAAGACAGGCATCGCTCTCTGCCTTCTCCTCTTCAACATCAATCTCAGCATCAGTATCAACAATACGGGCAACCCCGTCGGGCGGTCTCCTCCCGCCGACGCCATCAGTCCTGCTATTGGAGCAATGCCGCTTCCGCTGGACTGGATAGGAGTGGAACTATTACGGACAGGCCAAGCCGGAATGCGCCGTCAGCGGCTATCGGATGCTCTGATATTGGATCGCATAGAAGATCCGGTGAAGTCATGGCCAGTGATGACACGATGAGCGTCTTCGGGGGGTGCTCAGCTGAAAATTCGGAACCGACGCCTCTTCCTTTCGTGCGGCACCGCAATCTACCGATCCGGCTGCCACGTATCAATCTCAACAAAGAATCGTGGTCGCATCAGTCGTTTAATAACACATTGAACAAGTGCGGACGGCATAAAAGCCTTTCTTGCTCCATGATGCACGGGCGGACGTTGCCGACTAAGGACAGCTGCCCGTCTGCGGCGTTTGTCGATGCTGCCCGCCTCCACGTCGGTGTTTGTGCCACTCTGCGAAATAGCGAGGCGATGAGATCGAAAACGCCCACACCCTTGCCAACGCCCCCAGCCCAGGCGTCGGTTCTTTCCCTGCGTGACGGGAAGAATGACGATCACGCTCCAGGCGATCAAGAAGGCCGTTTACGAGGTGCCGTTAGCTGCGCCGCTCTGCTCCTTCAATGCGACCCAACAGAGGCGAGAACCGATCGATCGACGGTGAGCGCACGCCGTCGCGAATCGAGCGATTCGCGTGACACGCATCTGTGTGTCAACAATAACAAACTTCAGGCGCCCGACGGCTGGAAAGTCGGCCAAGATTCAACTGTTGGCAACATAGCGTTTCGTCGCCAATTCCTCAGCATGAGATCGTACCACAGCCAGAAGCGACCGCTTTTGCTGGCTCGATCCAGTTCCGTCCGGACGAGGTCGTCCTATTCGGTGCCCATTTTGACGGAATTGGAAGGCCAGTTTTCTGAGAACACATACAAAGCCAAACATTATTTGGAAATGGCCCGTATGAAGAAGCAGAGCGTTGAGCAGAGTCTGTCGACCGCCTACAACGTGGCCAATTTATTACATCAGCCATTAATTGCACCGCCAATGACTGCGATAATGACCGAAGATTCCGTTCACCATACCACTAACATCGGCCAACAGCTAGAACAGCAACAGTCGGCGACAAGGCCCGGCTTGCACAAAAGTTGGACGTCCATCAGCCAAGAAAGTTTAGGCGATGCGGAAGACGAAGACGGTGGTTACACGACGACGTTGACTGTCGGCGACAATGGCAGTTTACACAGTCGTTTCTCTGATTCCTCTTACCTGACCATGTTGACGGCCAATACTTCCCTATCCAGTGGCTACCACGGTCCGGCTTCGTTGACGGGCGATGGCCATCCAGCGTCTTCTTCGTGTTCTGACGAGGAGGATGACAACGACGAGATTTATCAACACCGACAGCGTCATCAAATGATGATGTCGAATTGTGATGGAACAACGTCCGGCATGTTCTACCTAGAATGGCTGCGCCAAGTGACGGGCAGTGTTCCCGCCTACGTGGAGCTAAGACAGGGCCGTTTGCACTTGAAATTAATACAAGGTCAGTCGAGCCACAAATTGGCCTACGCTATACTTACAAAACGCATTCCTATATACTTGCGTCCTACTCCCTTCCGTGTCTAATGTCTTTTTATTCGCACATTAACGATGGCCCGCTCCGGCTTATTGCACGGCCTCTTCTATTTAACGACTCAAAGAAAAAAAAAATAAATAAAGAAAAAAGGGAGGTAGAGAGTTGTGGCATTTGACATGCACGCAGAGAGCACACGCACGTGCTGTCCTCTCGCCGTTTCTATTTTGTCGTTTCGTGTTTCTTTCTTCCTGTTTTTTTTTTTTTGGTCATCTTATTTTTACAACCGTGGCGGACCGACTCTTTCCACACGAACGACTTCCGCATGCATCGGTATGTTTTATATTTCAAATTGCGCAGGCTGCTGTACCTCACGGAAGCGCGTTACGCGGTGTGTCGTAGCGCAAAGTCACATTCTTCTTCATTGTTTTTTTCCTTTATTGCTCCTTATGGCTTTACATTTTTGCATTTAAAATAATAAGAAAAAAAAAATAGCACGCTGCTGTTGCGTCTTTCAAAAGGAAAATCTCTTGAATCCCCACCGAGGCTGTAGAGCGAACGGATTAGTGATTGAAAAAAAAAAGAGGTGAAATCCAAGCTGCAGTCTAATAAAATGCGGTAAAGAAGTCTGTGAGGTTTATAAATTATCGAAAGAAGGAAAAATAAAAGCCAAAAGGGAAATAAAGATGAAGAAAACAAAAATGCCGCGGGTGGAGCGAAATAAAATCAGAAAAAAGAGGCAAAACTTTGCGCAAGGGTCTCAACATGTGTCCGTTCCCTCCGCATCATTAGATTATGGTACGTATATACGTGTGTGTTCTAATGTCGCCTCCAACTCCCGCAAAATGAACTTCCGTGGAAACAAAAACAAAAACAAACGAAGAGTTGAGACGTTCCGGCCATCTGTGTCCGCTTTGCGCGCTCGCGCACTCCATCAGCTTCAGCAACAAAAAGCGCTGAGCTTATGTATAGTATTTGTATGTACTATGTCTACTGCTGGTAGCTCTATAGTATTCCATTGCACCCGTAAATTATTATTTTGGGTGATATTTCTTCGGTCGTTTGTTTCTTCCTTTCATCCCCAAGAAAAATGTTGTTCTTTGCGGCTTTGTATTGTTTCCCCGTACTCAAGGCTATCTGCGGTCGGGAATTGAGAAAGAAAATAATTTAACTACACACTACATTTATTGACGCTATTCTACGCGCGACTATATACGCAGAGGCTGTTTAGAGAAGGCGAGCATTTAGTTTTTTTATTTTCCGAGCCAAGCTTGAAAAGGTTTGAGAAAACGTTCCAAAATTCGGGTCGTTGTTCCCTGAGCCAACTCTTTTTGGCTGTCGTTCTTTACGATGGGCAAACCAAGAAAAGAAGAAAAGAATTTTTATAGGTACCTTGAACTTGATACTTCCCGTTCTGGCATGGATTATCCTTTTGTTAACGGCTCGTATTCCTTTTTTTCTTTTCAAACTCATGTCATCTAGTGTTGATTGGCGTTGAGTGAAATGTTAGGAACCCCCCGTGAAGGACGTAAGTAGGTTGTTGCTACATCTTATTATTTCGTTTTTATCTTTCACGGGAAGTGTTTTTCGTACCTTTTACCTCGTCTCGTTGAGAGCTGCACCAGGTGTTGAAAGGGAGAGAACAATTTTTAGCTGGAAAAAAAAAATTAATAAATAGCACAACAGTCAACGCCAAAAGCTGCAATACGAATCACCTCATCTATGGTTTATTAGATAACATCGCCGTAACAGCTTGCGCTCAAACGTCCCACGCATTTCCAAACGACGAATGACCGATAATCATAAAGTTTCGATTGCTTAACGGCTGGCTGATTCTACCTTCTTCTACATTCCCGTTGAATATGACCAACGGTAGCTGGAGAAAGGAACTCTTTGCATAACAATAGCGCAATCGACGATGAGCTTCGTCGTTCCGTACAGTTTTTGTTGTTGTTGTTGGTTTGGTCAACAGTCTTATTCTTGTGATGGATTCGTATTCCAAAGAATGTCGTAGGAAAGAAAGAAAGAATTCCGTCCGCCACAAAAGATGACGATACGCTTCAAGTGCGTGAATGCGTGGATATTTTTTTGATGTCGTCGATATGCAGAGATACGCCCCTTTCTCACTCTCTATGCGGCTGGGAAAAAGACGACAACCGGAGGAAGAATAAGGGACAAACAACCGCCGTCACCGCTTCTTTTCTCTCTCGTCTTTTTTTGTTTTTTTTTTCTTTCCGCAACCAAGAATTAAAGGGAGAACACGTTGCTATATAGCGGCTTGTAGTTTTTGATGCTGGTGGGAAACAAGGCAAAAGGAGAAAAGAACATTATCGGAACGAAAGTCTTATCTGATCTCATCTTTTCATTTTTGTTGTTGTTGCGTTTCTTTTTCCTCCCGTGGAAAAAAGAAAAAATACTCATGACGCCAGCACAACTGTACACACACACACACACACACACTCTCTCTCTGTTATAACTGCTGTGCCCGCTTTTAGCTGTGTCCTTTTCACTGAACACATTGGAGCCGACAAAAGTATAACGAGGTGAGCCCACCATATACAGAGAGAGTTTTTGTTGTTACCCGCATCGACTTCCATTAATGGTAACTTGTATATACCACAGCACGAAAAACAACGGTAACCTTTTTAAACTGACTACAATGAATTGCGCTTCGTCTTTTTTTGTTTAACAGTGGGGGGGGGGGGAGGCTAAAGGTTGTTTTGCGCAATTGCGGCATGATCATCTAAAAAAAACACATGCGTAAACACAGCAGACGGACAGGCACTCTATACTTTAGTGAAGGGGTCAGCATTCAATCAAAGCGGTGTTTCTTTAACCGCGACCCTTGTCATTCATCACAATGTCAGGATGTAAGGGGGAAAAAAAAAGAAAATGAAACGCTCAAGCGACGATGATGGAAAACGAGCGGGTTCGTCCCAACGCTCGACGAAATGCATTCGTTTCCTTGTTTTTAAAGAATACGAATTTATTGTACGATTAACTGGTTTTGCATTCGAGTGGACAAAGGAAAATGGAATGACTAAAGTGCAAGGAGAGACAATCTCAACAGTGTTTATTTCGAATAGTATGACGACAATGATGGTATCAATTCAAATTAGACGCCTTTCTTGTTTATCCTTTTGTTTAGTGACCTTACGACAAGCGTTCACATTTGAATTCAGGTTCTGAGTCTGTTATTTTGCAAGTGTCTGGGATTCCAGAAGATTAGACTTTGTTTTATTCATTCGTCACTAAAGGTCATCGGAGAAACATCGTTTCTTTTTGCATTGCTGATAAAAACGAGTTCGGTTTATGGTCAATCAAAACTTGCATTCGCTTGGGCTAATCAGACTAACCGGAGCGCGTTGTTTATTTTGTTGATTGTCACTGATTTGGCTTCACCCGCTAGCCGTCGTCATAATTTAAAAAAGCAGGAAAGACTTTGCAAAGTTATCCTTATTACTGATCTATTCAGACATGCAAATAGGACGGTTACGTGTCCTCTTAAATTTTCTTGAAAATCAAAACTGCTAAGAGAATCTTAATGAGCGTACGGTTCAATAATTAAATGCTTTGCTAACCTGCAACTAGACAGTTGATGAGTATCTTTATACGTGTTTTCTATACAGTAAAAAAAAACAAAAAAACTGTTGAATTTATCAAGACTTTTTGGTTTCAAGTTATAAAATGTCGCAACTGAAAAAAACAAACAAATTCTGTGGGTGTATTGTTTGTGTGCCAGCACCTTAGTTACCATTTCGATATCGGGGAAGTTTTTGTACCTTTCGCCCATCGTCCTTGGCTGATTGAGGTAAAGACGCAAAACCCAAAATATGTCGATTAAATGGTGTCAAACGAGAGACGTAGATGCGGAAAAGAAAAAAAATGAAAACTATTTTCCTCCGTGCATTTAGTTTCACAATTTTTATTATTATTATTATTATTCTTTGAAATGTTGACAACTCAATTAAAAACACCGTACTGGCTGAGAACGTGAAACGAGATTTTCTCTTGGTTTTTCCCAGCCATGCCCGTACAATTTCATTTGTAATTGCAATGAACAATCGTGAAACACAGTTACGTGTGCTGAATCGATTTGTTCATTTCCCTTGTAAGCAGGAACAACATTAACACACACATTAAAGGCAATCAATATTACCTATATAGTTAATTCTTGAGTCAATGTTTTTAGTGATGGAAACAGTCAGAGTTCCAGCCTTCTCTCTCTCTCTCCTTTCTCGTCCTGATTGGCTTGCCCATCCATCGTTGTTTTGTGCTTCATCGCTATAGCCAATACATCATTCTTTGTGACTGTATGTCATAGCCCAGCAATAACTGTTTTATACCAACTATTAGTCTATTTGATGGATTCCAGCTAATTGTATAACGGATGCTATCATAGCTCACGACATAAATATGAAAGAAAACGATCACTAACGAGGCTTGTTTTCCTTTTTGTCACGTGCCGATGGCAAATCGGTATTTCTTGTACTGCGGTTTTTGATGTCGATGGAGAGCGGACGAATCAGACTGAGAGAAGTATCCAATATAAATCGTCGTCAAACTGGATTTCACCTTCTTTATTGAATCGGTAGGAAAATGGTCGCCGGCCCACATTCTATTTACAACGCGTAGTGGCCCCGCCATGCGCCACTGAAGCCAATCAGCTCCGATGAGAACCAGAAGTTGTAACAAATAATTTTAAATAGCCAACATTCTCTCGATTCCATCGTTAACCTCAAAAGATATCGCCTTTCTTATCAGCACGTACACGCTAAACGGAAAGCCTTGCAATGACCGGCAAAATTTCCTTTTTCGTATTACTTTATATTCGTGGACCGTGATTGGCGAAAAAAGAAAAGAAAATTCACGAAGAAAAAAGATCGTATCTTTTACACGACAAAGCTGAAACCGAAAATGAGTTCTCAAAGCAACTTATATCGCGTGATGAATTTCGATTAAAACCGCAAGTACATACGTAGATATTAAAATCTAGACTGGGGAAACGTTGACTTTTTTTTTTTCGCAATTTCCTTTGATTCATTCAATTATATTTGTTATTTTTATTAGTTTTTAATGGTTGATGAAAAAATTCGCCTTGAGCTTCGGCCGTCGAACTGTTGTTGAGAACGTGAATCCCATAATTACACAAGTTCCTGTCTAGCGTCAAAACATTGTATTTATGTACTTGAGCCATTCTGTTTTGAAATGAGCGCCAAAATGGGTGTGGCCATGCTTGGACTCCTCCCATTTTGGATAACAAAACACAGACAAGACGAAAAATTCGGTTGTGTGATTTTGTCGGTAGAGTCGACTGTCATGGCTGCCCCCACAACCTTGACGTCCTGCGTTAGCGTCCTTCACCAGCGTCGTATTTTTAGCCACTAACCGGTTCCAATTACGTTTTACGCCGCGGAATCCAGGTTGACAAGAACCGTGACGTTGTGCCGGACGTGACTGTGCCATTGAAACGATCGTAACATTATCCGACGGCCAGGTAAATTGCGTTTTTTCTGTGACCTGCCGAGTGGTTCGTTTGACTTCGTAAGGTCTCTTTTTGTGCGTTCCGTACCGAACGAAATTCGCCTTTACCAACTGAACGAATGAAATTGTTGGCCAAGCCGAATCCTCCACACCCAATTCCCGTTCGTTGATTTCCTGCCGTAGCCGCAAGCTCTTTCCTTTTTGTTTAGTTTTTTTTGTTTGTTTTCTTTTTTGCTTGTAATTCTTTCTGGTTAAATTAGAATTCTTTTGTGTAGTTATATATTTTTTTTCTTTTTTCGTAGTTCTTTGTTTTTGGCTGAATTTTTCTTTTGTTTCTGTTTCAATATTTTTTTGTTGCTGTTGTCTAACACTGTTTGAGTGGGGCCCTGTGCTATTTTAGAATTTGCTATTCTTGTTTTGTGTTGGCGAACAACAGTGCAATTTCATTTCTCTTTCCTTGACAGACCAATAATAGTGTCTCGTTCCCCGTCCTCCTCCCATCTATTGTCGAAAAGCGTCTACTCCCGAAGTGAACGAAACAACTTAAAAGAACCATTGCATCTCAAATCTTAATCCTCCCTCAGCCAAGCTCTTTTCCATACGTGTCATTAGTTATGGAAGATGCTGAATCACCGTTTTGTTGTTACCACCTCCTCGTCGTAACCTCTTGAACTCCCGACGCCAACATTTTCTCAATTCAACCTTTCCTTTCTTTTTCTTTCTTTTTTATTTTAATTTTTTATTTGATAGCTGTGCGTTTCTCAAAAGAGATTTACTGCTGCCAAATCTTGTTTCATATCTTTCCCTTCCGGCTCTTTCTTTTGATTTTTCTTTGTCTTCCTCACAGTCACTCCCTGTCTCTCTCTCTCTCGTTTCATTCCTCCCACCAAGTATTTCCTTAATCGATAAAAATCATTGCCGGGTTAGTGGATGCGACTCAACATATTGGCGAAGCAGCAAGAATGGAAAACGATGGCGGGCATTTGGGTTCAGACGTCGAGGATGAAAATGTCGTCGATGTCGATGACGACGCCCCTTCAGCAAGCGACTCGGAGCTTTCTGTAGCCTCGTCGAGTCATCGCCATCCGATTGCGGTTAGCCAACCAAAAATGACGCAACCGATCGATACGAAACGATCAGAAACAACGGAAACGAGCAGAAAGAGGACAGCGACGAAGAAGACGGTGAGACGGACTGGCAAGAAAAAGAAGTTGACAACTGCTGCCGACGTGGCGACAAGTCACGTCGAGGCCGAAACAGCCGATAGCGGCTCAGAGTCCAGTTGCGGCCTGGAGGCCAGCGTCGAACAGGTGGCGCAACGTTTCGCTCAAGGCTGTGAATGTCGCGATGGTGAATCTTGCTTCAGCAACATTAATCCCGAATCGGCTTATCGACATCGATTGAACATTGCGGAACTGACGCGCAGCGAGCACGACATGTACCTTATGGGTGTCACCATGGCTTCCCTCTCCAATCCGGAAGAGACGGCTCGCCGAACGGAGAGGAAACGCTTACACACGCAATATGTTTTCCAGGTATGTAATCGGAAATAGTTGTACACAACTATACATCCATCCGTACTACATCAAAAACCACAGAACAAAAATTTAAAAATGGTCCTCTAGCTAAAAAAAAAAACTCAACCAAGGTCGTTTCCGAGTTTAGACTGTGACCATCAGGTTGTTGTTCATGTTGATTGAGTTTGTAACGGCGTCTTTTCTTTCTTTTTTTTTTTTATTCCTTCCTTCCTTTTTATTTTCTGGATTGTCGATAACGACAGGGCAAGAAAATCTGCCTGGAAGCCTTCTTGTATTTGGAGAATTGCACGCAATACCAGCTGAAACGCATCCGCAAACACATCATGACACACGGAGTGACTCCTCGCGTGCACGGCAATCACGGCAAGAGACCGCACAATCGCTTCTCGCTCGACATCTACCAGCAAGCCACTGCCTTCTTGCAGAGCTACGTCCAACGTGCCCATAACAACCAGTTAACCCGAAATCAGCAGCAATCGCCGACCACCGGTGGATGGCCGCCGTCTTCCTTACCTAAAGCGAAAGGCAAAGAGCGTTCCAGCGCCGCCATCGTACTGCCTCCCGACATCACTTGCAAGACGGTTCATTCGGCTTACAAAGAGTACATGGAACATTTTGAACCGGGCACCAAATGGCTCGGCTTTTCGACGTTTCGTCATTTTATGAAACGCCAATTTCCGATGGTCAAGTTCAGCAGTCCAGTGGCCATTCCGTCGGGTTCTGAACTACTTCATGATGGCGCTTCCAGTTCTTCGGCATCGAAAAACTTGGAACAACCACCGCCAGTCGTCAGCACTGACCGTGTTGTTGTTGAGCAAGTCTCTGTCGGCTGCCAGAAGGTTTCGCCAGCGTCAGCGCCTGCGCTAAGAAACTCCACCTAGTCCAGTTGGTTGCGCTGCAAACTCGGTCGACTTTCTTTCAGATCGATGAAGCTTCCGAGATGGCGTTGCTGTAGATTTCGTGTTTATATCCCTCCTCCTCTTATTCGGCTGCAACACTGGCGTGCTTATTGCCCGCGTTCCGAATCTTCCCTGCCTTCATTGCCCACTGCATTCTGTTTACCATCTTCCTCCGACTCGGAACACATCTGTCGTTTACTACCACCCCGATACAACTCCGCATCGATTGGTTTCAAAGAAACCAAAAAAACAAAAAAACTCGCAGTTTCTTTTTGATTTTTGATTCGTTCTGGAATTTTCACCGCTTTCTTGTGTCCGTCTTTGTAAGTCCCTAAGTAAGTGTATGTGCCGATGTACCAGATTTTCTGCCATGAACTCGAGGACATGGGTAATTTCTTTTCTCAACTCCTTTATTTGGTTTTCTTTTTATTGTTTGATTAGTTTGATTCTTTCTTTTTCTGGAGTGGAGGGGGGTCTGTTCATGCATAGTTGTTGAGGTGAGATGTTCTCTTGTGATGTGTTCTCAACTTCCTTGAGCGGGAAACCTTTTTCTTTTTGTCTGCATGTTTCCTAGTTGTACACTACTGTTATCTTATCCGACGGACCGGAACATGCTGGTAGGGATTATTGATCTGTAGGATCTCTCGTCTTTTAACGGAAGCGCAATAATTTTGTTGCCAGATACGAGAAACATTCATGTCGAGCGGTCGACTTCGTGGCGCTGGTCCAAATCTCTCCGTATCGATTCGGTTTGTGTCATATCATTCGCCTCTAATGTGTCACACACACAACAACAACGAAAAAACTTAATTCGATAAGTACATTTTGCTGATTGAAATCGAATGTCGTCAGACAGGATATACTAAGTAAAAGCGACCACATTTCCCCGTTTATTTGTTACAATCGCGGGATGTTTTGTTTGTTTTTTTGGATGGTTTCTAGCGCGAGCGGAAGTTTATGGCGTACATTTTGTGGCGGTTTATTTTCATTTGCGTGAGTGAGTGGACCGTTTGCCACTTGGGAATCTGAACGGTAGTTGAGTCGAAACAATTGGCAAGTCAAGTTGTTAGACGCTGAGCTTTTCATCCGGGTGGTACTAAGACGATAGTTTCCTTGTAGTAAGGCCAGTTCTTTAATTAAAAAAAAAACGAGATGCAGGCAACCGCAGATGTGTCAGCCCACGATGAGGAAAGCGAGAGAGATCTTCCAGCTCTGCAAAATCACGCGCTGGGTAGCGGTAACGAGACGGCAGAAGTGAAAAAAAATGATCGTGGAAAGCTCAGAATGGAAATTGGAAAGAGATGGTACTTAGGCACCACTCCCGAAGAAAGGGGCCCTTTCTCTTTATACATTTCCGACGTCATTGTGTTACTCCCATTTGTCCGTACGTTGTCGTGATGCCAAAGATCACGGTGACACAACAGTCATCGACCTCTTTTCTGTTTTTATTCATTTTATTTGATTTTTGTTTGATTTATTCTGACCGTAATTACCACCACATCTTTCCATTCGTTATGGTTTCATCCACTTCCTCGACAGCCACCGTTGTAACCTCGCCGTACTTCTTCTTTTTTTCCCTTTGTCAGTCACTTGACTCGCGGCTCTGATGTTAGTGGTATTGATCGCTGACGGGCGTCGACCTAACGGTGAATGATATTACTTTGCGTCCTTTTAAGTTAAAAAAAAAAAAAAACTAGGAAAAATACTTTGTAAAGTGAATCCCAGAAGGGGTCTCCACCTTCATCTACTTGCCTCCCTTTTTCATCCAAACTCTTGATGGTATTTTAATTCAGTGATCGATCTCTTTCTTTTAACAACGACAACAACAGCAAAGAGTAATCCGTACAGTGTATCTTCACCCATTTTATATGCACGTATATACAGTCCAGCGTGTGTAGCGGGGAACAGCAGCCGTCGTCGTGTCTGACGTGAAACACATTTTTGTGTGTGTGTCCCCTTTAGGGCTTAAAAATATTTATTTTTTGGTGGAACAGGTTTTCTCCTTTTATTCTCGTGTTTTTCGGTGTGTGCGTGAAGGGAGCGCCGCACAGCATATACAATATATACGTATATTCTTCTTTTTACGAAGAGGGGATGCTAGGCATGTCTCTTCTAGCGCTCTCGGCACTAGCATTTTGCTTTTCAGTTATTCTTAGCCGACTTCATATTGGGCTATAGCGAAGGAGCTAAAGAAAGAGGAGAGATACTAAAGGTAAAAACCGTGAGGGGGGGGGGTCCGTAGGTTTTCCTTTATTATTGCCCAAATGCTAGTCGGTAGAACGTGCTGGACTAGTCGAGCGTGATCGGTCGCGGTTGACGGCCGCATTCTTTTTTTTTTTCTCCAGAGGAGTGCTGCTGCAGTGCGCCTCAGTTGATGATATTTCGAGGCCTCTTGTTTTATTTCTGTGTGTGTGTGTGTGGGCAGTTATCTGATGAATCGATTGTGATACTCACTGTGCTGGGCCCTTTTTCTGTTTTTCAGATGATGTTATGGAGCACATCGATGGCGCCGTCAAAGTCAGCGAGATCACCGAACTTCTACGCGCCGAGTATGGCATCGTGACTGGTAAGGCCTATATAACTTCTCGCGTGTCTACCTGAATTTGTCTTGATACCTGCCATACTTAAACCATTCTCTGGTTCTTGTCCGTCTATTGTTTCATGATTTCGCTACCATATTTAGTCATGAAACGGCTAGTCTACCAACCAACGCCCTTCTCTCTTTTTTTTTTTCCCGCCGTTGTAATGAATAGTTTATTTTGAAGCTTCATTTATTTACTATACAGTTAAACACGAGGGAGTTCGAAAACGAACACACACAAAAAGTGGGTGGAAAAACGAGTA
Source organism: Daphnia magna (assembly GCF_020631705.1). Classification (NCBI taxonomy): domain Eukaryota; kingdom Metazoa; phylum Arthropoda; class Branchiopoda; order Diplostraca; family Daphniidae; genus Daphnia; species Daphnia magna. The sequence goes on from NC_059184.1 coordinate 4,785,095, forward strand.
GAGGCGGATGAAATGTTGTTGACTCGTTCCGACCCAGTTCGTGTTCAGTTCACGTTATTACCTTGACATTGTGCACGTGTATTTTTTTTTTCTTTTGTGCATCTAAAAAAAAAAAAATAAATAAATAGGTGGACGTTCCCGAGAGGGTCGACCAATCATCACATTCCCGGACAGGTGCAACTTTGCCACCCTAACAGAAGATAATTACAGGAAGTTGATTGTTTACCTGACCTCCGTACCAGCGTAAGTTCCACCCTGAACCAATCTGCAGAACCACCGTTGTTCGCTTTTTACAGACTTAACAGATTTATTTCAATGGTTATCTTTAATTTCTCTTCTTTGTTTTTGTCTTCCTCTTTAAATTTTTTTTAAATTTGAAACTCGTGCCGGTTCAAATTGACTTCGGCGCCCATAATACGTCGCCATCTTCATCATACGTCGTTGGCGGTTTTTGCTGTTGCTCTTGTCCGATGCTCGTATCCAGGTTGCACGATGCAGATTTGGGTTACGTTCTCATCGTCGATCGACGTTCGGATCGCTGGAACGCTGTCAAAGCCACTCTCTTGCGGCTTTCGGTATGTTGTGGTGCCATTGTCAAACCTACCCATCGCATTTTGTCGCATTTTTTGTTTTTGTTTTTCATTTTACGAGTACACGACACTCTTTCATCCATGTCTCACTAACATTTGTTCCATTCTCCCCGTACGTGTGGAAATTACCAAAACATTCCATCGTCTCTGACGTGAGAATTCATTGACGCCCTTTTTTTACTCTTCGCTTCATGAACTTCAATTTGAGAGATTTCATTTCAAACCCCTTGTTTGGGGTTTGATGATTATACTTACATTTTTGTTGTTGTCGTTGTTTGCAGAATTTCTTTCCTGGCCTGATTGCTGTAGTGTACGTTCTGCGGCCGTCTGGCCTTCTCCAGAAAGCCATCTCCGAAGTCAGCAATAAATTCTTCCGCGAGGACTTTAGATTCAAAGTACGCGCTCTTCCTCACTCTAACTGTAGATTATATACATCTGCTGCGTTTAGTCTTGGCAGATGGTACTTACGTCGCAATCACTACTATTATACAACTCGTTTTAGTCGACTATGATGTCATCACGTTCTTTTTGTCTCTAATTCTTTTTGCGTTCTAGGTGGTCGTTTGCAGCTGTTTGGATGAGCTGCACCAGCGGATCGATTCTAGTCAGTTGACAATCGAGCTGGGCGGCTGTTTGTTCTACGATCACCAAGAATGGATAGATACCCGTGTCGTAAGTTATTTGCTCAATTAAACTTTATTGTTGCAAGGCTAATTTTGGCGCGTTGCGACTCAGTCGGTCGAAAGCTTTTCGGCAAACACGGCAGACATCAGTGCCGCCTTGCGCAAGTTCTCGCGCCGTCTTCAGGACACTGAGCTACCCAATGATGTGCAGAGCACTCAGGCCGTTTTGCAACACCAAGGCCAAGAATATGCCAGTCTCAAAATGGAGCTGAATAACGCCAACGCACAAGGCGAAACCCTATTAAACTTGATCAAAAAACCAGCTCCGCTTTCTACACCCGGACGCCGAAGCGAACCCTGGCTGGGTCAACTAGTCAACATCACCACTGTAGAGAGGTAGTAGAATGTACTTTTTGTGGTTGTTTCCATCCCAGTGAATATGACCTCCTTACTTTATTAACTGGATGATGTACCGTAATAATTCTTGTTTTGCATCCTAGGCTATTAATTCAAATGGATGAAACGCAAAGGACGCTGGACGAGTTCTGGAACAAGCACGCCTTCCATCTCAGACTTTGCCTTCAACTTCGTCAGTTTGAACTCGATTTCAGAGAGCTGCAGGTAAATAGGCGCAAGGCCACCAATTTTGATTTTGTTTTCCACTTCTTTCTGGCTGACTACAGATGTAAGAGGAGGCAGGGAGAGAAAGTTGACGTTTATTTCGTTTTTTTCTTTTAAGAATTCTATTCACATTCTATTTGGCTCGGTATGGTTGTTGCTATAGGTTGTGCTCAACGAAGATATCCAGGTCGTGTCGGACTTTGAAAGCGATGGCGATTCAGTCAGTGCAATCGACGCTTTGCTCCAACAGACTTATGATTGCCGAACCCGTTATCAGGTGAATGTTGATTTTTTGGCATTCCAAAAATGTTTGTTTTCTGACAGAGAAAATCACCTTGACCATCGCCGTTTATATTTTTTTTACTTTCACTCATTTTCCAGTTGGATCTGGATCGTGCCGACGCGCTCTATAGTCATGCAGGTAAACTAATGACCGATTACGCAGACAGTCCTGTGGTTCTCGATTCGGTCCGACCCAAGAGCATCGAACTCCAGCGAGTGAGTCAAGCGTTACGAGATTTGTTTATTCAACGTCTCGATTCTCTGGAACGTTCTCGCGATTTGTATAATCGTATTGAGAAGGTACGCTTCGATAATTCAACATCTGCTTTGCTATTATTGGATTCTTTTTTTTTTTCCACCGATTGGTTTTAACGTTTCGATTGATCGCCACAGGCTAATCGTTGGTGTTCACAAGGTGTCGATTTATTGGCCTCGCAACAACTTGAAAAATGTTCATCACCCGAATTCGCCGCTCACGCGCTGGCCGACATCGAAGAGTTTCTTACGTCGGCTTCCGAGTTCCGTGATCCGAAACAGTTTCGTAATATGTTCCAGGATATAATAACACCCGAAACCAAGTCTTTAATCAATCAGGTAAGGCCTGCTCTTTTTGTTTACAGTTCCACGTCTTTCAAATACATGTCTTCTCATTGTTGCACGATTAGGTGATTCAACGTCTTCAAGATGTCCAGGTAATGTGTGATAGACGAACCGTAGGTCTTCGACAAATCGTGACCCGTGCACGAGTCGTTCGACCCGTTCAAACGGTTCCACCGGAACCGTCCTCTTTGGTACGTTCTGGTTCTCACAGCAGCGTCCAGGGACGCAAAGAGCCTTTAGCTTCAGAAGTTGACAGTAGTTCGCCACCGGTCAGTGCCAACATCAAAGTTCGCCATGTCTTAACTGAACTGCTTGAAACTGAACGAGTTTACGTCAACGAAATCAGCATCGTCTTGAAGGTAAAAAGTGAATACATTTTCAGTTATCTTTGATTATCTCACATTCTCAACGAAATTGTTTCTTTCCCGCCGTTAACAGGGATACAGGGATCAGTTGATGGATCCAGATCCTTCTCAATCTGGTCCTTACCAAGTTCCAGTGCAGTTGGTGGACAAGACGGATGTCCTGTTTGGCAACTTGCCAGAGATCTGCGCCTTTCACGGACAAATTCTCCTGCCAGATTTGGAGAGCAGTCTTTCTAGCCCACAGCTAGTCGCTTCCTGTTTCCTCCGACATGTAAGATCCTTTTTTTTTTATTGATGTTTTCGTCTGGTATCATTTTTTTTCCTTACCAGTGGGGAGTACCCCCCATTTCCTTCAAGATTATCTTTTATGGTAGCCGTTGATCTTCCTAACAATTGTATTTTTCTTAAATCTTGATAGACGGAAGATTTGCACTCCTTGTACAGCTTCTACTGCCAGAACATACCGCAGTCTGAAGAACTGCGTCGTCAGGTTGGAGAAAACAATCCGTTTCTTCGTCAGTGCCAAACGAGCCTTGGTCACAAGCTTCCACTCAGTGCCTACCTGCTCAAGCCTGTCCAGAGAATTACCAAATATCAGCTCTTGCTTAGAGATTTGATGAAGTACAGCCAGTCTCCCCTTGACTCCTCTGACGATGTCCAACACGAAGATAACGATCTTCAATCGGCCCTGGACGCCATGTTGGCCGTCGTCCGTTGCGTCAATGACAGCATGCACCAAGTGGCCATCACTGGTTACCAAGTAAAATCGTTTTATTTTATTTTTTTAATTATTATTATTTTCAAACCGGATGGAAAGACGAATCCTTTTTATCATGCCTCCATGTCTTGGAATAAGCGTGTCATCATCTTCTGTTGTTTTAATATATATTTTTTTAATGAATAGGGAAGTCTTGCCGAGCTGGGTCGATTGCTACTTCAAGGTGGATTTAGCATGTGGGCTGAGGGAAAACGGGACCGACTGCGGGAATTGCGGCTAAAACCGATGCAGCGCCATGTGTTCTTGTACGAACGAGGCGTCGTTTTGTGTAAACGGGTTGGTAAAGAAATGGACAAGGCTACTTACCAATTCAAACACCTCCTGAAGGTAAAATAACAGCGCCCGAAACTTCGCTCGCTCGCTTTGTTATTTAGTTCACGCACTCTAATCGCACTTGGCGCTTCTGCTAAACAATCACGAAGAGGACCGTGTTCAAAACTTGGCTCTGATCGATTAGTTGGTCCCGGTTTTAGTAGATTTACGTTCTCTCAAGCGCCACTTTAAGCACTTGGCATTGCCAAATTCAATTCGCTGATTCATTTTGCATGATTACTTGCGTGACGGTATTTGACAGATGTCGGAAGTTGGTTTGACGGAAACCGTTCACAGCGGAAAAGGCAGTGACGCCCGCAAGTTTGAACTATGGCTGCAAGGTTAGTTTTAAAAATAGCAATAGTTTTTAAATTCTCTCAATTTTGCTTGTCTCGTAATTTGGCCGCAGGTCGTCACGAAGTTTGGGTGTTGCAAGCTCCAGCCCGTGATGTCAAAGAAACTTGGATTACCGAGATCAAACGAGTTCTGCTTAATCAGTTTCATCAGCTGAAAGGTCAGACGATCGCGCAAACATCATCGTCGAAGACGGGACCGACCTTATCATCGATTGGTGCCAGTGGCGTCGTTGCACCGGCTGGAGGCGTTCAGAAAATGATCCAGATTTCGTCGTCCATCCCCAACGGAGCACCGCATCCATCTTCTCCCTACGGTCCAAAGTATGCAATCAACTTGATTGGCATTGATTATCTTCTCATTTTCCTTGGGAATGATAATTTTTTTCCCCCCCATCTCATCAACAGATCCCTGCGTCCGGCGTCGTCTTGCTCGTCGTGGGAATACAACAACAGCACAGCCGGAAGCAGTAGTAGCAGCAGCGGTGTCAGCAGCACTGGTGATCGCAGTTCCATTGTCGATATGAGTGCATCGAGTACGATATCAAGAGCATCATCTGGAAGCCGAATGCTTCGCTCTGCCACCGTCGACGAGGATGACGGATGGAGCACCGATTTCTCCCTTAGCGACGAAGACATGGGCGAAAACTATCTCGATCATGTTGAGGTGAGATCCGTCTCACTTGTGGATTAAAGATAAATATCGTGAAATTAAACCTTTTTTTTTGTTGCTTCGGCCAGGATGCTACACAATCGCTACGTCGCCGTTATGTTGTGTTGGCCGACTACGCCCCTCTGGGACCGACTGAGGCCGGCCTTCGAGAAGGAGACATCGTCGATCTTGTTCGTGTTGGTTGCGCGGGTTGGTGGTATGTCCGGCCATCGTCAGGTTAGCAAAAAGAAGAAATCGAATGCACCTTTTTTTTCTGTTGTTAATCGTAATTGCATTACATTTCTATTTAAAGTGGGTAATACTTCGTCGCAAGAAGGATGGGCCCCTTCAGCCTATCTGGAGACAGCCCCTGCACCGGTCATCAAATCACCTTGCAGTTCAGGCACTCCTTCGCCTTCAGTCAGCAGTCAGGATAGCGAACACGATCACCTACAATAGGGAGAACAACAAATGGAAAGTGGATTTCTTTGGCAACCTAAAGCCGTTGCTTTAGTCTTCAAATGAGCCATTTTTAGTTTTGCAGAGACTTTGTACATACCGAAACAACCTAGTTCGGAATCGTTCGCCAATCGCCAGCTAGATGTGCGTGTGTCCATTTCAAATTTGATTTGATAAAGCATTTATTTGTTTGTTTGTTTTTTCTTGGAAATGCTTCCAATTTCCTTCGCCCCTTTAGAATTGAATGGCTTGGGCTGTTTAATTATTTACTTGCTCTTCCCTTTTGTTATTTCATATACAAAATGTCTGTACGTTTTATATAAGCTACTCGTGTATGTAGTGTACCTGAGTCCTACCTCTTGTATGTCACACTGCTACGTAATGCATAAATAAAAATAAAAAATGTATGCGAGATGCAAAAACAAAACGAGACAAAATCACTGGAGCAAATCATCAAATACAAAAATAGGTCGTTGACATGGTCTACGTAAACGAGTACGTGACTCATTGATCCGTTCTCTTTTGCCGACAGGTAAGTTTTGGCTAGGAAACCCATGGCAGTCACGTCAACGTCAACTCGACTGTGGGTCTCACGGAACGTAATGAATCCATCGGATTGACGTCAGAAAATTAGATTTCAGGAGTAGACATCAAGAATAATAGATGAACTCTTCGCTTTGGTTTAGGAGCTTGAAATCGGCTGATGGAACGAAAAACAAGGCGATGCCGGTTGTCCCGGCACATACATCTATCACGTCCTGTTCGCCTACAGCCTTTTCTAGAAAACCACCTTATTGATATTGCAACTACTCGTTTCGACTCTTGAAATAAAAATGAGTTGCCGATGACTGTTAAAGAATGACGAGTCAAAGACCGAGCAGAAATAGCCCACAAAATAAGTTTTCTATTCTTTTTCTCTAAACGCATTTCCCTGTTTCCAACTCTCTTCATGTCTTTTGTAAGCGCAGTCTTTTTAGATCTTTTTTCATTTGTATTGATTCGATTCAACGGCTGACGCGTCGGAACCAACCGAACAGAGCCGTTTCCAATATACCAAAAGTCATTCAATTTGTAATAGTTTTCTGCTCCAAGGTTGTCAATGGCCGTCTCCTGGCGATAGACTATTAGCTGAAATACACAGCAGGACTTAAAAGTCCCAAACTTATTATCTTTATTATCATATCGCGTTCCAAGTATCATTTGCATTGAGAACGGCAGCCAATTTGCGTTGTGTTTATAGACATGTTGAAGAGGATTTACGTCATCAACCATATTTCTTGTCTCCCCAAATATACCCCGAAAATTTATCTTTTTTTCTTACTCTGATGTGGAATACAACGAATATTCGGAAAGAACACCTGTTTTTTACGTCAAATGCGCGTGTATTTCAGGCCAAAGCACAATGGAATGGGTTGGATCTAAGACATATGCAGAGACACTGAAACAGTCAAACATTTGGCAAACAACACCAACTGATAATCAAGATATAGTATTTGTGATTGTTGTTATTACATAAATTTCTAGTTCCATAATAAAAATTTGTCTTCTTTGTCGTATGAATATACTTTCACTCTCCCCCCACTCCCGTCTTTCAAGACATTATAGTCTGCATTTGTGTGTCAAGTCTTGTTGTTGTTCCAAGCACTAACTGAATATTATACACTTGACCTTACGGTTCTCCAATCTCTACGAAACAAAAGCATACACGAAAACCAAACAAGCATGCCGGTATTTTCAGTTGGCTGCCTGGAATCAAATGAAGGTGGAATACTCAATTTACCGGGAGGATGTCGATAAAGACAATGTGCACATAAAATACAAAACAGCTACAGATAATAAGGTTTCTGTCGATAGAAAAATGTATAAATAAATAAGACAAATGATGAAACGAAAAGAACACGACGTAGTCGTACCTATAATCAGGAAACAATTAGTTTAAATAGTATTATTTCCCAAATAATAATTAATTTTTAGTCCCAGAGAAAAAAAAAATCTAACACGGTTTTATCATTTCCCCCCCTCTACATTTTGTCGCGAGTTTGTTATCAATTAGCCAGTTAGTTATTAACGGGAATGCATAATAAGATAACACCAACACAAGATAGGCGTCTGAAAAGGGTAAAAACATTTGATTAGCACGAAATCCAACAACGAGATATGATAAAGAACGGAGACGAGGATAGGTTGAGGGAACGTGTCAGTGTCTACCCTGATCTCGAGCCACCAGTCTCAACTGATCATTCGATACAACCAACGGTGAGGTAACAGCTACTACCAATTAATAAATGGATAAAAGAAAAAGAAAAAAGAGCTCAGCAATAGAAATGCAGACAGAAACATAGGGAAATGTTTAGGGAATGAGAGACTCCTGTGTCCACCGTGTTTAATTGTTATCGTTTTGCCGTTGTCGTTCGTTTAGCGTCCTTTCCAGTATTCTGCCAAGCACGAATCGCGACGACACAAAGCCTCGATTCGAGCAGCCTGGCCGGCCAACGGGAAGAGATAATCAGCTTCCATCTGGTCTAGTTGACCGAGCGCCGATAGCAGATGACGTGATTGCGATTGGCACAACAAGTCCGGGCCGCAGAGAGCCAAAACGCGATGTTGGAACTCACCATCGCAAGCTGCTTCATTGTTCGACTGCGTATCGAGTTTGAAAAAAAGGGAATATTGAAATGAAGAATAGGTATATTAGCATATCAGACCCTAAGGGAAGAATAAAAGTATTCTAGTATCGGTATCGATCGTCGACATAACAAGGCCACGGTACCCGTGAATTGATCTTCTTTCGCCAAAATCGGAAGCTGTCTAAAAAATGGTTTTATTTCTTTATCTTTAACAAGATAACAAGATTGGAAAGAGAAAACCTTGAGAAAACTTGAAACCTGCGGATTGGGTCTCCTAGAATCATTCAGGATGTGTACCGGTGCGTACCTTGTCATTCTAACTAGAATTGTATTATGTATTATGTCGTTTGTACTGTGAAGAGGGTTCGTAGCAACCCGATGTTGGTATTTAAAACAAAACAAAAAAAAAGCTGAAGAAAGATGAATATTTAGTTTTACAGCCGAGCTTCATTTTTTTTTCTTATTTCGACATCTTCTCCGCACATTTGATGTGGGGGAGTTGCGTGCGCCGAGTGAAACTATTTGGCATGTAGACGCACAAAAATGTATGAGGATGCCAGCTCTGAGCAGTAATCAATCGACATTTTTATGATATGGTATCTTAAAAATAGAAAACTGAACTGCAACTTTTGGCTTCCTTATTTTGTATATAGCGTTGTGATCCTTAATGCAATCCAGGCTATGAGAGACACACAGGCTACGGTATGTACTGGGGCACACAAAAAAAAAAGGGAAGATGGCACTACTTCCACTTCCTTTTTAGGCCATTCGTTATGTCTCGATTTCCGAGTATTGCTTCTTCAACGACGACGTGATTGCGCACTCTGAAATGCACTCAAGGGGCGTGACTGCGTAGGAAGAGACGTCAAGCAGGTCGTTTGGGAGGTAACTTGACAAAAATTTATATAAAAAAAGAAAACGAATGCCGTGTGATTGTCATGCAAGAATGAAGTTAAGCAGAAAGTTTCCATTACATCTGTCTTAAGTGTGTCAAACCTGAGCTCGTTACGTCGTGATGACCAATTATAGCATAACGTTCATGATTCGTCTTCGTTGAACTACAAATATCGATTTTAATTGCGACGTCAATGACTTACACAAAATGCGACGCTAAAACAGCTGGCCGTTGCTTGGCAACGTACGTAGATGTTGCATGCTTTTTGACTGCATCATACGCAAACATGTCCTGATCGTTTCATTGCAAAACAACAATATTACTGCTCACGCATATTAGAATTAGCTCCCCTCCCTCCCAGTTTATTATAGCCATACATCGTCATCTGTTTTATTATGCGACTGTGAAATAGTGTAAACGTTATGGGTGTGGCCGGTACTCCTTTCTCGATGCCCAGCACAATATTTCTATGCTGCTATGGTGTGTATGATCGATTTTCTAAAATTCC